>NC_089848.1:66024685-66330623 GCF_035609145.1 Eleutherodactylus coqui | reverse complement strand
AAACCACGCTGTTGTAGGGCCAGAGTGGGAATAGCTTTATCCTGCCCCCCATTTTTCCCACTTTCTTTATTTATGGTATTTTTATTGGAAATTTTTAAAATAAATATCTCTCAAAAAGGTTATTTTGGAGTCGCGCAGCGGGGACCTGTGGTTCTACAGGTTTTCACGTGCACACCTTCACAGGTGAGGGTTAATTGAGCTGCCTGGGTGTGGTATTCTCCAGCTAGCCAATCCCCTTCCCCCCCCCCCCCCCGGTCTGCTGCACATAAATACCAGATTCTCTTGCCAGAGAATGCTGGTCATTTTATCTATATTATGCATTTTGTGTTAATCCCACTCTGATTGGTGTTATACATGTCTAGTCTGTTGTGTCTTTCTCACCTTCCCTGAGGACAGTCTGGACACCTGTAGTCCTTAGCTGCATTTTATGCAGACTCCCTCTCCCGTTCCCTTTGACAGGTGCATATCTGTGCAGGTGGCCAGACATATGTGTGAACAGTGTTGTATTCATTGGGTCTCTGCAGGTGTCAGACAAGGTGTATGAACAGTGCTGTTCTACCGTGCATGCAAGTCCCTGGAGTGTTGGTGTGAACAGTGACATGTTCAGTGTCTGTGAAGGTTTCTAGATATCAGGTGTGAACAGTCCTGTTCTGTGAGTTGGTGTGAGTTGCATCCTGTTTTGCTGTGGATAGTTTGCCATCCAGGGATAGGTAGGTCCCTAGGTTGCAGCGCAGGGTCATCCTTATCGGGACAATCGCCCTGCTTGCAGGCAAGTTTACACATAGTGGTTGTCCCGATAGAGTAGGGATATGTTATGTCTGCCCGTGAGACCAGTTCGCAGTCCTACCTTGGTGTTGTTTGATATATTCATTTTGTGTGTGCTTATGGTGTTTGTGTGAACGCCACCTTGCATCCGTGTGGAGGCTTGGTGCCCTGGTGTGGCGTGGGCTTAACAGTTATGTTTTAATGGTAGTCCAAGTGTGATTTAACCCCTTAGTGACCACCCTATAGTGTTTTTACGTCCTGCAGCTGCAGGACGTGTATGGAGGGAGGTAGCGCCGCTATCTCCCTCCATACAGCGCGGGCGTCAGCTGTTTATTACAGCTGACACCCGCGGGCAAAAGCCGCACTCGGCCGTTCGGCCGATCGCGGCTATTAACCCTTTAAATGCCGCTGTCAATTCTGACAGCGGCATTTAAATCCCCCGAACGCTGTTTGGGGGTCCCGCACGGCCCCCCCGCGGTGAGATCGGCGGATCCGTGCAGGTGTCATGGCAGCCGGGGGCCTAATGAATGGCCCCAGGGCTGCCTTACCAGACTGCCTATCAAGCCATCCACACAGGGTGGCTTCATAGACTGCCTGTAAAAAAGCAGTATGATGTAATGCTATAGCATTACGTCATACTGCAGGAGCGATCAAAGCATCGCATGTTAAAGTCCCCCAGGGGGACTTCAAAGTAAAGTTTTAAAAAAGATCAATAAAGTTTTTTAAATTGTAAAAAAAAAAGTTATAAAAGTTTAAATCACCCCCCTTTTGCCATATCTATTATTAAAAAATCTAAATCATAAAATAAAAATATGTATTTGATATCGCCGCATCCGAAAAAGTCCGATCTATCAAAGTAGTGCATTATTTTTTCTACACGGTGAACGTCGTCCGAAAAAAAAATAAAGAACGCCAGAAATGCATTTTTTTAGTTACCCTGTCTCCCAGAAAAAACGCAATAAAAAAAGCGATCAAAAAGTCGTATGTATTCCAAATTAATACTGTCAGAAACTACAGGACATCCCGCAAAAATTGAGCCCTTGCTCAACTACGTCGACGGAAAAATAAAAAAGTTATCGCGCGCACAAAATGACGGCAGAAAATAATTGAAAAAAATTAAATATCTTAAAAAAAAATACAAGTACTACAGCAAAAACAATACTATATAAGTTTGGTATCGTAGTAATCGTACTGACCCATACAATAAAAATATCAAGTCGTTTTTGTTGCAGTTTGTGCGCCGTAGAAACAGGACGCACCGAAAGATGGTGGAATGTCGTTTTTTTTTTCCATTTCTCTCCGCTAAGAATTTTTTAAAAGTTTTTCAGTACATTATATGGTACAATAAATAGTGCCATTGAATAATACAACTCGTCCCGCAAAAAAAAAAAGCCCTCATACAGCGACGTCGATGGATAAATAAAGGAGCTACGATTTTTTAAAAGGGAGGAGGAAAAAACAAAAATGAAAAAAAGCAAAAAAGCCTGGTCACTAAGGGGGTTAAAACAGATTTGAGACTAAAAATGTGAATAAACCAGCTTGTATTCAACACGTAATGGATTGCATTGGTAATCAGACATTAGTATAAACTTCAAAACAAAAAAAAAGAATAAAAAAGCTGAAATTCAAACCTTAGGGCGCCCACCCACTGGCGATTTTTTTTCCTTTGCGTTTTGCGTTTTTTCTCAAGAGCAATTAGTTTTGAATGTGTTCCTGTCCACTGGCGTTTTTTTTCCGGTCCGTTGCAATTTTTAACATAGGAACTGTCAGTTGCATATGTGTCCTTATTTTTCTCTTAATGCACCCATGAATGTCAATGGAAATTAGCGGAAAAGGCGCGAAAAAGCCGCGAAAAACGCTGCGTTTTTCACGCACGAAAATCGCAAACGCCAGTGGGTGGGCGCCCTTAAGGGATCTTGTTACTGAGCAACACTGGAAATGTTAATTTGATACATATTTTTAAAAACCTTGTTGAGTGATAACTACTTAGACCTGTTTCCTAAATTGCTGATCACTTGAATAGGTTGTTCAGAACTTTAGTCAATAGCTACATTTTTGTAGTTGAGATAGGGAGACTGTATAATATACAACAACCTGAAATCTCATTTACACTTTGTCAAACAGCATTTAGATATTCTGCAACCAAGTGGAAGTATGTTCTAAAGTCTGATAACGCCCAAATTGAGATATTTTGCTATCAAAAATGCTATTGCTGGGATAAGCAAAACACCCTCAAAACACCATCCTGCAGATGTCCGGGAAAATGAATAATTTTTAAGACTATTGGGAATGCTGTAAAAACGTAAAAAGATATACCCCTCTCACCCAGTCTCCCGCAACTCCTGTTCCAACAGCGCCCAGTCTCTCATTATTCTCTACTTCCTGCTACATTTATGATGTCCTGACACAAGGATATGTGAAGCATAGTGGCGGCAGCATCATGCTGTGTGGTGGCTAGAGATGAGCAAGCACCAAAATGCTCGGGTGCTCGTTACTCGGGACGAACTTCGCGATGCTCGAGGGTTCGTTTCGAATAACGAACCCCATTGAAGTCAATGGGCAACCCGAGCATTTTTGTATTTCGCCAATGCTCGCTAAGGTTTCCTTGTGTGAAAATCTGGGCAATTCAAGAAAGTGATGGGAACGACACAGCAACGGATAGGGCAGGCGAGGGGCTACATGTTGGGCTGCATCTCAAGTTCACAGGTCCCACTATTAAGCCACAATAGCGGCAAGAGTGGGGCCCCCCCCTCCCAAAAACTTTTACTTCTGAAAAGGCCTCATTAGCATGGCATACCTTTGCTAAGCACCACACTACCTCCAACAAAGCACAATCACTGCCTGCATGACACTCCACTGCCACTTCTCCTGGGTTACATGCAGCCCAACCGCCCCCCCTCCCCCCCACAGCGCACACCAAAGTGTCCCTGCGCAGCCTTCAGCTGCCCTCATGCCACACCACCCTCATGTCTATTTAGAAGTGCGTCTGCCATGATGAGGAACCGCAGGTACACACTGCAGAGGGTTGGCATGGCTAGGCAGCGACCCTCTTTAAAAGGGGCGGGGCGATAGCCCACAATGCTGTACAGAAGCAATGAGAAATAGAATCCTGTGCCACCGCCATCAGGAGCTGCACACGTGGGCATAGCAATGGGGAACCTATGTGCCACACACTATTCATTCTGTCAAGGTGTCTCTGCATGCCCCAGTCAGACCGGGCTTTTTAATTCATAGACACAGGCAGGTACAACTCCCTATTGTGAAGTCCCTGTCGACCGACAGCATGGGTGGCTCCCTGGAACCCACCGGCGGTACATAAAAATATCCCATTGCGTTGCCCAACACAGCCGAGGTAGTAATGTCGTGCTTAATGCAGGTGGGCTTCGGCCCACACTGCATGCCCCAGTCAGACTGGGGTTCTTTACAAGTGGACACATGTGGGTTATACTCCGTGTGCACCTACAGCATGGGTGGCTCCCTGGAACCCACCGGCGATACACAAAAATATCCCATTGCATTGCCCAACACAGCTGAGGTAGTAATGTCGTGCTTAATGCAGGTGGGCTTCGGCCCACACTGCATGCCCCAGTCAGACTGGGGTTCTTTACAAGTGGAAACAGATGCATTTATAATTCCCTGTGGACCCACAGCATGGGTGGGTGCCAGGAAGCCACCGGCGGTACATAGAAATATCCCATTGCATTGCCCAACACAGCTGAGGTAGTAATGTCGTGCTTAATGCAGGTGGGCTCCGGCCAACACTGCATGCCCCAGTCAGACTGGTAATATGTACCTTAACAGTAACCGCGTTGGTCGTAATGTGGTGGTGACTGCGGACCTAGTAGCGCGGTTTTATTTTGTTGGTTTTCGGAATGTGGCCAGGATTAAGTGGGCCGTGGCGGGGGATGTTTTGGAGGCACTACGTGTCCTCTCCACGTGTCCGTGGTTATATGCACCTTAACAGTAACAGCGTTGGTGGGAAATGGCCTCGCCGCCATCATGTCTTTGGGAAGCCTCTGTTTCCACACCCCAGAGACATACCATTAGCAGCGGTATAGGCAGAGCCCAGAATTAGTAACATTTCAGCCGTAGCATTAGCGACAGGCCCCACTAACATATCACTAGCAGCATTATAGGGGGAGCACAGTCTTAGTTCCATTTCAGTAATAGTAGCAGCCTACACAGGCCCCAGTAACAATTCCGAAGCAGCAGTATAGTGGGAGCGCAGTCTTAGTTCCATTTCAGTAGCTGCAGTATAGCCAAGGCCCAAGTTACATTTATGTAGCTAAAGTGTAGGCCAACCCCACACACACTTCTGTACCATGAGTGCAGGCGAAGAACATAGAAATTGCTATGATTACACTGTAGGTGAGGGCCCCAAAACATTGGTGTACCAACAGTACTAATGTACCTCAGTAAAAATTGGCCATGCCCAACCAAGATGGCAGGTGAAACCCATTAATCGCTTTGGTTAATGTGGCTTAAGTGGTAACTAGGCCTGGAGGCAGCCCAGTTTAACAAAAAATTGGTTCAAGTTAAAGTTTCAACGCTTTTAAGAGCATTGAAACATATAAAAATTGTTTAGAAAAATTAGATGAGTGAGCCTTGTGGCCCTAAGAAAAATTGCCCGTTCAGCGTGATTACGTGAGGTTTCAGGAGGAGGAGCAGGAGGAGGAGGAGGAATATTAGACACAGATTGATGAAGCAGAAATGTCCCCGTTTTGGATGGTGAGAGAGAACGTAGCTTCCATCCGCGGGTGCAGCCTATGTATTGCTTACGTATCGCTGCTGTCCGCTGGTGGAGAAGAGAAGTCTGGGGAAATCCAGGCTTTGTTCATCTTGATGAGTGTTAGCCTGTCGGCACTGTCGGTTGACAGGCGGGTACGCTTATCTGTGATGATTCCCCCAGCCGCACTAAACACCCTCTCTGACAAGACACTAGCCGCAGGACAAGCAAGCACCTCTAGGGCATACAGCGCGAGTTCAGGCCACGTGTCCAGCTTCGACACCCAGTAGTTGTAGGGGGCAGAGGCGTCACGGAGGACGGTCGTGCGATCGGCTACGTACTCCCTCACCATCCTTTTACAGTGCTCCCGCCGACTCAGCCTTGACTGGGGAGCGGTGACACAGTCTTGCTGGGGAGCCATAAAGCTGGCAAAGGCCTTGGAGAATGTTCCCCTGCCTGCGCTGTACATGCTGCCTGATCTCTGCGCCTCCCCTGCTACCTGGCCCTCGGAACTGCGCCTTCTGCCACTAGCGCTGTCGGATGGGAAGTTTACCATCAGTTTGTCCACCAGCGCCCTGTGGTATAGCATCATTCTCGAACCCCTTTCCTCTTCGGGAATGAGAGTGCAAAGGCTCTCCTTATAGCGTGGGTCGAGCAGTGTGTACACCCAGTAATCCGTAGTGGCCAGAATGCGTGTAACGCGAGGGTCACGAGAAAGGCATTCTAACATGAAGTCAGCCATGTGTGCCAGGGTACCTGTACGCAACACATGGTTGTCCGCACTAGGAAGATCACTTTCAGGATCCTCCTCCTCCTCCTCCTCCTCAGGCCATACACGCTGAAAGGATGACAGGCAAGCAGCATGGGTACCGTCAGCAGTGGGCCAAGCTGTCTCTTCCCCCTCCTCCTCATCCTCCTCATGCTCCTCCTCCTCCTGAACACGCTGAGATATAGACAGGAGGGTGCTCTGACTATCCAGCGACATACTGTCTTCCCCCGGCTCTGTTTCCGAGCGCAAAGCGTCTGCCTTTATGCTTTGCAGGGAACTTCTCAAGATGCATAGCAGAGGAATGGTGACGCTAATGATTGCAGCATCGCCGCTCACCACCTGGGTAGACTCCTCAAATTTTCCAAGGACCTGGCAGATGGCTGCCAACCAGGGCCACTCTTCTGTAAATAATTGAGGAGGCTGACTCCCACTGCGCCGCGCAAGTTGGAGTTGGTATTCCACTATAGCTCTACGCTGCTCATAGAGTCTGGCCAACATGTGGAGCGTAGAGTTCCACTGTGTGGGCACGTCGCACAGCAGTCGGTGCACTGGCAGATGAAACCTATGTTGCAGTGTCCGCAGGGTGGCAGCGTGCGTGTGGGATTTGCAGAAATGTGCGCAGAGCTGGCGCACCTTTCCGAGCAGGTATGACAAGTGGGGGTAGCTTTTCAGAAAGCGCTGAACCACCAAATTAAAGACATGGGCCAGGCATGGCACGTGCGTGAGGCTGCCGAGCTGCAGAGCCGCCACCAGCTTACGGCCGTTGTCACACACGACCATGCCCGGTTGGAGGCTCAGCGGCGCAAGCCAGTGGTCGGTCTGCTCTGTCAGACCCTGCAGCAGTTCGTGGGCCGTGTGCCTCTTCTCTCCTAAGCTGAGTAGTTTCAGCACGGCCTGCTGACGCTTGCCCACCGCTGTGCTGCCACACCGCGTGACACCGACTGCTGGCGACGTGCTGCTGCTGACACATCTTGATTGTGAGACAGAGGTTGCGTTGGAGGAGGAGGAGGAAGGTGCTTTAGTGGAGGAAGCATACACCGCCGCAGATACCACCACCGAGCTGTGGCCCGCAATTCTGGGATTGGGTAGGACGTGAGCGGTCCCAGGCTCTGACTCTGTCCCAGCCTCCACTAAATTCACCCAATGTGCCGTCAGGGAGATATAGTGGCCCTGCCCGCCTGTGCTTGTCCACGTGTCCGTTGTTAAGTGGACCTTGGCATTAACCGCGTTGGTGAGGGCGCGTACAATGTTGCGAGAGACGTGGTCGTGCAGGCCTGGGACGGCACATCGGGAAAAGTAGTGGCGACTGGGAACCGAGTAGCGCGGGGCAGCCGCCGCCATCATGCTTTTGAAAGCCTCCGTTTCCACAAGCCTATACGGCAGCATCTCTAGGCTGATCAATTTTGCAATGTGCACGTTTAACACATGAGCGTGCGGGTGCGTGGCGTCGTACTTGCGCTTGCGCTCAAACTGTGGCACTAGCGACGTCTGGACGCTACGCTGAGAGACATTGCTGGATGGGGCCGAGGACAGCGGAGGTGAGGGTGTGGGTGCAGGCCAGGAGACGGTACTGCCTGTGTCCTGAGAGGGGGTTTGGATCTCAGTGGCAGGTTGGGGCACAGGGGGAGAGGCAGTGGTGCAAACCGGAGGCGGTGAACGGGCATCGTCCCACCTTGTGGGGTGCTTGGCCATCATATGCCTGCGCATGCTGTTGGTGGTGCCTCCCCAGCTGATCTTGGCGCGACAAAGGTTGCACACCACTGTTCGTCGGTCGTCAGGCGTCTCTGTGAAAAACTGCCACACCGTAGAGCACCTTGACCTGTGCAGGGTGGCATGGCGCGAGGGGGCGCTTTGGGAAACAGTTGGTGGATTATTCGGTCTGGCCCTGCCTCTACCCCTGGCCACCGCACTGGCTCGGCCTGTGCTCACACCCTCACTTCGCCCTCCGCGTCCTCGGCCGTGTCCACGTCCTCTAGGCCTACCCCTACCCCTCAGCATGCTGTATTACCAGTGACTTGATTTCACAGGCAGGAAAGAAATTGGCGCAAGCCTGCAGGCCAAATATAATTTTTTAACTTTTTTTTTAAAAGGAAAGGCCCACTGCCTTTAGTGAATGAATAATAAGTTTAATAACTGTGTTGCGGCCCTGCAAAAGTGTCACAGAACTTTACTGTTGCAGAGTTATTAACTGTGGCAGAGCAGGTATTTCCCAGGCAGGAAAGAAATTGGCGCAAGGCTGCACTCAACCGTAGCTGGTTGCGTCTGATTTTTTTACGTTCTCCACGCAGCACACACGTACCCAGAGCCCTTAGGACTGACAGAGGCAGGGCAAATATAATTTTTTCCCTTTTGTTAAAAAAGGAAAGGCCCACTGCGCCTATTCAATGACTAATATAACTGTGTTGCGGCCCTGCAAAAGTGTCACAGAACTTTACTGTTGCAGAGTTATTAACTGTGGCAGAGCAGGTATTTCCCAGGCAGGAAAGAAATTGGCGCAAGGCTGCACTCAACCGTAGCTGGTTGCGTCTGATTTTTTTACGTTCTCCACGCAGCACACACGTACCCAGAGCCCTTAGGACTGACAGAGGCAGGGCAAATATACTTTTTTCCCTTTTGTTAAAAAAGAAAAGGCCCACTGCGTCTATTCAATGACTAATAACTGTGTTGTGGCCCTGCCTACACAATTCTGTGCCTGTAGTATCAATGGAGGGTGCAATGCTCTGCACCGCCGATTTTGAGAAAAAAAAAAAAAAGCAACACAGCTAACAGCAGCCTGCACAGTACTCCACACAGTTAAATGTGGCCCTAGAAAGGACCGTTGAGGTTCTTGAAGGCTACACTCACTCCTAACACTCTCCCTGCCTAAGCACCACTTCTGTCCCTAATACCAGGTGCAATGCTCTGCACTGCCGATTTTGAGAAAAAAAAAAAATTTCTCCACTGCTAACAGCAGCCTGCACACACGTAGATGTGGCCCTAAGAAGGGCCGTTGGGGTTCTTGAAGCCTACACTCACTACAAACACTCTCCCTACAGCAACTCCAATAGAACAGCACTTTCCCTCAGCTAACTCACAAGACATCTGAGGCGAGCCGCGGGAGGGGCCGACTTTTATACTCGGGTGACATCTGATCTCCCCAGCCACTCACAGCAGGGGGTGGTATAGGGCTTGAACGTCACAGGGGGAAGTTGTAATGCCTTCCCTGTCTTTCAATTGGCCAGAAAAGCGCGCTAACGTCTCAGAGAGGAAACTGAAAGTAACCGGAACACCGCGTGGTACTCGTTACGAGTAACGAGCATCCCGAACACCGTAATATTCGCACGAATATCAAGCTCGGACGAGTACGTTCGCTCATCTCTAGTGGTGGCCAATCACTAGCTGCAATAGGTCCCCACTTCGACTTGATGATTGGCTACAGAAGTCCCGCTTCCCTGCGTTGTGATGTCATCGCTGCAGCAAGAAGTAGAGAGTGGTGGTGTGTGATCAGTGAAGTGAGTCTTCTCATTTTATGTTTTTACGCCATGCTGAGCTCTTTATCAGCATAGCTTTTGCCAGTTGAGCCCTTTAATGAGGCAAAATATAGATAAGTCCTGGAGGAAACGCGCTGCAGTTTGCAAGACAAGTGTGACATAAGAAAAGATTTATTTTCCAGCAACACAACATCCTTATTCATAAAGCTACACCTAAATTTGACCACTAGGATCTCAATAAATATCAGTAGAAAAATAAACAAATGCCAGTAAATCTGTAAACAAAAAGAAAAAAAAAATTGTATTATATATTTTTTTAATAATTTACTAGAATGTTATAAAAAAACTTTAAAACAAAAAATTCTCTAGAGCATACTTATTTATATAATTGGATCGTTTAGGGGGAAAGAAAATTAAAGGAAGTGAGAGATAATTGACCCTGCCTATATTATGTAGATCTAAACAAACCAAGCTTCATCTACGGAATTCAATTGCCAGAAATGTACATGTGCGTAGCTTCTAATCAAGATCTTTTAGAAAGTTACAACACGTACTTAAAGAGCATAAAAAAATGTTTTTGAGCAACAGTGAACTTTTTACCACAGTTCATTGCAAAGCTGATTGCTTGGCTGCGCAATGAAAAAAAAAAAAAAAAAGGTCACGTATGATCAAAGCAATCCTCTAAAAATTGTTAATGTTTGTTATAAACCAAAACTAGAAAACTAGAGATTAAATAATCAGCAGGCCTAAAACAAAGGCTTTTATTGTTTTCATTAGGTTTTGACCACAAGTGCTTGGGTGCAGCACCTGGGGTATGTTATAGGGCAGGAGAAACATGCCTGGAGACTTAATAAGTGTTTTAATGATCAGTTAGAGTGCAGATTGTTACAAAGCTCCATTGCACAACGTATTTCATTGCATCCATTACAACTCAATTTGCTGCTTTCTGAATTCAGCGCTGAGAATTTCGAAACGGAATGACTGGGCAATCACTGAAATGGAAATACAAATTACGGTTTAAGGAATAAGAAATAGAAGGAGAAGGGAGTTTGTGTCTTTATCTGTATCCCATCAATCTTTTAAAGACATACAGAAAATGTCAAAGTAATGATTTGTAAACATGTTTTTCAATTTTATTGTACCTTTTCGGTTGAAAAGAGGAATTTAATCATAACCTTTACCTTCTGTGCAGCACAAATACTTTGAGAGGTTATGAAAGGGTCTGCTTTTTTCAGACGCCACTCTTGTCCATGAACACTACTTCATATTGCAGCTCAGCACTTTGCACTTGAATAGGGTTGAGCTGCAAGACCAGATAAAGCCAATGGAGGAGAGTAATAATTTTGATAGATCCTTTTAATTCATCCTGGAATTATACCATTAATTATATACATGATACCTTAGTTATATGAAGAAACTAGACATGTTCTTCACCTGAAGTTTGCCGTAGACTTGAAGCTTTCTAATATGAATTTTCCAATTTCTGCTGTCTACGGGCCTATTTATACGGCTGTAGGCACTTTACATGCGCCGGCTGGCATCGTAAAAACGCCAGAACGGCAAAGGCCCCGGCGCATAAATGCCGAGGGCACAATGCCGTGGGGAGACATTCTCCTTTCCCTCCCCCTCGCAGGCCCACCTCCCCTCTCCTCCCCTACGGACGTTTGCAATGGGAGGGGGTGGGACAGGGGCGTAGCTAAGCTCCCGTCCCTTCTCCGCCCTTGTCCGCAGACAGTAATAGGATAGGGCAGAGCAGGCGGAGCTCAGCTCCACCCTGGTCACACCCCTTCCCATTCTAAACGCGGCAAGGGTTGGAGAGGAGAAGAGAAGGGGGAGGGAGTTCAGCAGTCATGCTACTAAACTCCCTCCCACCTCCCTTTTCCAGCAGCTATCATAGGCTCCCATAGGAATCTATGCAGCTGCCGCTGCCAGCGTGAAAGCGCCCGGTCGGTGCTTTCACACCACGGAAATACGCCCTTGTGCACTGACGCATTGTAAGCCTATGCATCAGAGGGGCAGCATATATTGGTCGGGCATGAAAACCAGGCCGATATATGCCCATGTGAATAAGCCCTACATGTGTATGGAATAGTATAGTCTGCTACACTATTCCATATGGGTTTTTTTGCATACTAACGTATCACTGGCCCAACTGAGGTATACTGATGTCTGCAACATAAAAACAAACTCAACAACACTTCTACCAAGTAAATTAAAAGTGAAGGTGCATATAAGCCATGGCTGTGACAGATACAGTAACAGAAACACATGCTACAGTAATATATCACACTAGTGATATGTACTTAGCATGTATGTTGGGAAAAGCTCCTTGAATGCATGCTAAGCATATCAATAGTGTTTCCATCACCAGAGACCAAAGGAATGTCCTTTGGTCCTCCATCAGTCTGGTTTATATTTGCTTCAGCAATAAAATTGCACAATTACTGCTTATACTAACCATACAAAAATTCAGAGTTCTGAAGACATCTTGATCAAAACATGTGGGCCCATCCACCACGTCCAGGTGAACCTTACTGGATGGGTTAAGGAGCACATAAGCCATGGCTGCGACAAATGCAGTAACAGAAACACATGCATCAGCACACATACACATTTAATATCTGAATAAAATTGCACAACTGTTGTTTATACTAACCACATCAAAGTGCAAGGTACATGAAGAATATTTTGATCAAAGCATGCACGTGTTACTGTAAGGCCTTAGTCAGACGGGCGTTTTTAGACGCGATTTGCGCATGCGCATGCGTCCGGCGATTTTATAAAACCATTGCTTTGCAATGGTATCGGACACATGAGCGCTTTTTATGCGCTCGTTCGATAAATTATAGAACAAAAAATCGCAGATCGCACCTATCTGCGATCTGCGATTCCTGTTCTCTTCTCTATATGCGCTCAATGGGGCCGGCGGCAGCAGCGCCGACCCCATTGAGAACATATAGAAGACAAATCATTCTTCTCTGCCACAGCTGTAACAGCTGTGGCAGAGAAGAACGATGTTTGCCCATTGAATTCAATGGAGCGGCAATACAGCCGCTCCATTGAAAGCAATGGGCTGCCGGCGTGCGCGGGGTGAATTGTCGGGAAGGGGTTAAATATATAAGCCCTTCCCTGCAATTCATCCTAAAATGTGTTAAAATAAAAAAAAATTGTATACTCACCTTTCCGCTGCTGCCGAAGCCCAGCCGCGGCCGCTGTCAGTTCTCCTGAACTGCTTCTCGGCACTATTCAGCCGGCGGGGCTTTAAAATCCCCGCCTGCTGAATGATCTGCCTGTGATTGGTCACAGCCCTGACCAATCAGAGGCAGGTTTCACTCACACACCCATTCATGAATTCATGAATGGGTGAGTGACTGCTGCCTCTCAGCGCTGAGCCAATCAGGGGCAGGTCTGACTCACATCCATTCATGAATTCATGAATGGGTGTGAGTGAGACATGCCTCTGATTGGCTCAGCGCTGAGCCAATCAGGGGGCAGGTCTGACTCACACCCCCTTCACACCCACTGCAGGATGGCCGCGCGGAGCTCCGGCTGCCGGGAGAAAGTGAGTACATATATATTTTTTATTTTTACACATTTTAGGATAAATTGCAGGCAAGGGCTTATATATTTAAGCCCTTCCCGACAATTCATCCCGGGCTCCTTTAGTGGAGCAGTAGCTGCCTTCACGTTTGACATGCACTCCATTCACCGATCTCTCCCAGGTATTACAGTAAGTTTATTCGGCCAGATACACTGATTTGGAGTTTTTTTTTCTTCAAAGAGAGGTGTCTTTAGAGCTAGGAACCTATCCAATAAGATTTGCTTGATCGTGGAAGAATGGCCCACATGTTTTGATCAAAATGTGAGCTAAGCACCTTGCATTTTTATGTAGCTAGTATAAACTAGAGTTGTGCATTTTTATTCAGAAAGTAAATGTGTATGAGTGCTGAAGCACATGTATACCAGCCTGGTGGAGGACAAAAGGACAATTTTTTGTTCTCTGGTGAATGGAACACTATTGATATGCTTAGCATGCATTCCCAAAGCTTTTCCAAGCATACATGCTAAGTAGAGATGAGCGAGCATACTCGCTAAGGCAAACTACTCGAGCGAGTAGTGCCTTATTCGAGTACCTGCCCGCTCGTCTCTAAAGATTTGGCTGCTGGCGGGGGCGGGGAGCGGCAGGGGAGAGCGAGGAGGAATGGAGGGGAGATCTCTCTCTCCCTCTCTTCCCCCCGCTCTCCCCCTGCTCTCCCCCTGCTCACCGCCGCAACTCACCGCTCACCTGCACCGACAGCCGAATCTTTAGAGACGAGCGGGCAGGTACTCGAATAAGGCACTACTCGCTCGAGTAGTTTGCCTTAGCGAGTATGCTCACTCATCTCTAATGCTAAGTGCATATCACTAGTGTGATTTCCACAGGGCCATATTTTTTTACCATTTAGTATAGAAGGGGCTAGTGCTTGTTTCTCACCTCATGCCCTGTCCATGATCCATGGGTCAGTTCCCAACTCCATTTTTTGCTAATCACATAGAGTGAAATCCTGCAGACATACCCCTACCCAATAGTAAAGAGCATAAAATGACTATATACATAATGTATACATATGTCTAATTGACATGCACAGTATTCTTAGCTCTTTTTACTATATAATATATGCCTATTCAATTAAAAGGAAACCTAAACCAGTTCAACTTATGTGCCATGCATATTCTAAAACATACATATTAACCACAGCAAATCTAACTGAGCACATCATCCATCATATTCCCCACAATCTTTCATGGGACATTTTTTGATGAGATGAGGACCTCCCATGCCATCCATATTAACGGAACATACTCAGATTGGGTCACCGTTACTAGTGGGGTACCACAGGGGGCAGTACTGGGCCCTATTCTTTTTAATATATTTATTAATGAGCTTGTAGAAGGATTGTATAGTAAAGTATAAGTTTTTTCGAAGTTAAGTATAAGGTTCTGCACATGGGCAGGGAAAATAAATGTCACCGTTACATACTAAATGGAAAACACAGTAAACTTCACAGTAAACTTAAAGCAACCCTCCAATTTTTGGGCAAAATTCTGTTTGTTCTAAGGAGGGAGTATATTATCTGCAGTTGTTCTTCTCTGCTGTCCCTGCAATCTTCTGGTTCCAGGTCCTGTTTTTGGGCATCCAAGATGGCCGAGACAATTTTCAGGCTACTTAATCTCCAAAGTGTATTGGTAGTGTTAGACTACCAAAACCCCAAAACAGTTCTCTAATTGGCCACAGCTGGTCATATGATCAGCAATGGCCAATCAGAGAGCAGTGCGGTGTGCATTAGGTAGTAAAAAATTTCTGTAGCCATCTTGGATAGGTGAAAACAGGAACTGAAACTGGTGGATCAGAAGGGCAGCAGAAAAGAACAACAGCAGATAATATAGCCACCTACCCCTCCTGTCCCGGAACAGAATTTTGTCCTAAGACTGGAAAATTGCTTTAAGTGGAGCAATAAGTGTTAGGCAGCTGCTGCCAAGGTAAATAAGACCATGGGGTGCAATAAAAGAGGTATAGGTTCACAAAAAGAACATAGTTATTCCACTTTACAAATCACTCATCAGACCGCATATAGAATATTGTGTATAGTGTTTTGCAGCAGTGCAAAAGGCAGGCAACGAATGTAATACATAGAATGGGTGGAAATATAGTACCTAGGCTGTTTACTAAGACAGCTGGGAGGTGACATAATATGTATATATCTGTCAGGGCAGTGGATGTACTGTGGCTCTAAACCAATTTGGTTTGGGGCTAGATCTAAGGGCTGCACTTGGGGGTTCCTGGTATTCACCCCTTTTACCCAACCAATCAAGATCTGGTCTTCACTGCAGGGAACTCAAGAATGTTAACCAAAAAATAGTCTTGGTTAAGAGGTAGCTGAAGTGAGTTGGCCAGGTTTAGCAAAATATGGTACCAGAAGGTGTAGATAGAGAGGTGGCCATAGAACACAGCAGAGATTTTAATAGGCAGAATTCTTGCATAATCAAGAAACAGGCCGAACGTCAAGGCAGGCAGCAGACAGAGTAAAGATGGTCAATAAACAAGCCAAACATGGGGATGGAGGAGTCAGGAAAAGCTGGGTACTCATCCTGGCCTTCTAAGCAGAGAGAGAGAAGACAGATGACAGTGGCTGCGGCATCTCTTGCCAGGGACAGAGGGAGAAAGACAGCGGCCGAGAGGATGTAAGGGAAGTCAGCAGCCATGGCCCTGATAAATGACAGTATCAGGGGTAATCTCAAGGCAAATGTTAAAAGTGGGCATCCTTTACTTCTAGAGGAAAGAAGATTTGTACTCCAACACATAAGGGGATTCTTTACTGTAACAGCAGTGAAACTATCTATCTCTCTGCCTAAGGAATTTGTATTGCTGAATTTATTGCCAGATTTTGAGTCAGGAAGGAAATCATTCCCTAAGATGAGGAAAATTGGCTTCTACCTCCTTTTAGTTTTCTCTGGATCAACACTGCAGAATAATAGGTTGACCTAGATGGACATATGTCTTTTTTTCAGCCTTAGCTGCCCTGTTACTATGAAGGCCAAGATCAAATGGAAACAAAATATGAAATTACAGAGAACACTATATTAAAGGAACTATATATATAATTTTAGCATCTAATTGTAAACTCATCATCGACCCAAGATCTCTACAGTCTCAATCAGTTCATGATATGACCATTGACTACCTTCGTTACTAAGAAAGCTTCAAGGCACGGGAGATTACAAAAGGGTTACAGAAAACAAATGTAAAGCAAGTGCTGCCCATATGTAGTCTAATTTAATCAAACTGAACTATTGCTATCCAAGAAATATTAAAGTACTTTGGTCATATATTTTCAGAACTTAATCATCACAGCACTATGGAGATCACCTAATAAAATCTCTAATGCTTATAGGTCTAAGAAATCTGGATTGAGCTTGGCAAGGAGCTAACACTACCATCATGTTTCATTTGATTGCTTTTAATGAAGCTATACACTGACATCATAATCCAGTCATAGACAATGTCTTAAGTGGAATGTGTCACCTCCAACCACCCCACCACCACCACCCCTTTCCCCTAATTGCTGTAATCAATAAGTAACTTAAAGGAGCTTTCTGTTTGTAGAAATTGATGACCTGTTCTCAGAGTAGGCCATCAATATTGGAGTGGTAAAGGGCCACCACCCAGGACCACTCTCAATCATCAGATTAAGGCCACTTTCACACGCGTGTTATTTTGATGCTATGTTAGCAGCGTCAAACATTTGTGACCATCGAGCAGCAAATCGCATGAACGAAGAATAGCCACAACCAAGGCACGGCTATTATTTGCGATTTTATCATCCATTTACATGGCTGTTGGTGGTGAAATAACCCTGAAATCCCTTGGTTGGCAGAACTAGTTTAATAACTTTTAATTGCCTCAACTAAAGGCACCTGTCAGTGTTTGGCAGCACTAGCCGCTGCTAAACTCCATCCCCCTCCCTTTTTTTGGACGGCTCCCATAGACTCTCACAGGAGTCTATGGAGTGTCCTGCATTGTGGGGTCCAAGGATAGGACAAGACCTATCTTTTAGCGCACAACAAAATTTCAGGTGTTGAAATAACGCGCTTATGTCCTATATTTTGCGGTGTGATTTTTTGGCACGTGGACGAATCCATAGCAAACCATTCGTTCTAATGGACGCGATTTTTTGGCGCGCCTACCTAATGTCAAAATAATGCCATGTTAATGAGGCCTAAAGGGGGTCCACAGTGTTTGTGCAAGCACTGCCGGCTCTTCAATGCTTACATCAGAGTACGATCCTGTTCATCCTCAGAGCCCCATACTTTTAATGGAATCTGTTCTGAATATTACACAATTGTCCACATTAATTGAACAGAACAAGGTGGCATTATGTCAATCGGCACTTGTCCATGCCATCACACTTGACAGAGGATCGTGATTGCATACCTTCCTCTTTACAAGGGGAAATGTGCAGCCAACCAGACGACATTTTTATGCTTGCCTAAACGAGCCAACCAGTCGACAAACAATAGTCTGCTCATTCGTTTTCTGATCATTAACAGTTTTACATGGACAGATGATTGGGCAAATGAACATTTGGGCCCGACTATTGGCCCATGTATAAGGGCTTTCACCTGCTATCAATTGCAACAATCCTAACTTACACACGTTTCCAAAGCCAAAAAGAAAACCCCAGCGCTCGCGGATTCCCAGGATATTAACGGGAATAATATCCTGGGGTTTTCTTTTTGGCTTTTGAAATGTGTTTATGCAAACAGCTGGATTTGGGCTGCCTCCCCGATGATTGCTCTCCAGTGAACACCGGATAGGAAGTCCCAGGTTAATGGTACAAGCGAACGAGGATATAGGTGCCGGTGGATCCTCTAGGCAGGGGATCTCACCGAGCACCAGGTGAATGCTTCCAGTATTCACGTTTAAACCTTGACATTTATTACGAGTGAGTAGGCGCTGATCCTGTTCTATTGATAACAATCCTAACTTTGTATGGAAGCAAGTTTATATCTCTGATGTGTCCGTACACATGACCACATTATAGATCTGTATTGCATAAATATCTGTATTGCATTCATAGACTGCTATGGCCCAATATTGTACCTTTGTGTATTCCATATCATACAGAATATATAAGAAGTAAAATTGTGCAGGTTCCATCCCATGCCATGTTATAAAGGTATTCTGTCTCATGGCACAAGCACTCTGAGCTGTAGCCCACCTACTACCAACTCACTATCTTGAACCGGGACTGCCATGCCCACCTGCTACATCTATCCCCTATGCAGCAGCCAGACTGTCATCCAACCTTCATGACTGCCTAAGCCCAAAACATCTTGGTGACCTGCCATGTAACTAGTGTCCCCCTATATGCAGCTCCACCCTGCCATGAGACTCATGGTAAAATCGCTGAGGTCCACCACCAAAACCTTTAGTACCATAACTTCAGCACCATGATCCAGCCTTACATAACATGAAAATATTACCAATACCACATAGTAAGATAGTAGGCCATGGAAAAGTAGATTGTCTTTGATCCTGACACCACACTCTTATTAAAGCTGTCTAAAAGAAAATCTGTCTATGTTGCCCATAACAACCAATCACAGCACTGCTTCCATTTTACCTCAGCAGTATAAGAAATAAAAGCTGCGCTGTGATTGGTTGTTATGGGCAACAAAAATAGGCTTTCTTTTAGACAGCTTTCATAAGAGTGTAGTACCGGGATCAGAGGCGAGCTACCTTTTCATGGCCTACCCTGTAGAAAAAGGCATGCATCCATCCATCCATCCAGATCAGCCTATTATCCTTCAACGTTGATCTGGTCAAAGGCAAAAGCTCCATGAGGTAGAGGCCAATTTTCCTCATTTTAGGGAAAAAAATTCCTTCCCAATTCCAAATCTTGCAATCAAAATTAAATCCCTGGTTCAACGAGCCTCCTGATGCGAGCTAATGACTGCAACATATAATATTGTTACACTCCAAAATAGGTATCCAGGCCCCTCTTGAACTCTTTTAGTGAGTTCATATACCCATTTCGAAAAGAGGGTGGGTTGGATGGGTCTTCACTGTCCTCAGGTAAGTATTCACTAACTACACCTAAGTTATTCCACATACACTCATACATCCCTCCCCTGAGTATTGTTCTCTATCTAAAGGTAGATAGACAGACAAAGGAGCAATAATCTTACAGTGAATGGAGGTGGAGCGCGTTGGGGATCTCTTCCAGCCACCCGTTTCCATTCACTGCAAACAGGCAGTCATTGAAAGATTGAATCACTCCTATCTACACTGAATGAGAAGTCGCTCGTTAGTCACTTCATTTCAGTGAGCTGAAACCAAGCAACTAGCATGTGCTGCGTGACTTCTTGCTCGGTGCCCTGTCGGTGGTTGCGTGTACACGGGACGACTATCACCAAAAATCGCTGTTTCAACCGATTACCCGAGGTATAATCCCCCTGTGTGAAAGGTACCTTTTCACTCCCCTTCGTTTTAGTTCTGGATCATTCCTTAGGTTCCTTTTAGACAAGCCAATTCTATTTTGAATGAGCGAGTGACATCCCCGCTAGCTCATTCGCTCTTGTGCAGCCTGTCCAGACAGGTAGATGCATCATCAACGCATTCAAACGAGAATTGTTCAGTCTTTCTCATTTGCTGTATAAGTGAATGAGAAGGACTGAATGATCAGTGCTTAAATCGAACGATAAGCGAACAAGTCAACGATGAACAATGAATGAAAAGTGAACAATTATCATTCGCCGTTTAGTCGTTGGCTCGTGTTTAGACTAAACGATTACTTTCGCTCTTTTGAATGATAGTCATTCCGTCTAAACGTATCTTTACGTCTTATGTCCTAGGCTAACAAGAATTCACCCCACCCCCCACCACCACCAAACTCTCTGGCTTAATTTTGGAGTAGGGGTTATATTCCAAACATCCTCAAAAAGCCTGAAAAATAATTTTGCATCCTCAAAAATTCTGGAAAATCACGCTATGTCTTATTTTCAGGGTATGTCTTATTTTCGGGGAAACAGGGTAGTTGCAACCTGGCCCCTTTACGACTCCTTGCATCTATACCTCCTCTTGTCGTTAATACCTTGGACAATCCATTTAAGAATCATTTTTTTCAATTTGCGCTCCTTCTTCCTAAGAATGGATGCAATTACCAAACATCAATGTAACAATAAAACTAATTTTCGAACGCTTAAATGCATGTTCTTATTGTATGGCCCTAATCCAGCATGGGGTCCTGAAATATGCACTTCAGCAGTATCTGAGACCCAACAGTGATATAACACAGTGACATCCACTGTAGTGCATTAGTCTTTAATGGTTTCCCATTGCGAGGCTATTGCAAAGCACAGCAGGGGGCTTAGATTAAGCTATTAGGACATTAGGAGTGCAAAACAACTAGGCTCTGTGCAAGGTTTAAATCGATATACTAAATTTCAGTCATGTCAAAGGTAAACCCTGAATTTATATTGTGCTTGCCAGACCAGCACTCTGCAAATAAGGGGCGCAGAAATACAAAGTCTACAGTATAACAACATGGCAACTTTCTGCAAAGGATCAACTTCTTGCATTGTGAGATCAGGTGATTTAGACGGAACGATTATGGTTAAAAAAGAGTGAAAGTGAACAATAATCGGTCAGGCGAAGCGTGAACCAACGACCGAACGACGAATGATAATCTTCGCTTTTCGCTCATCATTCTTTCATTTTCTAAAATTGATCATTGGCTCATTCACTTATCGTTCGATTGAACCAGCGCTCATTCAGTTGTTCTCATTCACCTATGCAACGAATGTGAAAGACTGAATGATTCTCAACGATTTCTCATTTGAACGAGCCAATGATGAATCTGCCTGTCTCAATAGGCTAACGAGAGCTAACCAGCCAATGATGACATCACTCACCCGTTCGCTCGTTCAAACGATGAATCGGCTCGGCTAAAAGTGCCCATAGTTACTTGTTTGTCCAATGGAGATTAGAGATTGGTCATCCTACTGACAATGACTATTGGCAATATTGACAAAGGTCCTCCATGGCTGACACATGCGCTGCAATGGGGTAAATAAAGACTGCATTTTATCTTGGATTCCTGTGGTTTCTTGGATTTTTCTCCATTACAAGTTATGGCTTGATGGAAAGACATGTTTTCACATAAAAATAAAAATCTAAGGATGAAAATTGCCATTTTTCCACTATAACATGATTTAGGGCAGCCTCACATGAGCGTATACGCAAAAACGCACGTGATAGCGTGATGTTTTTGTGCCGGGAACATCATGCTATGGACTATTCATATTGGCGCGGGACACACTTGCGCCATGATTTAAAAGGCTGTGCAGCCTAATTAGTATCAGGTGTAGTAGATTTCTTGCAAAATTGCACAGCATTGTACACAATTAAGTGGGTATTGGGTGGCATCCACCCCATAGACTTTTATGGAGCATTCGGTGTGCAAATGTGCAATAAAATAGAGCATGCTGCATATTTTTTCACGCACACATATCATGCACACAAAAACACAGTGTGGATGAGCCCATTGAAAACAAATGGGTTTTCTTCTCGGCATATTGCGCTTGCAAATTTTAATCACGCACATATACCCATGTGATAATAACTAGAGATGAGCGAGCGTACTCGGATAAGCACTACTCGCTCGAGTAATTGGCTTTATCCGAGTATCGCTGTGCTCGTCCCTGAAGATTCGGGTGCCGCTGCGGGTGACAGGTGAGTCGCAGCGGGGAGCAGGGGAGATCGGGCTGGAGAGAGGGAGAGAAAGATCTTACCTCCGTTCCTCCCCGCTCTCCCCTGCAGCTCCCCGCTCCGTGCCGTCACCCGAATCTTCAGGGACGAGCACAGCGATACTCGGATAAAGCCAATTACTCGAGCGAGTAGTGCTTTTCCGAGTACGCTCGCTCATCTCTAATAATAACATGAGATAATGACCGTAAAAACACAAAGCAAAAGGAACTATGTAAAAATTGCTGATTTTGATCCACTCAAAAATAGAAGAAAAAACGCGATCAAAAAGTCTTAAGTACCCTAGAGAAGCACAAATAAAAATGTCAACTCATCCCGCAAAATCAAGCCCTCACACAGCTCCGTAGACAGAAAAATAATTATGCCTCTCTAAAAATGGCAATGCAAAAAATATTGATTTCCTATGAAATATACTTTTATTGTGCAAAAGTGGTGAAATCTTAAAAAAATACAATAAATCTGATGTAGCGGTAATCATATTGACCCGCAAAATAAGGCTAACATACAACATAGTGAATGGCATGTGTAAAAAAAACTTTTTCAAAAATGTTGTTTTCGAAAATTCAGCTCACAAACGGCACAATAAAAGCAATCGAAGGATCATCTGTACCCTAAAATAGTATCCATGGAAGCATAAGCTCTTTCCTCAAACAACAAGCCCACACAAAGCTCTGTAGGTGGCAAAATGAAAAAAGGATAGAACAAAAAAGTATTGTTTTTGTGTAAAGATTGTAAAACATACAAAAAAAGCCCTCACAGTGTTAAAGATGGAAAACAAAAAAATGTATGGTTCTTGGAACATCAAAAATACGTTTACTGAGCAAAAGTGCTAAAACAAAATAGAAATGTCTGTGAATTTGGTATCACCGCAGTCATACTGGCTGGTAGAATGAAGAAAACATGGCATTTATATTGTGCGCTAAATTTGTTTTTTGCCTCAACCCCACCCCCTCCGCCAAAAAAAAAAATATTAAGCCCTGATGTGCTCCTGACTGCTTACATACGCCCCACATTATAAACTATCATACTAGTACTCCTTGTACCACTAGATGAATATTCTAAAGGGTGTAGTTCTAAAACTGGGTTCACTTTGGGGGGTGGGGTATTCCACTGTACTGGGTATCTCAGGGGCCCGGTAAATGCAACATAGCTTCCATAAATTATTCCAGCAAAATCTGTGCTCTTTTGCTTCTGCCCAACCAGCAGTTATAAACTCGGAAGAAATCGCTTAGCAAATTCTGGGCTGCTATTACTCCTATTCTTCGTATCCCATGAAAATGGAAAAAATGGGGCTAAATCTAAGTGTTTTTGAAGAAAGTTGTAATTTTTCACTTTCATGGGTCATTGCTAACAAATGCCATCTGACGGGTCAAAACTAGAGATGAGCGAGCACGCTCGTTTAAGGCTGTCGAGTAACTGATTACTTGACGGAGCACCATGCAGGGGGGGGGGGCGGCGGACACCGGGGGCGGGAGCACATGGTAATCAGTTACTCAACAAGACCGATGCTCGATCAGCCTTAAACGAGCGTGCTCGCTCATCTCTAGTCAAAACACTCTCTACTTGCCTTGAGGAGTTACTTGAGGGATCTAGAAACCAAAATAGAAGTGGCTTTTGGGATGATCCTTTCTTCTGGGTATATTAGGGGCGCTTCCAATGTGGCAAAGCATCCAAAAATTATTCCAGCAAAATCTTGCGCTCCAAAAGCCTAATGTTGCTATTTCTCTATTGAACCCTCTCAGGTGTCCAAACAATGGTTTACGTACTGGTTTATGTAGCATTTCCGTATTTGCAAGAAATAGAGTAGAACATTGCAGGGTGCTTTTTTTTCCTATTATTTTCCTAAACATTTGGGGTTAAACCTTATATGTTTGTGAAAAAAGTTGCCATTTTTCATTTTTATGAAACAATGTTAACAACTACCACCGAACACCTGTGGCTCAAAATGCTCACTATACCTCTTGATGAATCCTTTGACGGGTCTAGTTTCCAGAGTTGCTTTTGCAGTAGTCCACTGTGTTGGGTACTTTAGGGCCTTCGTAAATGCATCGTGGTGTCTAAAAATGATTTTAGCAAAATTTGTGTTGCAAAAGTCAAATAGCACTCCTTCCCTTCTGAGCCCTACCATGTGTCCTAAAAGCAGTTTACATCCACATATGTGGCATTCCTTGCTTGGGAGAAATTGGGTAACAAACTGTAGGGTGAGTTTTCTCCTATTGCTCTTTGTTAAATTGAAAAATTTGGGGCCAAACGTATGCGTTTTCAGAAAAATTGTAATTACTCAATTTCAAAACCCATTTCTAAAACACCTTTGAGGTGAAAACAATCATTACACCACTTTATGAAAAAGTGGAACTTGGAAAGAAGGAGAAGAAGAAGTAGGAGATTAAAGAGAAGGGAAAAGATGGGAAGTTTAAGGAGGAGGATAAGAAGAAGGAGAATAAGATAGTTTCGTTCCTCTTCTACTCCTCTAGAAAAGGAAGGGGCAGGAGGAGGAAAAAGGAAGAAGCTTGATGGCTCAGTGGTCAGCACGGTTGCCTTGTAGCACTGGAGTTCTTGGTTCATATCTGACTATAGGCAACATCTGCATGGAGTGTGTATGTTCTCATTGTGTTTATTCTTATTTTTCCTCTTTGTTTATCCTACTCTGGAGATGGAAGAAAGAAGAAGTGTGGTGACTCAGAAGCCTTGCAGTGCTGTAGTTCCAAGTCCAAATCTGACCAAGGGTAGCATCTGCGTGGAGATTTTTATGTTTTTTCTTCTGCTCCTACTCTGGAAAAGGAAGTACAAAGACCGAATGTGGTGGCTCAGTGGTTAACAGTGGAGTCCTAGGATTAAATCTAGCTAAGGATGACATCTGTATGCAGTTTTTATGTTCACAAGCATGGTGGCTCAGTTTTGGAATGGGCTTGCGGGAATGAACAATCGTAGCCAATTGTCGGGCAAACACACTGTTGAAGGAACATTCATGCCTGATAATAATCAAGCTGTGTAAAAGTAACTAAAGTCTGACCATTGTCTACCATATAGAATCTAGAAGAAGGCATCGAATATACATACTTACTTACTTGTGGTGGAATGATCCTATTACTTTGGTTCCAGCTAGCAGTGTGGTAGACATATTTACTCTGTTGTGCAGATGTAGCCACAGGTCTTACAGAGTGGGGTACTATTAGTCTCTGTCTCTATTGTTACAAGTTTAGTGATTACACGGACATCAGTAGTGAAGGTTCTTGGAATTGGTTTGGTGGTCTGTCATCCTTCTCTTGTGTTGTTGGCGTTCTTGCATCATTTTGCATAGATCCTCCAACTGTATGTGACCGCAGGAGGGATGAGGTTATTGTTTTCAATTTTCCTGCACTTGAGGAGGTCACCCCTGGGAATGGTGAAAGCTCTTTTGATTTGGCTGTCTGTTATATTAGGGCTATGGCCTCACTTGATGAAATCCCTTTAGAGTTTGGGCAGATGTTCATCACAGTCAGCAGGACCTGAACAGATGTATCTCATGTCATGGCTGTAAATAACAGATCTTTTTATATGTTTAGGGTGAAAACTGTAATTATGGAGGTAAGTTGTCACCAGTGTATTGTCATTCTTTTAGTGATTGTGGAGTCTAAGAAATGTATATCTATTTTTCAATAGTCCTGGTGGGGTAGAAGGAATTATAGAGTTGTTTTTTTTTAGCCATGTAAGAGATCTTCTTACACTGTTCACTTATAGATATTACAATGTACCATACAGTTTTTGAAGAAGCAACCTAAGTGGACCACTCAGCCAATAAAAAGTTATTAAATGACTACATTATCTGTTTCTACAGCTAGTTACAGATGCATACGTTATCAGTTTGTATATTACTAGTAATTATTAGGAAATTATATAGTACCAGTCCTTTAGTAGCACAATGTGTCATACACTCTGCTACATGCATGTCACACACACAGAGCTCTGCTACATGCACGTCACACACACAGCTCTGCTACATGCACGTCACACACAGCTCTGCTACATGTACATCACATACAGCTCTGCTACATACATTCTTCATACAACAGGGATCAAAATCTTCACAGTAGAGTCCTGCAGACACTGATCACTCTTGGTAATGTGACCCCATACTCCTTCCGCACAAGTGACTGATCACATGACGTTGACATCATCACAGGTCCTGTAAGCACACGGCTGCTGTAGGTGTTTGTTAGTATACCATCTCCTGCAAACCCCCAGCGGCCTCAGTTGCTATGGAATACTAATGAAAACCTAGCTGGACAGCAGCCGTGTGCTTACAGGACCTGTGATGACGTCAATCGTGTGATCAGGGGCGGAGCATATAACTCACTCACTCATGCACGCACGAACAGACAGGTCATTGTTAGTATTTTGATAACAATGGTGTTCCATTGTAATTCCAGAGCCAAATCAAGTAACATATAGGCTTCAACATGGAAAAAAAATGAAAAATAGAGTCTGCCTGAACGGATATAAACTCAAGCAAACTGAAGGGCTATTCACATACTTTGTGTCAAACCCTCCAGTTGCTTTTCACTCCAGTGTAGTACAAAATACTAGAGGAAATGTGATGACAAAGCTGATCCTATAATTGTCCTGATAAGGGCTTAAAACATATGGGCATTTAAAATGGGCTGAAACAAAACCATGGATCTCAATGGTTTAGTTTTTACTATTGGGATTCTCGCGCATTATTATTACATACGAGAATAGATAGCACTTGCCCTATCTTTCCGGCATGTACTTTCTCTATGTGTGAGAAACATAGGGCAGGATACTATTTTCCTGCTCTTTTTTCAAACTCGCAGAGTTTGGATAGTCAGAAGGAAAAAACGGTTCATGCGCTACTATGCTCTATACTGGCGAGCGTATTAGTGTATGCGACCATGTGTTTAAGCCCTCAGTCAGTAACAAATCTGAGGGCACACGGATGGGAAAAACTCCCATGTCAATGAGCCCTAGGGCTACTTAAAGGGGTTTTCTGGGACTATTACTCTTGAGAATAGGTCATCAAGAAATGATCAACGTGAGTTCATAGAGCGGTGTTTGAATAGTCAAAAAAGAAAACAAAACACTGGTTCAGGCGCTAACACACTCCGTAGGGGTGAGTCACTCAACGAAAAAACAGCATGCCCTATTTTCCTGCGCACTTGCTCTGCAAAAGTCCCAATGGAAGTCAATAGGGATGCCCAAATGTGCACAAAATACACTAGGGAATGCGTGAAACACTTGCTTAATTGCACAGGAAAAAGAACACACCCCAATTGTTGCGGGGCTTCTTTCTGTGTGCAAATACACATGCAAGCAAAAATCACAGTAAAATATGCGAATACTCACACAAAAAAGCCTCATTCAGTGTGCAAAAAAGTGTGTAAATGTGCACGTGTATTGTAGAGTGTTAAGGCAGCAGAAATGCAGTCTTAAGCTCTCGCTCATGACCTGAAGGTTGTGAGTTCAATCCCCGCTTGGTTCAGGTAGCCGACTCAAGGTTCTGAGGTTGGTAAAATGAGTACCCAGCTTGCTGGGGGGTAATAAATAAATTACCTGAAAGTGCTGCAGAATAAGTTGGCGCTATACAAATGACAAAATATATATGCTCATGTGAAGGGGCCCTAAACCTAGCAGCAGCATTTTTCTGAAGCAGTCAGGCTGGAGATGACTGACCTCCAGTCTAGTGAATGTGCCATTAAGTAAAATATTAAGCTTTAACTTTCCTAATTTGATTATTAAAATACAATTTATCTGCAATCAACAGATCCATAAAATGTATCATTCCAGCTAACATTTTCATTGCGGATTCCAGTGTAAAAATAGCCAACATGCTAACAGCCGGGGCGGGTTACAGCTTTCTATCTATGAAAGTGAACTTGAGTTAAATAACTGGATTCTAGCTGACTAAAGTAGTATAAATGCATCCATTAGCATCATCAGCTGTCAAGATTATGGAAACAAATACAGCGCCACTATTTTCTTTGGACAACATGCAGAGTAAAAATAATTCTGACTGCTCAGCGCTGAGACGAAGGTCCATGAGATATTAAATCACATTACACTACGCAATCATCCCTTCCTCATAAATTCAATTAACTTCACAAAATGTTATATTACTGAATTAAGCATTTTGCTGAAAAACAATAAAGCGGATTAGTGAAGCTTGAGAAAATCCCAAAAGACAGAAATACCTGCAATTATATTTTTATGTCCTATTAAACGTATGTTCTCAGGCTAGATGTAGGGTTTGCTAGTTAATCTTCAGCTGAATATATACATTAAGCTGTAATTCCAGTTTTAACAACATTTTACAATTAAAATCTATATAAAAATCTAATTAAATTTGCAATAATTTTGCATTGCTGTTGTAGTATAGATTCTAGCTTTTTCATGTTGTTTTCGGCATTTGCATATACAGTATATTGCTACTTTCCAAATTCTGCGGATAACTAGAAGCAAACAGCAGTTTAAGGCCGGTTTCACAGATCCGAGTCAAAATACTGGCACTTGTTGTTCCATCCAAAAGCCGAGCAGCTGGGCAGAAAGTGGATGGACCCGATTATAGTCAATGGGGTCCGTCTGGCACTGTTCAGTTCCATCCAGAGATGGAGACGCTTGGCTGCAGGGATTCCCCTTTCTTGCTCCTTGAATGGAGCAGGAAGGCGGAACACCGAAACCACCCTAAGTCTATCCCACTGACCCCAGAGTGCAGCATAAAATCAGCTGAGCAAGATTTCATTGGATGTATTTCATTGTGAATCCACGTTAGAATGGGAAACTTGCACAACCTTAGCAACTTTAAACAAGGCGTGATCATTGGTGCTAGACTAGCTGGGGCAACCTAATATCTATGTTTAAACATATCGAGGGACAATGCAGAGATATCTTCCATCATCTATTTATACCCAGGTGTTAGGACTGGCAGGGGCAGATGGACAGGGGATCCCTAAGCCAGGCCTCTCCCGTGTCCATACCTACTTGCGCCCCCTGGGCTAGGCCCCAAGGCGACAACTGGACAATGGTCCCTGCGCTGCACTAGTGGCAAAGTGGGAGGGACAGGGAGACCGGCAGGTGAGTACCACGTAGCTGAAACAGAAGCAACAATGGAGCACACCAGAGAGTAGTTGAGAAAAGACACGAGTGGAGTACAGGAGGGCAGAGCAGAGACAGAGTCAATAGAAAAGCCAAAGTCAAAACACTAGGAGTCAGGTCAAGAAACGCGGTTGTAGGCAGAACGAGTCAAAACCAAACACTGGCAACCAGGTTCTGGGCCAGCAGGGTGTATATGCAGGAATCCCCGCCAAGAGGGGCGGGGAGAAGTCACATGATGGCTGGAGCGAATCATAAAGCCGTCTCCCCCCGGCGGTGCACACTAGCCCGATCGCCACACGGCCGACCAGCAGACAGGCACGCCTGCACACGGCGCAGGACGCGCCGCCGCCGGCCGTCACAACTAACCACCAGAGTGGAGGAACCCCGGACAGAGCTGCCAGCCCGGGCCCCCGCAGCACCAAGACAAGTAGCCCGCACCAACCGGACCCCGGCGCCCCCAGTGGTAACCCCGTGTCTAACACCAGGACTGTGACTGTAACAAGGGGAGTGTCTTCTACTTCTACAGGAAAGAAGGTTTCTACACCGACATAGAAGTGGGTTCTTTACTGTAAAAGCAGTGAGACTGTGAAACTCTCTACCTGAAGATGTGGTGATGGCGAATTTGATAAAAGAGTGAATTTAAGAGGCGTCTGGATGCCTTTCTTGAGCGATTAACTTCAGAAGGGTTGTTTATCAAGGGACGCAGATTGGACTCGGGAAGGAATTTTATTCCTGAAATAAGGAAAATTGAGTTCTATCTCATCGGGTTTTTTTGCCTTCTGGATCAACATCGCAGAATAATAGGCTAAACTGGATGGACATATGTCTTTTTTCAGCCTTACCTACTATGTTACCATAGTCAAAAGTATACCAAGAATAGTGAGATCAAGAAACAATATGCTGTGGGGATCCTGTGGATGTAAAAAACTTGTAGGAGGATGTCAAGAATCTTCCTCATGAACAGGTGATGCATATTCAAGCAAATAGTTACTCAATACAACGCCTGTAGTCCAACTAACATGTCCAAATGCACAACTCGTCTTTCTTAAGCACAGGAGGGCTATAATAACAGTCAACCAATATTAGTGTCTTTACTTACAAAGAGAAACAGAAAGGCAAGACTCTAATGGGCAAAAAAGTGCAAACATTTTATCACTGAGCATTTGGACCCAGAAGTGTAATAGAACTCATAGCGCCTATTGATTTCAGTGGGAGCTATGCCTTCTACTACGCTTCCATCTCCGATCGCAATGCAGACAAATCTGTCAACATCTGGCTCGGATACAGTAAATGTGGGTCTGAGATCAGCTAATCACAGGGGATCCTGAGCAGTGGAGGCCCGCCAATCAACTATTTCATCCTGAGAATAGATCAATACTAGTACAAGGTGTCAAAGACACAGAATATCCCTTTAACCTATATAGTGGATTCTCCCTTTAATGTCATTTAGTTTCACAAAAGACAAAGGAACCCATACTAAATATCAGACTGGGCTCCCTGTTATTGTGTTTGGTTTCATGGCTTTTCCATGAACCTTGGACCAATACCTCATGCTTTTGTTGAGAATGAGACCAACTAGAATTGGGTCCTTTTCTGTAAGAGCCCATAGGAGTAACATGGCCTTCCTCTATGGTGTGTACACCCTTGTATGAAAATAATGCAAGGAAAGCTTTTTTTCCCCCAAATGTGCTATGGAGATCGGTCGGCCACGGGAACGACTGCCACATTGTTTCTAGTAAATGTTTTTTTCAAAACTCTCCATCCACATAATGCAGGCTTTTGTTTTATCTCCAGTGCTTTATTATCCAATCACTCCTATTAGTAATTTTGTTTCAGAGTATATTTAGGAATTTCAGGTTATACATGTCTTAAAAGCTGAATTATAGGAGGATAGAAAACAATTTTGGGGATTCTCCAGCAGCTACAATAAAAGCTAAAAACATTAAACTTTAATACTCCATTAAAAAATTGCTGTGGACATCCCAAAAAAACTGCCAAACCACTTATGTGCTTCAATTCGTACTCCATTCCTAAAGGGAACCCGTCATCACCCATGACCCCCATAAACTATGCTATGGGGCTTAAATGTTCCAGCACCGTGTTCCCAAAAAGTTGAATAGAGAGCACTCACACGGGGAGTGGAAAATAGTCATGTTATGTGCACACTAACTTAGCGGGACCCAGTGCAGGAATCCGTCACCCTGTGAATATGAAACATAGCTCCCCAGACTCCCTGTTCCCACACCTTTGAGCCCTGCAACATAGTTTATGGGGGTTAAGGGTGATGACAGGTTCCCTTTAAGTATAGCCAGTTATTGTACTGGATACATTAATAATAATACAGTGTAGGAGAAACCCCTCCTATCTAAATCCGTTATTAGAGGGGTAATTGCTCCAAGGCCTCCATCCCCACATACACTCCACGCATGATAGCAAAACCCAGCAAAGTAGCCGCATGTTCTTCTCCACTGTCACTATTGAATAAAAGTTGGGAGTATAATATTTATAAAAGTTCATTCTCCATTAATAACTTTGGGCGTACAATACAGCATCGATTTTCAAACTTTGTACAAGTTGTGGAACAGTAGTAGATCCGCTATTATTACTGTTCTTGTTGTTTGTCCTCAAGTATCAAAAACCTATGCAGAGTTAACCATTGCTGAAGCCAGCCTTGTGAATGTGAAGGATAACATTGCAACATTCATAACAATAGTGAACTGTGGAAGCACATAGCTGCCTAAGGCCTCATATCCACGGGCAGATCGGATTCCGCATGTGGGAATCCACAACGGAATCTGCCCCTGTCCGCGGCCTACGGCACTGCAGACCCGTCTGAGTCTTCTATTTTCTTCACTGCGGATGTGTGCGAAAGTGCCGGTCGCCACACATGCACAGTGGAGCTTGTTTTTTTTAAACTTCTGTTTTCCCATGGAATCTGCCGACAGGCCGCAATTCAATTGCGGACAGGCTGCGGATCGGACGGCTTCCATTGTCTTCAATGAAAGTCATTCGTGTGGGATCCGCACAGAAATGGAGCATGCTGCAATTTGTTTTCCGGACCAAAAGGTCCACAAAACAAATCTGCATCCTTTAATTCAGATGTGGACGCCCATATTTTTCTATGAGCGACTTGAACTGCAATTCAAGTCCGCCCATGGACATTGGGCCTTACTCTTTCACTTCCTACTGTGGTATGGTCAGTGACTGTAGGATATCACAATACAGGCTATAGCACCAAATCAGTTCTATATCTCTTGAGAATTTATTCGAGCCCGATTACCCAGTTTTCTCCTATTGCTTTTATTTGAATTGGAACCTCATTCTTGGTTCTTCAAAAAAATAAGTGGTCCTAGAGGTTTCTACAAAATGCAACCCCATACTTTCCCTCATCAAAAAATCACTTGGCCAGGCTGAGAGAACAACCTTAGGGCTTAGTCACACGGGCGTTTATTGCCGCGATTTGCGCATGCGCATGCGTCCGGCGACTTTTTAAAACCATTGCTTTGCAATGGTATCGGACACATGAGCGCTTTTTATGCGCTCGTCCGATAAATTAGAGAACAGAAATCGCAGATCGCACCTATCTGCGATCTGCGATTCCTGTTCTCTTCTCTATATGCGCTCAACGGGGCCGGCGGCAGCAGCGCCGACCCCATTGAGAACATACAGAAGACAAATCATTCTTCTCTGCCACAGCTGGAACAGCTGTGGCAGAGAAGAACAATGTTTGCCCATTAAATTCAATGGAGCGGCAATACAGCCGACTCCATTGAAAGCAATGGGCTGCCGGCGTGCGCGGGATGAATTGTCGGTAAGGGGTTAAATATATAACCCTGCAGTGGGTGTGAAGGGGTGTGACTCAGACTGGCCCCTGATTGGCTCAGCCTGAGCCAATCAGAGGCTGATCTCAGTCACACCCATTCATGAATTCATGAATGGGTGTGACTGAGACTTGCTTCTGATTGGCTCAGCGCTGAGCCAATCAGGGGCAAGCCTGAGTCACACCTCCTTCACACCCACTGCAGGCCGACCGCCGGGATCTCCAGCTGCCGGGAGCTGGTGAGTACATCCTTTTTTTTTTTTTTTCACATTTAAGGATGCATTGCAGGTAAGGGGTTATATATTTAACCCCTTACCGACAATTCATCCCACACTCGCCCGCAGCGCTTGCATTCAATGGAGCCGCTGTATTGCCGGCTCCATTGAATGCAATGCGCTGGACAGCTCCGGCCCGTTTCTAATGAAACGCGGCTAGGAGCAGATTTTCGGGCGATTTTTGGGCCGATTTTTCGGCGCCGGTCACGCAATTTGCGCATGCGCATCCGTCATGCGATGCGCAAATCGCGTGAAAAAACGCCCGTGTGACTAAGGCCTTAACTATTGACTGGGTTTTGATAGTTTATTGAATGCCCAGGTCAAGAACGGTCAAAAAACTGTTTAAACAAAAAGTAATTAAAAAAATGTATCAGTTAGGATTACTTACAAGAACTAGGAAACCCTTAGTATGCCAAGAGGGAACTGATTCTAGTAGTCACTGATAGTTCTAAAGGCTCAGTCAGAGGAGCGGGTTTTTTTGCGCACCTATGTGTGAAAAAAAATGCTCTCCGCGCATGTTCAAAATGACCGAAGCTCCGTTCCCATTGCTTTCAATGGGGCCAGCGCTACTTAAAAAGGAATGTTGGTAAAAAGATGCCTGGATTAGACAGAAATGTGCAAAAGTACTACTATATTTGATGTAATCTTGGGGGTGGGATTGACTATAAGGGGAAGAACAGAGATAGAAGCTGAACCCAGGCATTGACCACTGCGGGAGCCCAAAAGGTTCATTTGTCAGATAAGAAGACACCAATATTATAAATAGCACACGGCAAATAGAATTCTCTGATGTAAGCCAAACACCAATCATCATGAAAAGACTACAATAAAGTATGTTTTTACAGTATTTTATCAGAGATAAAACCTTAGAAAAGTTGAGGGCAGAGGGTAAAACTAAATTAGCAAAATACAAGGAAATCCTGGGGAAAAAAAAACCTGCTGCAGTCTGCAAGAGAACTGCAATTTAGGAGATTTGAAAATAGAGGACAGCTATTACCCTGGAATAGCCAAGTCAAAGTCCAGATGTTAGCGCACTTGAGGATTTCTGTCTGGGCTTGAAATAGCTGTGCACTTACAATATCAACATAACCTGACAGACCTTGAACAGTTGTCCAAAGAACAAAAGGAACAAAATGCAGTCCCTACAAGCGGATAGAGACTTACAGTATCTTGGATGTAAGTGCTGCCAAATGTGCCTTTCACAAAAACGGACTTACTATTTTGCATAGATATTCATCCAATTATTTGTGTTTATTAACTCTATCAGTCATTTTGTAGAGATTTGCTTTCACTTTGACATAAATTCATGAAGTATGAATATTTTTTATATGTACTGTACTATAAACCTTAGCCAATACAATGCAATAGTGCTTGTATCCCATACAGCTAAAAGAGCTATAAACTATCCATATCTACAAGTCAATGAAAGCAAGGAGTGACATGTGGAGGAGAACACATGCAGAAGTCCCTCGAGGATGGAGGCTGCATCTCATGATTTAAAAGCTGAGAAATTACAAGTACAGTTCCTTAGAAGAGAAGAAGGAATTCCTGTGCATCCACAAGAATGTCCAGCGGTGCGGAGCATAAACAATATTAATGACATATTGTGTCCTGTCTGTTTTCTCTCGCACCCTCTCATGTCATGGACACCACATTCATTCCGGCTCTTATTTTCAAGCAAGGGTTCTATTTGTATGAATATCAAACAGGAATCCACCCACCACTATTTATTATATGCCGCTGACTGATCACATTCACCTGATATCACTAATTTACCTGGCATCATCATCATGGCCAGTCCAGGGTATCGTAAAATGCCTTGCTGAATTTATTATTGTCATCTTTTTCTTTTATTGGAAAATGTGGACAATCCCATATTCTGATCCTTATAGGCAATAATCGGATGATCAGAAAAGTTCTTCCCATAAGGCCATATTCAGACAGCCATAGGTGAGTTGTTCCAAAGAGACTTGGGCATACTCGCATTGGACAGCACACAGATACCCATCCTTGTGCTATCCGATATTCATGGACCCTACACATTACGTCTGAACGGACAAGAATAGGACATGCAGTGGGATACGTAAGACTCAACAGTTAAAGGGGTTTTCCAGTCAAATACTATTCATAAGGATAGGTCATTAATAGTTGATCGGTCAGGGTCCGCTGCTCAGGACCCCGACCGATCAGCTGTGCGGCTACATGCTGTCAGTGTCGCAGTCTCGTTGAAATCAATGAGAGTCGTACCTGCAGTTACAAGCGCTGGCCGCTACATGGGAGGTCGCGCAGAGGCTTCCACTCTGACCTCAGTGTATTTGGAGCGGATGGAAATTTTTTGGCACTTCTTTTGCTACTAAAGTGCTGCATTCAAATGTAAGCTGTTGGGTGCCAATGGCATATACCCCCGGGTTCTAAGGGAAACAAGTAATGTGTTAAACTGTTCTTTCTTATGTTTAAGGACTCTATAGTGCCCTAATCTGTTCCACTGGATTGGCGCATTGCCACTGTGGTGCAGATATTCAAAAAGGGTTGAAAAGTGAACCTGGAAACTACAGGCCGGTAAGTCTAACTTCTATTGTGGGTTAAATGTTTGAAGGGTTTCTAAGAGATGCTATCCTGGAGGGCCCTTAAGGAAAATAGCTGTATAACTCCATATCAGCATGGGTTTATGGGAGATCGCTCCTGTCAAATCAAAGTGATCAGCTTCTATGAGAACATAAATTTTAGACTGGAGCAAGAGAATCATTGGATCTTGTATATCTAAACTTTACTGATACTGTGCCATATAAAAGGTTGTTATATAAAATGAGAATGCTTGTTCTGGGCGAGAATGTCTGTATGTGTGTCAGTAACTTTCTCAATGATTAGAGTTGAGTGAACGTACTCTGCCGAGCTTGATGCTCATTCGAGTATTAGCATACTTGATGGTGCTCGCTACTCAAGCGAGCAGCACGTTGTGTTCGACCCCGCCCAAGTTTTGGCGGCTCCCAGCTGGAACGTGTCAGTTTTGCCCCCTTCCCGCTGCTACGCTGCGCACGGCAATGGTAGTTTGTGGCTGGCTTGGGGGGAGGGGGGAGGAGAGAGAGTGAGAGAGAGAGAGAACAAAACAAAAAAAGCTTGGCAACTGGCGGGTCCCATACAAAAATGCTCGAGTCTCCCATTGAAGTAAATGGGGTTCGTTACTCGAATAGAGCTCTCGAATTTTACGAAAAACTCGACTCGAATAACAAGGACCCGAGCATTTGGGTGCTCGCTCATCTCTATCAATGATTAAAAGCAGAGGGTGGTTATAAATGGTACATGCTCTGATTGGGTCACCGTTACTAGTGGGGTACCACAGGGGGCAGTACTGGGCACTATTCTTTTTAATATAGTTATTAATGACCTGGTAGAAGGATTGTGTAGTAAAATATCAGTATTTGCAGATGACACCGAACTATGTAAAGAAATTAACACAAGGCGGTTGCAGGAGGATCTGAATAAGTTGGAGGCAGAAAAGTGGCAGATGAGGTTTAACACTGATAAATGTAAGGTTCTGCCCATGGGCAGAGGAAATACATGTCACTGTTACACACTAAATGGGAAACCACTGGGTAACACTGACATGGGGAAGGACTTGGGGGTTTTAGTTAACGGTAAGCTTAACTGAAGCAACCAATGTCAGTCAGCTGCTGCCAAGGCAAATAGGGTCATGTGGTGCATCAAAAGAGGTCAAGGGGCACATGATGAGAACATTGTTCATTCTCTTTACAAATCACTGGTCAGACCACACATGGAATATTGTGTACAGTTTCGGGCACTGGTACTCAAGAAGGGCATATCAGAGCTTGAGTGGGTACAAAGACGGGCAACTAAAGTAATAAATGGAATGGGCGGACTACAATATCCAGAGAGGATATCAAAATTGGGGTTTTTTTAGTTAAGAAAAAAGACAGCTGTGGGGCGACCTGGTAACTATGAAAAGATATACCAGTGATCAATACAGAGATCTCTCCCATCATCTATTTACACCCAGGGCTGTGACTGTAACAAGGGGGTGCCCTCTACGTCTAGAGGAAAGAAGGTTTATGCACAAACATGGAAGCGGGTTCTTTACTGAAAGAGCAGCGAGACCATGGAACTCTCTGCCTGAGGATGTAGTGATAACGAATTTGATAAAAGAGTTTATGAGGGGCCTGGAGATCTTTCTTGAACATCAGAATATTACATGTTATAGTTAGTAATTACTTCAGAAGGGTTGTTGATCCAAGAATTATTCCAATTGCCAGGCTTGAAGTCAGAAAGGAGTTTTTTTCCCCTTAAAGGGGTTGTCCCGCGCCAAAACAGGTTTTTTTTTTTTTTCAACCCCCCCCCCCCCCCCCCCGTTCGGCGCGAGACAACCCCAATGCAGGGGTTAAAAAAGAACACCGGAGAGTGCTTACCTGAATCCCCGCGCTCTGGTGACTTCTTACTTACCTGCTGAAGATGGCCGCCGGGATCTTCTCCCTCCGTGGACCGCAGGGCTTCTGTGCGGTCCATTGCCGATTCCAGCCTCCTGATTGGCTGGAATCGGCACGTGACGGGGCGGAGCTACACGGAGCCCCATTGAAAACAGAAGAAGACCCGGACTGCGCAAGCGCGGCTAATTTGGCCATTAGACGGCGAAAATTAGTCGGCTCCATGGGAACGAGGACGCTAGCAACGGAGCAGGTAAGTGAAAAACTTCTTATAACTTCTGTATGGCTCATAATTAATGCACAATGTACATTACAAAGTGCATTAATATGGCCATACAGAAGTGTATAGACCCACTTGCTGCCGCGGGACAACCCCTTTAAGGGCTCCTGTCCACGGGCGAATTTTCACTGTGTTCCCTGTGGCGATAATCTGGCCGTGGGGAACGCAGTGAACGCTTTCCATAGCGTTGCTATGGAAAGTGCAGCCCCGCCTGTCCACGAGGGGAGAATTATAGCTATTCTCTGCTCGTGGGCCGCAAATCGTGATTTGACGCGATTCTCCGCAGTGAGCCTATTTGTCACATAGGCTCGCTGCGGAGAACTGACTGCTCCTGGGCGGCGGAATATCGCTAGCGATATTCTGCAACACCCGTGGACAGGTGGCCCTAATGAGGAGAATTGGCTTTCACCTCATTGTTTTGGGGGTTTTTTGCCTTCCTCTGGATCAATATTGGGTGGGGAAGAGGGGTAGGGGGGTAATATGCTGAACTGCATGGTCATCTGTCTTTCTTCAGCCTATATACTATGTTACTATGTAAAAAAAAAAAATCTGTCAAAACACAGACTAGAACTGATGGAAGCCTAAAATTCTGATTTCTTTTATTTAGCTTCAAAGGAACCTGTCATCAATTTTTGCTATAGTAAACTAAGCCCAATGCTACAATCATTACTTACACCTGGTTGCAAAAGCAATTTTTCCTACGATGTTACATCATCCATACTACGCCTTAAAAATCTCACAGCGCCGTTGATCGGCAAATGCGCAGACGAGGGCTCACCTTGTGGTTGCCCTAAAAAATTTGTGAAAAGCAGCATGCATGACGTACCATCGTAGGAGAAGAGGGGCAGACAAAGGGGAACAGCCTTCAGACTAGAGAGTCAGTCCGGCTTACCCAACAGACATAGGCTTTTGGAAGTTGGCCATCCAGACCTATGTTTTAGTGTATATACACAGTTACATACATGATACTAATTGATGACTGCCGGTCACATCTCATTTGGTACCACCATTTATTACTTTATTTGAAATATCATTCGATGTTGTCTTAGTCTTTTTTGAATAATAAAGAATTTAATTATATTTAAGGGGATATTAGCTATGGGCAATTTTTGCCTTTGGCAATAAGAATTGTTTTTATGTAACCCGGAGTATTCCGAGGGCAAATTCATAATATATTTAGGCATTATATCTGTCCTTGATTGTACAGATGCTAGTAGCACATATCTCTCTATTACTGTGTGCAAGTGTAAGTCTTGTGTTTCCTTTTTCCATTTTTGTGTTGTCCATGGTTATACTGTGTGCATATATATGTGATCCTCTTTTTAGGATGCATCTAATACGTACGTCCAGGTCACATGGGCAGACATAACAAAAAGGTCCTGGGAATTCATAACTTATGGATCCTCTTTGCGGTTTTCTTTGAATCCCTGAGTCATATAATCACCATTGTAGGCGTTACACTAGACCTAACTCATTCTATAGTTTTGCTTGGAGAGTTCCTATAGAGTTGGGGAATAGTCAGACTAGTGTTTTTTTCAGTTCCGGGACCCCTTCATATATAGGTTCACTGCAGGTAACCAATTATGGGTAGATAGCATTTCAAATGTTGTAACATTGGAAAAAGCTTTTTATTCCCGCTTCTTTCTGCATAGTGAAATTTACTGGTTTTGTTATGAGGACAAAACTCCTTGCACAATAGAAATGTTTGCAGGAATGATTCATTTGCTTGTTGTGACATAGTATAATCACCAAAACTTTTGAACCTTTCATGGTCAGACTGGATCTAGCAGAAAATAATGCAGACACTAATTTCACCTGTCAGCAAACCATAGACATCAGTCACCATGCGGATTACATGACTCATTTATCCAAACCCTTCTGTACCAAATATTTGGAGTCTCTTGGTGATTTTTACATGTAACTAAAGTTGTCTCTAGCAGTTACACGCTCCGTGTCCCTCACAAGAACTCGGTCCAGGCCAGCGAATCATATGCTGATAGTGGTTGAACAGTTTAACACATCCAACTGTCCCATACAAACATATTGCAGCAAACCAGATGTAAGGCAACCCTCCGAGGAATTAGCGCAGCTCCAGTTGCTCTCTTATTGTAAATTCCAAGAGACAGGAATGTTCTGGACTCAGATACTGTCCAGTTAATCAGACGAAATTTGATTTTTGGAGCTGCAAATAAAAGTGAATACATGAAAATAACAAAAAAATTAAAACATTGGCAAGTGGAGGCTCCCCTGAAACCTTTATGACGCAGAGATAAAACTTGTTTTTCATGCTTTTGCAATCATAATAATTAAAAAAGTAAAAGTGGGGGCATTTCCAGATAAAGGCATTGTCAGAGGGCGATAAAGAAGGTCGTTGGTCACTTTTTAGTATAGACAATCATTACCACGACCATTCTCTAAAATCATTACTATGTTTCAGGCCATTGAATGTTAATCTACAGTCTGATGGGATATCAAAGACCCACAAAATAGCTCTTAGTGGTACCTAACACCAAGGGGAATGATGTGGATGTGGACTAATTAGTAACCTGCAATAGACATTCCATCTTGTTAATCATATGATATCATTAGCATTTTTGGCATAATCGGCAATTAAGGGAAGCTTAAGGCTCTTTCACACAGGCGATGCGATCTTCGGCCACCTGAATCGCGGGCAAAAATCACATGAACTAGACCAAGTCACGGTTGCATCTCCCATTTACTCGCCCATTCAGACTGTGGGGTGCAGTGTATATACGCCGCAGCTCAGAATACCGTCGGACAGGGGAAGAGAGTTCAGCTTTGCTAAACTCCCTCCCCATTCCCTCCCCTCTCCGCCCCCTGATGGCTGCCGGCAAAGGGAGGGGGTGGGAACTTAGCAGAGCTAGTGCACTAAACTCCCTCCCCCTCTTTGCCCTTTGTCGGCTGCCAGCAAGGGGAGGCGGCAGACAGGGTAGGAGCTTAGCAGAGCTAGCCATGTTAAACTCGATCCCTTCCCAGCCTATGGGAGCTGCTGGCAAGGGGAGGGACTTTAGAAGCGCAAGCCTCTGCTAAGCTCCCTCTCCCTTCCCTTTTCTACTGGCTCTCATAGGCTCCCATAGGAGTCTATGAGAATGGCTGGCATATTCCTGTAAAAGCTAGGACAAGACCTATCTTTTCCGGATGGCGTAAAAGCGGTTGGCCGGAATGCGCTCCATATGCGCTATCTTTTCCAGCCAGCCGATTTAACGCACTGGAAAATTGCCCATCTGAAAAATGCATTGGCATCCAATGCTTCAGATGGTCGCATTTTTCGGACGTCGATTTATCACGGCAAAATCGCCTCGATAAAATGCTCGTGTGAATAAAGCCTCAGGCTGTGCTTACATGTATGGTTGTTGAGGTTTTAGGTACAATTGTTGCAATCTTATTCGCTGTATAAAAAAAAAATCAACAAAATGCACCACAAAAATGATACCTGTATAATGCAAAACTGTAAAAAGACCAAAAGTTATTTAAAAATGTTAAAAAATATTGCTAAAATATCCATTTAGCATTCACATGTTGTAGTTCATCCGAACTGGAATTCAATACAAAAGAACCTATACAGAGGGACCCACAGAAATCAACAGGTAGAGGAAGTGGATACATTATTTAGAAACTTATGATAATATTTGAGGGTTTGGGGTATTTTTTTGCTTTTTGTTTTATTTTCTTTGTGTATGGATTATTAAATTTCATTATCATTATTATTTTTTACATTTTTATTGCTATTTTGTGAACAGTAATACAATTTGAAGTAATAAAAAAAATAAGTCCATGGGTATCATATTGTGGCACCCTACAACTTGTAGGCAAAGAGTCGAATTTACAAATGAGCAAAGCAGCACTGGATGCTATATTACAGTATTGTCCCCTTGTAGCATTGTTTCTAATGGTAAATACCCCATCATACAGCACATCAAGAACCATCATGAAGATTCCCATATGGCAGAAGAGAGGCCTAAGTCTATATTTACATAGAGCAGGTTTGTTGCAAACTTTTTTTCTTCACTTCTACAACCGAAAATCCATTCCACACAAATGTAACTTGTGCTAACTTGTTCGCTTACATCTCACCATAGAGTGAATTGTACGCTATTTGGGTAGTGCACAATTGCCATTCTCTTTGAATGTACAACATCAGGGGCATAACTAAAGGCTCAGGGGCCCTGATGCAAAAGGTGAGCTGGGGCCCCCCCTCTATCTGTATCTGTACCCGTACCCATACCTTAACCATGCTGCACAGAGGCATAACTTGAAGCTTCTGGGCCCCAATGCAAAACCTGTAATAGGGCCCCCAACTATAATGCTTTATTTATAGTACTGGGCTCCCTATATGAAGAAGAGAGGCCTTATGGGCCCCCTAAGGCTCCTGGGCCCGGGTGCAACCGCATCCCCTATAGTTATGCCCCTGTACAACATGCTACTAGAGATGAGCGAGCATACTCGTCCGAGCTTGATACTCGTTCGAGTATTAGGGTGTTCGAGATGCTCGTTACTCGTGACGAGTACCACGCGATGTTCGGGTTACTTTCACTTTCTTCCCTGAGAAATTTGCGCGCTTTTCTGGCCAATAGAAAGACAGGGAAGGCATTACAACTTCCCCCTGCAACATTCAAGCCCTATACCACCCCCCTGCAGTGAGTGGCTGGCGAGATTAGGTGTCACCCGAGTATTAAAATCTGCCCCTCCCGCGGCTCGCCACAGATGCATTCTGACATAGCTGAGGGAAAGTGCTATCGTGTTGGAGCTGCTATAGGGAGAGTGTTAGGAGTATTTTAGGTTTCAAGAACCCCAACAGTCCTTCTTAAGGCCATAGAAATCGCAGATCGCACCTATGTGCGATCTGCGATTTCTGTTCTCTTCTCTATATGCGCTCAATGGGCCGGCGGCAGCAGCGCCGACCCCATTGAGAACATATAGAAGACAAATCATTCTTCTCTGCCACAGCTGTAACAGCTGTGGCAGAGAAGAACGATGTTTGCCCATTGAATTCAATGGAGCGGCAATACAGCAGGTTCCACTGAAAGCAATGGGCTGCCGGCGTGCGCGGGGATGAATTGTCGGGAAGGGCTTAAATATATAAGCCCTTCCCTGCAATTCATCCAGAAATGTGTTACAATAAAAATATATACCGGCGTATAAGGCGACGGGGCGTATAAGACGACCCCCCAACTGTCACCTTATACGCCGGCAATACAGTGGAGCAAAGAATAAAAATCATTACTCACTTCTTCTGACGTTCTGCGGCGCTCCTGCAGGCTGTCGCTCCCTCCTGGTCCCCGGCAGAGCATTGCTTTCTCTACGAAGGGCTTTAAATCCCCGCCTCCAGAAACACACGTGCCTTCAGCCAATCACACCCAATGACAATGATGTCATTGAATGGCTGTGATTGGCTGTGTTTCTGGAGGCGGGGATTTCAAGCCCTGCGTCCAGAAAGCAATGCTCTGCCGGGAACCAGGAGGGAGCGACAGCCTGCAGGAGCGCCGCAGAACGTCAGAAGAAGTGAGTAATGATTTTTATTCTTTGCTCCACTGTATTGCCGGCGTATAAGGTGACAGTTGGGGGGTCGTCTTATACGCCCCGTCGCCTTATACGCCGGTATATATTTTTATTGTAACACATTTCTGGATGAATTGCAGGGAAGGGCTTATATATTTAAGCCCTTCCCGACAATTCATCCTGCGATAGCCGGCAGCCCATTGCTTTCAGTGGAACCTGCTGTATTGCTGTCTCCATTGAATTCAATGGGCAAACATCGTTCTTCTCTGCCACAGCTGTTATAGCTATGGCAGAGGAGAACGATCTTTACGCTGACAGTGCGGGGGGGGGGGCCCACTCTTGCCGCTATTGTGGCTTAATAGTGGGACCTGTGAACTTGAGATGCAGCCCAACATGTAGCCCCTCGCCTGCCCTATCCGTTGCTGTGTTGTTCCCATCACTTTCTTGAATTGCCCCGATTTTCACAAACAAAAACCTTAGCGAGCATCGGCGATATACAAAAAAGCTCGGGTCGCCCATTGACTTCAATGGGGTTCGTTACTCGAAACGAACCCTTGAGCATTGCGAAAATTTCGTCCCGAGTAACGAGCACCCGAGCATTTTGGTGCTCGCTCATCTCTACATGCTACATTATTAGCGAGATCGTGGTAGCAAATGCCACATCTTCACAATTGAAGGGCGTTGTTTGTGCAGCATGTGTGAGGCCGGGCTCACGCGAACGAGTCGGATTCTGCATGCGGATATCCGCAACGGAAAGTAATTGCGAATGGTCAAGGAAGATCGCAGATGCGTGCAGTTTTCCATGCGGATTTACACATATGCACAGCGTATTGTCTGCGTGGAAGAAAGATCTCTCCTCTCCAGCTGGCTTTATTATCTATTCTCCTATAAGATGGGAGCGTTTCCACCACTCATACGCAATCTTAAATGTATGGGTTGCGGGTCGCTCACATCCCTAGCCATCTATTGAGGCAGTCAACACGCGAAATCCGCGTTAAAATAGAACATGCTGCAACTTTTCTTCCGCTTGCGGGATACACAATTCGTACTGCGAGTGTGAAGGAAAATTTGAAAATGCATGCCTTTCAATGCCCGCATTTACCACGGATCGTCAACATAGACGGCGATCGCGGAATCCGCAGTTCAAATCCAGTCATGTGACTTTTTCGAATCTCATTCAGTAATAAGGGACAGGTTTTCAGTTGCGCAAATTTACCACCAGTGAACATACCCTTAGAGGTGAGCCGTCAAATTGGATGATTTTTTTACTTTAAACCTTTCCAATCTACTGTCTGACGTCCAAAGACATTCCGATTGAAGGCTGTACAGCTCCGATGTCGGAAGATGTCCGGCAGGGTATTCTTACTGTATACTACTGGCCGCTCTGTTGTCGGGGGCCTCTCCAACATGTCACATATTGCAGTACTGGCTCTAGCCAGCAGATGGTGCCATTGTATAATGGCAGAAAGAGAAAGCCCCCTAGGAAACCCTGAATCCAATATTGGATTGCAGAGGGTTAAATGGCTACAAATAGTCTTTAAAAAATTACTTTTATTGCCTTTTACTATTGGCAACAAATAAATCAAAAACACGTAACTCCAAATAAGGGAAAACATATCTATATATACACTTTTTGTAAGACATATTTGTTCATTGCCCAATTCTGTACTTGCTTCTTTTCTCTCTTGTACTTGAGACTCCTATCCGTGACCAGAGAATTGGTTCTAAAGAGATAGCCCGCTTGGAAATATACTGTATATCTGATTTCTGTTTTTCTAACCAATCTGTGTTCTCTCAGCCATCACCGTCCGTTTCTGTGGATATGCATCTTTATAGATAAATGGGCATATTAAGTAATTGTTATTCTAAATTGTCAGAATTTTGGTCCCATTTAAGAGAATAATAGGCTAAATTATTTGCACATGCGGAACATCAAAATCTTTACAAAATGATAAGCGAGGATAGTTTTCTTCAAAGATGAGCTCCAAGCTCCATGTGGAAAATGACAGAATTATTATTGTGATTATACCGTATTTTTCTTTTTTCTTTTACAGACAATGAATCATTTTACACACCTGGCTAATGTTTAAAAATGTACATTTTCGTTTTTATGAAAACCATGAAAAATGTGTTTTCAGCTAAATCTATTGACTACCACGTAGCTACAGTTTTTGTTTCAAGTAACGATTTACTGGCCGCATACTTTAGCTGTTGCATAAGTTTTACCTTTAACCCCTAAACGTCTTGATCAACTCAAGGTTAGGTAATGAGTCCATGCAAGCTAGGATAAAATAATGCAAGGAAAAGTTATGAGAAAGGGGGATTTTTTTCATTGGAAGGGAGAAAAGAAATCAATTTAGGGAATACAAGTACTGCTATGTTGTGGAATACTAAATTAATCAATATGTCAAAGTCAAAAATGCTTTGAAAATTAGGTACTTGTCATCCGAAGAACAGCCCCTGTATGATAGATTTTGCAGTAGGCTGGAAGTAATTTTCAAGATGTAGTGCAGAGGAGTTTGAGCAACACCTTCAACAAACTTTATTTCAGAAGCATGTGAACCGTAAAATTAGTGGTGACACACGTTGCTGATGGACTGTATCTTTACTGTATCTACTACCTAAAGGGGATCTGTTCTTGGAAGATGGCTTACTTTTTAGGTTTTTATATTAAACACATTTTTTAGATTTTCGTATATACTTATGTCACTATTTATGTATTAGAAATACCGTATACTAAAATATTGCCAATTTCAAGCAGAGCACACACAGCGTGGCTTCGCATTGGACTCCCAAGCTCTAGTCCTCAGCAGTTAGAACCACACTCAACCCCGGTCCCTAATTGTGATTAAACTGATGAAGGGGTTATTTCCCTGGAAACGCATCTTTATTGCTGGTTACCATATTTATTTTTACTAATAAAGAGAAGTTGGATTTCACATTTTCTCGTAATCTGGATGGCTACAGTGAACCAGGATTATTATTCCTTCCACTCCATCGTACTTTCCTTCAAATCGGGAGCATTTGTCTGGTTGGCAGCACCTCCACCTACCTGGGATATATATACCTCATACAACAGTCATAGCCCCTCATACCCAGTGGGTCCCAACTTTCTAAATGGTTTTCACTCCACCTTATTTTCTGTTTCTACCTCATATGTTAGAGAGGCCTGGAAGAGGATGTTCCCTCTAGACTCTATGGGCCTATATCCATGCCGGTCAGGATGCTGCCCATATTACCACCATATTCCAGCTGGCCCATCTTCATTTTATAATGTCACTATGACATGTCAAAGGTTCTTAAAAGGATGGTTATATTTAAAGGCTACGGACATCTTTGAAGGTATTGTTCTATTTAAATGCATTAACAAAGTTTTTCTTTCTTTTGGTCCTGAATTAGCTTATTGGCTCGTTCGGGAGAGATGGTAAAGGGGCTGCAGACTGAGCCATAAGCCAAACTCACTGACTGGCTAGTGAGCAACATTTTGCAGCTTGGTCTATACTGTGAAATATAGAAGCTGAACAAACCAATCGAATCAGTTCACTACCACCAGTTCAAATCCTTACATGCAATAAGGTACAAGGATGAGGAGGTGCATCAATAGCTCCAAATAGCCAAAGGAAAGAAGAATCTTAAAGCACTCTCCAAATGGAATAAAAGAATATATGAACTTTTTCATTTTTCTGATTAGAAATAACATAAGAGCAGAAATAAAAAAAAAAAGAGTCAGGAATGCTCTGAAAAAGTAGAACCCTGTTTTGAGTCAAATTTTGTTAAATGTTTGGTTCATCGCAAACCTGAGACTTGGGCTATTCGTCTCGGCCTAACAACCTTCCTCTTTTTTCTCATCTTTCCCTTTTTTCTCTTCATCTTCCTCTTCTTCCTCTAGTATTCTTCCTTTTCTTCTGCGTTGTGCACTAGTTTTAGGGGTATTGATGAAGTTCAGGTTCAGTTTGAACTAATTCGTGCCAAACCAAGCTTTTTGCCCAAATTTAGTGAACCAGCTGAACCAAATTTTGAAAATTTTGCTCATCACTAGGAGAGAGTATGGCTGAAGTAGGAGATTACTCAAGGTGTAGTTACTGTATGTTACCATAAAGATGCATAGCAGCTATAGAAATAAAATTATAATACATTTTTGAACAAATAAAGTTGCTTAATGTTTTTATTTTCATGGACTGGGACAAAAAAATGGGTGCAAGTTGAAGGTTTTCTTATCTTTTGATTACACATTTTTATTCTGTTATCCTTACATAATGGACAACCCTACTGCCTGAGCTGTTGCAACAACAGTTCCAAGAATCTGTTCCAGCAGGCACCTGGATATAGGAAATCTAGGGACCAATTGACATATATGGGAGAGTGTTACGGACACGTTTTGTGATATTTTCATATTTGTATCCATAGAAAAATAACAAACCAGCTCACCTCTCTGATAAGACTTTTCAGGCTTTACATTACACGGATCGCACTCCAAACACGTTCTAGTCAGCCAGCAGAAAACTAAAATCAATCCAGTAGCAAAGGAGAAAACAATAAAATCCAATACTCTATTTAAAATATTAAGAATAGGTAAACCCCATAGTCAGAAACCTACGCGTTTCAGAAACTTCAAGCTTCCTTGCTCAAGGCTCAAGCGTAGGTATGTGACTATGGGGTTCATATATTTTAATTTTTTGGAATAAAGTATTGGATTTAATTTTTATACTTTTTTCTGCTCGATTAATTTCCTTGTTCTGCTGGGAATGTTCAAATTTCACTGTGCAGAAAAAGGGGGACCTGAGCTGTCCTCAACATCTATTGTCAATTGCATGGCCCTAATCTTCTGCCTCATTGTAATCCTATCCTCTTATGGTAATTAGATGACTGATGACTCGGGCCTTCAAGTTAAAAAGTCATCTCTACAAAACAAGTATCAGCCTATTAGGATGGCTCAATAGCCTGTATGAAAGAAACTGCAAGACTTTAGAATTTTCCTAACATATACTCTTTAGATAACACACAGGTTTTTGAGAGAAATGCTTGTTGCAAAAAATGGACCAATGGATATATGTATGTATACATTATAAGAGGTAACAAAGAATGCTGGTTGGTGAGTGGAGGTGGAAAGTGGAGAGTTGGTTAGCACTTGACTTAACACATTACCAAAATTAGGACACATTATTATACTAGCTGAACCTGCATGCCCCATGGTTCGCCAACCATATCAGACCAGGACAGGAGTAATGTCACGGCAAAAGTGACGGCCCATGTGATCCACTGGTTATACTTCTTGTGTGAAGGTGTTTCTGGTCAGGTTGGCAGCGGCACTCCTGCTCCAATGTCAGATTAGACTATTTGTTGTTTTAAGGATATTTGGGGGTGTTATAATATTTATCTCCTGACTTATTGCCATTGCTGCATTAGTATTAGATCTGGTTCATTGCATGGTTCTATATTTATATTGTCATATATTGTTGTATACTATGTTCGTATTATCCAACTAGAGAGAGCCAAGGTAGGTCACCGCAGATTCCTGATGTGGGGTCACCCTCATCAGGGTGAGTGCTCCGCTTTTAGGTAGGGTCTCATCTAGAGATGAGCGAGTATACTCGCTAAGGCACATTACTCGAGCGAGTAGTGCCTTAGCCGAGTATCTCCCCGCTCGTCTCTAAAGATTCGGGGGCCGGCGCCGGTGACAGGTGAGTTGCGGCGGGGAGCAGGGGGGAGAGATCTCCCCTCCATTCCTCCCTGCTCTCCCCCGCCGCTCCCCGCCCCCTGCCCCCCGCCGGCCCCCGAATCTTTAGAGACGAGCGGGGAGATACTCGGCTAAGGCACTACTCGCTCAAGTAATGTGCCTTAGCGAGTATACTCGCTCATCTCTAGTCTCATCACGTTATTAGGTTTACCACCTGTTCTCCTTTTGGACATTATATTACGTTAGATCCGGACAAGATATTTTGTGTCTAGCTTGGACGTAACAATATATGATCTGTGTTTGATAATGACTCTTATATGATCATCAACCATGTTGATCTTGAGGCTGTTTATACCTACATACTGTCTATATTATTTTATGGGTTATTAGCTCTTTTGTAATTCTTATTATTGTATAGGATATGCTATTCTTCTTAATCAGCCATTATACAAGGTTTTCCTTTCTTATTCAGTGTCCTCAACTGTAGATACAAGCCTAATGCGAAAATCTTAAACTATTGCTCCGCATCCAAAGAAATCATTTTCCCACCACCTTTGCATTGCGCAAGATTTCTGCATCATCCACTTCTGCTGTACATCCCTCAATACCTACTATATGGCAAAATACCATAAAACGCTTCCTCACTGGTACTGAGGGAATAAAATGCTGTGATAGTAGAAGGAAGGCAATTCAGTAACAGAATCATTGTGTTTAATGAGTCCCCAGGCTACTAGAACTGAAGGGATAGTCAGGAAAGAGTGATTCCCGTAACATTCTTCAATCCTTTGTGGTATACAAAGCAAATATAATCATTTACTTGGTGGAGCATGTGTGTTATAACATAGGCTCAAGAGGAAAAACATCCAGTTTTATTTTACAGGAATGGGTAATAATAAGTCTGCTAGCAGCTAAAGGATTCCGAACACCTCGGCTGTCAGAGGGGCTGGTAAAGTGTTGCTTTTCAATACTATATAGCCTGTTCTGGTCGTAAGTTTTATGAAATCTAGACTAAAGAAGGTTGCATAGGGAGAACAGCAAGAAACTGTAAAATGTAACTTAAAACCAATCAATTAATTGACTGCCTGTTTTTGCTGTAGAAGAAAAAAGTTCCAGTGTATAGAATTCTTAAAGGGGACCTGTCAACTTATTTTCTTAGAGCTCTTCATCATTATTCTTCCTGGAGATATATGGATAAATTGACAACTGGGTGTTCCCATTCCCCGTGTCAACAGGGTGTGCGTCTACATAGTCTGACGTGATTGGACAGCGTCAGTGTATGTAGAGACATACTACATTATCAGGAGGAATCACTATGAATGATGCGCTGCATGCGTAGAGGGATCCATAAAGGTGCCTATGGAATGCTCATGTAAAACTAGCCCTATACTGATTTTTTCCCACAACCTGTATAGCAATCTGCTCAGCTCCTCCTACTCTATATTTGAGGTCTGACCTAAGGTCTGAAATGAATTATGATTTGGTTTATGGTATGAGATCTGTATTCATTTTCCGGTCTGGCCTGGAAGCTGAATTTTTCTCTGCTCTGGTGTAAGGTCTTTCTTAAAGGGGTTTTATTGGACAATTTGTATTGATGACCTGTCCTCAGGATAGTTGATTGGCTGGGCTTCTGGCCAATCATCTGTCCTGGCACCTGCTGCCATTGGCAAAACACAGAGTAGAGAGCAGAAGCAGATAGCACCAACCCCTATGCAGGGCGCTAGTAATTGCCGCCACAGCTTTAATTAATTTTAATGAGAGCTATACTTGCAATTTTTAGCGCTAGCCACTATGCAGAGGTTATGCTTCCACTCCATTCTCCGTGTTTTGCCAGTGACAGAGGGCACCTGAAAAGCTAATCGGCTTGGGTCCTGAGCAGTGGACTCCAGACGTTCAATATAAACTGTCCAGAAAACCCCTTTAATTTAGGGAGTCTAAGACGTATTATTTTTGGGTCTTGTCTGGGGTCAGTATGCATGGATTTGGACTAGGATCTGGCCTTTTGCTTGAAGGGGTTCTGTCATTAGAAAAAAAAAATCAATGCTTACATATTCCTCCCCATACAGTCTTCTAAGCCCATCTTCTCCCTGCCTATCTTCTCCTGGCTCCTCCAGTCCCCCCGGGTCACGTTACCTCTAGCCAGCCGGATCCTCATCTTCCTATTAGAAAAAAAAATCAATACTTACCAATTCCTCCCCAGGCAGTCTTCTTACCACATCTTCTCCTCACCAATCTTCTCCTGGCTTCTGCAGTCTCCCCGGGTCACGTCACCTCCAGCCGGCCGGATCTTTTTCTTCCTGTCACGTTACGTACATTCTCGGCAGTCTCCTTCCTGCAGGTTAGTGTAGGTTACGTCACTAGTGACGTAACGTTCAATGCCTAGCAGGGAATGCTGAATTCTATGCAGGGCTATTGTCGAGACTGCGCAATAGCCCAGCATGGGATTCGGCATTCCTTGCTAAGCGGTGAATGCTACGTCACTAGTGACATAGCGTACACTGACCTGCAGGAAGCAGACGGCTGAGAATGGACGTAACGTGACAGGAAGAAGAAGATCCAGCCGGCTGGAGGTGATGTGACCCGGGGAGACTGCAGGAGCCAGGAGAAGATTGGTGAGGAGAAGATGTGGTAAGAAGACTGCCTGGGGAGGGATAGGTAAGTATTGATTTTTATTTCTAATGACAGAACCCCTTTAAGTTTCAACGTTTTATTTAAATTTACATAAGGGTTTTGGTGTGAGATCTGAATTCATTTTGGGGTTTGATCTAGGGATAGATATATCCCCTGCCCCATCCTACAATCTTTACTGTGGATTGTTTCTGTTTTCCTACCCACCTCGGTTTGTTTGTGAAAGCAGATAAACAGTCTGACAACAGAGGCCGAAGAGGAGAAGAACATAGAGAGAAAAGCCTGATAATAATCTGTAATGTTGGCTTCATTGCTGTCCACCTTCATCCTTCCGCTTCCTATGATACATCTGACTGCCAAGACTTTGAATCTACTGAGCGTTAGATGTCCCCCCAAAAGTAAAATCAGACTTAACTTTTTGGACGCCTTTTCAGAATATGCTGCCACATGTGTGTACATGAGGAATAACACTTTCTGGCCATTATATAACTTGTACCTTGTATCGCTAACACTGGCATATACTCATAGCAGTATAACATTATGGACTCAGCACCAATACTGAAAAATGAATCATTACACAGTTCCCATTGAAATCACTGAACTACCCATGGAATTTCTGGATCCTCCAGAGCAACGGAAACGCTTTGCAGCTGCTCTTCCCCCTGGTTAATAGATAAGGGGCCTAAATGAAAACCTCCTCAAGGGAACTCGTCAGAGGGTTCATGCTACCGGAACCATGGGCAGGTGAACCCGGGACAAAACTGCACAGTGCCCCCATGTAATTGTTATGCTGCAAGTGCAGAGACCCCAATGCAGTCCGCTCCTTTGACTTTACAACTCAGTTCCTGAGTCGAACTTAAACCCTTTCCAATCCAATTTTGGATTCAGGATTTCCTAAAAGGCTTTGCATTTTGCTGTTATACAACGATGCCAACTGCTGGCTAAAGCCAGTGTGTGTGCACCAGAGAGCCTCCGGCAGCAGAGTGGCTGGCAACAGACGGTAAGAATACCCTGTCGGACCTCTTCTGACATTGGAGCTGTACAAGCTTCAATCAGAATGTAGGAAGACGTCAGACAGTGCACTGGAAAGGGTTAAAGTGTGTTTATTCCGAAATGTTGCAACGTTTCAGAATAACACACAGGGGAATTGTGCAGCTCTGTCCTGGGTTCATGCCGCCCGTGCTTCAGGAAGCATGAACATGGTGACAAATTTCCTGTTAATCAGAAATCTTTTCCTATAAAACGCTGGTCCTTAAGTCTCATCTAATTCTTACACAGATCCTTTAAGTTATAAAGCAGAAAGCTCTGCTGGCCATGATTTGCTTTTGGACCTTGCCAAAACAATATATATTTACTCCGTAAATCTTAACCATCATGACATAATCAAAGTACAATACAACCGTGGGCCATAAAATGCATAATTGTAATTCTACAAATGTCGCCTTTACATGTCGCAAACAATCCAATTATAATGTGGAGGTGGAAATAACATTTAGTTGCCGTCTTGGTAAAGAATAATAATCTCTACAATTCTTGATTTCCGAACTGAATAATGTCTTGATATAAAGCATATTACACTAGCGCCCTCTAACGGCAGCTATGTGTAATTTGTTGATACTCAGTCTGCTAAATACAGGATTTTATGGCACCATGCTTTACCAGTACTGTCATTATGTTATAGACATTCTAAAACAGTACATCAAATTGTGTGTAAGATTAGTTTTAATTACATTATGCTAATCATAGGGCTTATTAAGATATGCATTCATTCATGCTGTGTTAAAGGAAACACACTCAGGGCTCCTTCGGACGAGCGCTGTGGGCACCTATTAGAGGTGCGCCCAGAAAGTGCTTCTATATGAACCAATGTTGGACGCGCTGAATTAGCACATCTAACAAAGATTGGACATGCGAGTACAAACTCGCCTGTCGGCTCCGAGGTGCTGCATTCTTTCCATACACTCCTATGGGAGCTAGAGAGCACACACCTCGCACCTCGGATCGTGTGAATGGGCTACTTCAAAGTAGTTTGAATGAACCGTGATCTTTACAGCAGTATAGCCGCAAGCTTTGTACGCAGCTATACTGTGGGTGGACAGCAGACGAGCCCTCATTGTCAAAAAAATCAAGCACCTAGAAAGATGCAGTTACATCCCAATCAGATATAAAAATGCTTACAGTTGTAGCGTCATTAGATCTTGCCACCTGAGGCCCTAAAAGTGGTTCCCCCTTGGCCTATAAAAGGCTCCCAGTGGCTACTTGTGTGTAGTGACCTCTTCTTCAGCTTGTGTAGAGCTTGTTGACCACTAGACGTCTCTACATTGCAGAGAAGAGATGTCACCCACTTAACGGAGTTTGAAAGGGGTCCCATTATTGGAACGCAAGAAGCTGGATGGTCGTATCGACAAATTGTCTGCCACCTGGGCCATTCTGACCAGACTGTTAGGAGGTGTTGGGACCAGTAGATGTGTGAGCGCACACAAGGCGTCTGAGGTCAGGACACCCTCAACAGACCACCAGTAGAGAGGATCGTCTGATCAGCCAACAAGCACAAGCAGCTCCAATTGTTTTATTGTCCACCATCCAGAGACAGTTGACACCATCGTTAGAGGCCCTGGTGTCTGTCAGAACCTTTTCCGGGCTTTTGGCTGAGAGACATTTGATCTCACTGCACCCATTATGTATACTACCTTTGACACCCACCCGCCGTCGCCTCCATTTGCAGTGGTGTCATGCATGATGAAACTGGACTGCTACAAAGTGGAACCAGGTTGTCTTCAGCGATTAATCCAGGTTTAGTTTTGGCGCTGTCCGTGTTCATGTCTGAAGACCTATGGGTGAGTGCCTCAATCCTGCCTTTGCTGTGGAGTGGCACACTGCCCCCACTGCTGGTGTGATGGTCTCAGGGGCATACAACAGTCGATCACCCCTAGTAGTGGTACGAGGGACAATGACAGCTTAGCGATATGTTCAGGACATCCTGCAGCCACATGTGTTCCTTTCATGGCGGCTTCCAAAAAGTATTTTCCAGCAGGACAACGCGAAGCTGCACACAGCAGGGGGGTCACAGGAATGTCCCCTTAACATTGTCACACCGCTGTAGCTGCCCAGTCACCAGATTTATCACCAATAGAACATGTATGGAACCATCTGGTATGCCAACCACGACAGCCTACAAATTTGTAGGCTCAGTTAGAGCAAATGTGGAGCGATATGCCACAGAATACCATACGGAACCTTATGGTTCTATTCGCACCTGTATCACATCTTGTATCCAAGCTAGAGGCGACCCAACAGGGTACTAAAGCCTCCATGCCCACCTGTATCACATCTTGTATCCAAGCTAGAGGCGACCCAACAGGGTACTAGAGCCTCTATGCCCACCTGTATCACATCTTGTATCCAAGCTAGAGGCGACCCAACAGGGTACTAGAGCCTCCATGCCAGCCCGTATCACATCTTGCATCCAAGCCAGAGGCGACCCAACAGGGTACTAGAGCCTCCATGCCCACCTGTATCACATCTTGCATCCAAGCTAGAAGCGACCCAACAGGGTACTAGAGCCTCCCTTCAAGTGTTCAGTTTTTCGTAATAGATTATTCTTTCACTCAGATATTGTAATCACTTACTTATAACAATGTTACTTTTTACATCTTCTATGTGATTGACAAGAAGTGTATTATGTATCATTATGATATATTTTTTGTATTGTTCTGGTTACACAGATTTTACTACAGTTTAGACCACTAAAAATTTACTTTCACCAGACCAAGATTAGTGATACCACTGTGCCTGGCATTTGGGGCATCCCCAGACCTTAAGTAATAAGGTAACTTGCCACTCAATGATCTACAAGTACTTATTGATTTGTAAGCAGTCTTAAAAGCTATAGCCACCTGGGAGTGGAGGGGTTAAAAAAAATTTTCACTTAAATGTATGTACTTTGGACCTGCAATCAATTTTGCAATAGGGTTTAACCCCTTCTAATCCACTGTTGGATGTCTTACAGCGTAATTACTGAATCCTGTACAGCTCCGATGTCGTAAGACGTGAGACAAGGTATACCTACACTATTCTGCCGGCCACTCCGCTGCACCATGTAGCTTTAGCCAGCAGATGGTGATGTTGTATAACAGAAGAAAGAGCGAGCCTCCTAGGAAGTCCTCAATCCAAAAATTGATTGGAAATGGTTAATTCACAATGTTGTATTGTTTGTCTTCTGTAGCTTCTACATATCACTGTATATTGACACTGCAGTCTAAATCTCAATACGAGGTCCGTCAGTGAGGCTGGACAAAAGATTATTGTTTAGATTCCTACTGGATAATGCAAATCTGAACAATAATCGTTCATTTGAAGAGTTGACAGTTTTGGCAGGCATAAAAATCAATCAACGATCGGCCTGTTTACTGTGAATGGAGCGATAATTATTGCTTTTTTGTGAAAGCACAGGAGCAATTATCGCGGGGACGACCATCGAGCGCTTAAGCTCCCAACAATTGCCCCATCTAAAAAGTTAAGTTTGTCGACCAAAAGTCATGTAAGCATGAATTTATATTGAAGAATGAGGTGAAAAAGGCTAAAACAGCCTACTGACAATGAGGAAATCCAGAATAAAGATACCAGCAGTACTGAATAAGGAAAGACTTTATTGAGATTAGCAGCAGGTAACGCGTTTCAATGCATATACACCTCTTCATCAGACAGCTGAACGATGTATCTGACAGTCGATCAGTTCATTATAGTCCAGTGCATAGAGTAATCACAACCAGTGGTGCCCAGTAGGATATATTGGTGGGTTCTACCCTGAAAGCCATCAACATCCCTCGCTGACTACTCTATGCCTTGGACTATGGCGAACTGATCAACTGTCAGATACATCGCTCAGCTGTGCCTAAAACACGTTACCTGCTGCTTCTCTATGAAGTTTTCCCTTCATACCACTGGTATGTAGTATCTCACTGCCAATAGGTTGCGCCAGAACTCTAGGTTTTTCCACCATAATCTGTTAGAGATGGGGTTACCACTGGGGGCGCCGGTGTCCGGTAGAGGCGGAATGCTCATCCTGGAGCTGCTGGGGCCCAGCCTGGTGGCCTTGTCCGGGGTTCCCCTGCTCTGGTGGTTGGTCGCGGCGGCCGGCAGCATGCCCCATGTCGTGCGCGTCTGTCCGCCGGTCGGACGCGCAGCGCTCTAGTCAGTGCATGTCTCCTGGGGGAGGCAACATTGTAATTCCCTCTGGTGTCATATGACTTCTCCCTGCCCCTCTGGGCAGGGAGTTCTGCTTATATACCTGGCTGGGCCAGAGACTGGTTGCCAGTGTTTGGTTCTGACTGCGTCTGCCTACACCCGCATTATTGACCTGACTTCTTGTGTTCTGACTTTGGCTTCTATTCTGACTCTGTTTTTGGTTTGTTCCCCTGTACTGCGCACGTGCCTCTCTGGTTTGACCCGGCCTGCTTCCTGACTTCTCTCTGGTTGCTTAGCTGTTGCGGTCGGTCAGCTACGTGGCACCCACCTGCCGGCCTCCCTGTCCCTTCTTTCTTGGGGTCCCTGTCCCTAGTGCAGTGCAGGGACCGTCACCCAGTTGTCGCCCTGGGGCCTAGCCCAGGGGGGCAAGCAGGTAGGAACTTGGGAGAGGGCTGACATAGGAACCCCCTGTCCACCTGTCCCGGCCAGCCATAACATAATCTTCCTTTAAAGGACTGGCAGTGCCAAATCCAGTATTTGTTGGACACCAACGATGCCCGGCAGACCTCACTGCCTACAACAGGGTCCATCAGGGTTATGTCATAGTGTCCTATTACTGCATAAAAAATAGCGTGAGAACAGCGCTTGTACAAACCAAACAGTGAAAAACAAAAAAACAGATAAAGGGAACTCACCCGGTGTGTGCGGTCAGACCAGATAACTAGAATGACCGCTACACCCAGAAAACACCCCCAGACGTCTATTGAAAGACCTTTAGAACAAGGATTCCCCATGTGGGAGGAGCCTCAGGATTAGACACCAGACACCTTGAAGACCCCTGGGATGAATAATAAAGATCAACAGTGAAAACAAAACTTGCGCTCCTTAATGGGGGTAAACAAAGGTGAACAATATGTGATCAGTGTTCACTTACTTCTGTGGGGCGTTTCTCTCCATGAAGACCTCCCTAGACGAAGAATTAACGTTTTATGTCAAAAAGTCAACTTGTTAACTCCAGACCCTTCCAAGGGAGGTATGCAGACCAGAGGTTCAGAGAAAGACTACTTATTTGACTTAATTACAAACATGCTACTAACAACACAAAAATAAATACTAAGGGTGTGTAAAAAAAAAGTCTATAGCGACGCGTTTCGGGGTCTCCTACCCATTTCTCAAGTTTACCCAATGTGTTCATATAGTATAGTATAAGAGCCCACCTCGGCTACATTTTCCATTCCTCCATTCAAAAGCACAGGAAAAACGCTGCAAAATCACAGAGTTTGTCCGAAAAGCATCATGTGTGAACCCACTCTTATACAAGTATAATAACTCAGGCAGTAATTTCCTGTGAAGACTCGGCATACAAGACAGCTTGTTAAAGTACAGAGCAGGTGCTTTCCTCTAAGGAAGTGAAAGCCCAATGTCAAGTAATTTACAATATGTGGCCATTACTTGCCATATGCATCTGCTATGACTGATCCCAGCAAGATTTCATCCAGGGCAGGGCGAGCAATGAGGTATATCATGACAGCTGAGCACAATGCAGCACATTCCACCTATCAAACCTGCAACACACGGACATTCCACAGCGGAATCTCCAGGGAAAGTCATACTTCAAGTGTGAACATTCCTCATGTCACAGATGATTAACCCCTCCAGAGCAGGCAAAGCCAGGCCCTCCCTGCACACGTCTGGGACTGGCTTGATGTTCCTTTTTAGATACATTTAAACCATATTGTGTACGGAAGATAAAAATGTATCATATTAAACATCAGATTGTGCAGAAATCTGTAAGGCTGTGGTAACATTGTGACTGTGAAGATACATTGCACTTACAGAAACTGGATCAAAGATCATCTATTTCTACAATTTATTGCTGCCTAACAGGGGTTGGGGGTCTCCACATGTCAGAAGTACTGTGATCTGTGCAATCAAATCTTATGTAGTGGCCCAGTATATGCTTCCCTGGCCCCCTCCATAATGTCATACCAGTATGACTTATATGGAAGCTCTGTGCAAAACTGTCTTGTCATTGTTATGTGTATTGCACAGCTGCAGCAAATGATGGGTTAAAGGGGTTGTCCCGCGAAAGCAAGTAGGGTTCAGCACTTCTGTATGGCCATATTAATGCACTTTGTAATGTACATCGTGCATTAATTATGAGCCATACAGAAGTTATTCACTTACCTGCTCCATTGCTAGCGTCCCCGTCTCCATGGTGCCGTCTAATTTCAGCGTCTAATCTCCCGATTAGACGCGCTTGCGCAGTCCGGTCTTCTCCCTTCTGAATGGGGCCGCTCGTGCCGGAGAGCTGCTCCTCGTAGCTCCGCCCCGTCACGTGTGCCGATTCCAGCCAATCAGGAGGCTGGAATCGGCAATGGAACGCACAGAGCCCACGGTGCACCATGGGAGAAGACCTGCGGTCCACCGTGGGTGAAGATCCTGGCGGCCATCTTCGCAAGGTAAGTAAGAAGTCACCGGAGCGCGGGGATTCGGGTAAGTACTATCCGTTTTTTTTTTTTAAACCCCTGCATCGGGTTTGTCTCGTGCCGAACGGGGGGGCTATTGAAAAAAAAAAAAAACGTTTCGGCGCGGGACAACCCCTTTAATGTCTGCAAAGTGTGAACTGAGGCTCTGGTAAATGTATCAATTCATGTCCTGTCACAATGTATGAGTAAGGTTATAAATGTGAGTGCTTGAGAGCGGGAAAAGGTCTTCCATCTTGAATTCCATCTAAGAGAGAGTAAAGCAAAGAGGCACTCATGTGTTGAAGATAGAAGAGGAGGAGAGATTTCCCGAGCGAGTAAGCCCACCCCAGAGAGAGAGAACGTGAGTCAGTCCTAAGTTTTCTTACTCAAGGCCCAGTGCAGAAGTACTCTTTCTTTTCTTCAATTGTTCACACCCATTAAGCTGGGTACTCATTTTACCGACCTCAGAAGGGTGGAAGGCTGAGTCAACTCAGACAGTGCACTAACCATTTGTAGAAAACACATTCAGTGAAACAAGTTGCCGGTCGGTGGGACTGTGGCAGACCAGGTCCATCATGACAGACCTTGCATCAGTATAAGATCTGAGGGACAGCATTTGTTGGCATGTTGTAGCGATTAAAGCTGACTCGCAATGTTCAGCAGTGGAAAACATGGTTTTGCGAATGAAGAGCATTGTTGAAAACTAAGGGGGTTTTATTAAAAAATCTGTATTGTGATTCACATAGCTAAAGTGCCAACTATCGGTGACTTTTGTACTAAAATGAATTTTTTGTAAATAGTTGACGTGGCCATTGTCCAAATTTTGTCTCATTTAGCGCTAACTATATATATATATATATATATATATATATATATATATATATACACAGATACATATGCATACACACACTACAGCGCCACCTATCAGCAACCTTTTTCACTAGACTTTTTTTTTTAAACAAATGGTGAGCGCATCGTCTGAAGTGACTGCTGTCCGAATTTCGTCTCATTTGGAGCAGCTGAATGCCCTGCAAAGGCCTCTGAGCTAGGAAGTTGAATTTTATTACACATATATATATATATATATATATATAGTCCTACTGTTACTGTTAACATCTCATCTGTGCACTTATCACTGCTAGGCTGAAGCAACGCCTTATGTAATATTGCGAAGTCAAGAAGGCGATTTACTAAAGTGAAGAATAGACATTTTTCAGTGAAGAAGTTGATGTCAGATTACATAGAGAATGCCGGGGAGGCTGAGGCTACAAATCTGTCAGATGTGTGGACTGGGAATCTTAGAAGAGAGCAGTTTCGGCAACAACAAAGTCCCTTTCTTTGTGCTCACTGTACTACTGGGGATTAGAATGGGGTCAGTATCCCATGACAGCACCTGCAAAGTTATAAGCTAATATCCTGCATTAATCATATTCCATCTGAGTTTTAAAAGCAAATAAATAGTTGTGCGTGTCCTTTGACCCCCGCTACAGAGGAGCCTGCACTTTATCTTCATGGCAAGCTAAGCTTTCTCTCTGCAAGACAAAAAATATGGTCAAGCATCCTGACCCTGCAGCTGAAGTAAGAAGGCCAAGTCTAGGAATAAAATGTGGATTTCCCGGGGAGAAGGAGCAGCGAGGGGCGGACAATTAATGGTCAAGTTCAATTAAATGCAGGCATGAACATGGTTGATTTATAAGATATGGCACAGGAATACTACGGGGTTAATGGGTACTAAAGTTGTATATTGAAAAGTTCGGTTATTGAGGGCTCGTTCACATTTGCGTTAGCGCTCCGTCGGAGCTTTATGTCTTTCTGCTCCATTTTTGGTGCAGTGAAAGAGTTAAAACTAAAATAAATGTTTCCGTTTTTCTCCCCCGTTGATTTCAATGGGTATTCACAAAACTGAATGCTTTTTTTATGGAACAAATAGTACTTCAGGCTGCGCCTTTTTTCCTTTAAAACCTTGAAAAAGATAAAAACTTTCTTTTATTTATTAAAAAACATTGAAATGGGGGGAAAAATGAAAAATGTTTATTTCACTTTTAATTCCGCTTCTCTGCTACAAACATGGAAAGCCCTGACAGAGCACGAACGCAAATGTGAACCGGCTTTAATATGCTTTTAGTTTCAAATGCTCACTAATTTTAAGATCTGTGCTTACTGTTAGTGAATGGAATCCAATGCAGAAATTCAGCTGTGGAAAATTCATCCTATGTGGCTGTAGCCATCTGCCATAGGCTTTTATGCTGCCAATCACACATATTGTGCAAAATACGTGCGCAATAAAGATCACAACATGTTCTATCTTGGCGTGTATATTCTGTGCGCATACATGTCCACAGCAAGAACGCAGCGTCGTTGTGTATTTGCTGTGTACCAGGGCCATGTGACTGCTGCAGCTCTCTTATGTCATACGGCCATGTCAACAAAAAAATTCAATGTTAGGGTAAACAGGCAAACAGAGAAAGCGTTTTAGGAAACCCTGAATCTAAAATTGGATTGCAAAGGGTTAAAAAGTCAGATTATCAAGGACCTGTAGACTGGCATTAAGCTATCTTTACATGGGGCCATTATAACTCAAATAATTGCTGCAGACAACAAATTTGGGTGATGGTTGTCACATGTACAAGCGGCCACTGACAGGGCAAGGGAGTGAGAGTCGCTCACTTGTCAGAGTCGCTTGTTGGAGTAGCTCGCCTAAAAACCAAGTGATTATCAGTCCATCTATACAGGCGGTCCTTCATCTATGGATGACTGTCTGTTTGCAATGAATGAAGGTGGGTGGACAGAAGAGATCTCTATTCACTGAATGACTATATGAAAGCACAGGAGGGATAGTCTGCGGGACACTCGCCCCGAGTAAAGGTAGCTTTAGACATTCTAACAAGAACTGTTGTCTAGCTGCAAGTGGTTTAATCATCCCCAAAGCGCTGACAGGTCCCCTCTAATTTATGTGCTGTTCATTGTTCGTATGGCCCCAGCATGTTCCATAATTACCCACATCGGTTTCACTTCCAAATGGGTGTAGAAAGCTGAACCAAACCAACACAAACATATGGAAGACATATAGACTCCATACAGGGACAGATGTGCTCCTCGGACCCCGGCGCTCCAAGATAACAGAGGTGATCCCTGAGCATCAAGGTGCTTCTACACAGAATGATTAGCATTCAGATTCCCGCGACCCAGCGACTGAACGGCAAACAAGAAGTCGTTCACTTCCTGGCCATCATTCACTCAGTGCATGCAGAAAACTGAGCGACACCACAGTCCGTGTAAACAGGCAGTCGTTCACTTATGAATGACTGCCTGCTTACTGTGTATGGAGGTGGCCGGCCAGAACGATCCCCGGCACACTGCGATGTTCGTTGCTGTGCTTTTACACTGGGGGCATCTGTTACCCAAAGTTAATGCACTCTTATATATGGGACTATATACCACCTAGAATAAATGATAAGATATAAGAGGCATGAAGCTTCTGGGCCCTAACATAAAATCTGCTGCAGAACCTCTTTAAAAAAAAAGTATATAACGTTTAAACAAATACCAGTTTTAGACATGTAAATGGAAAATTTTATAGAGAAAGCTGAATAACAGGGAATTACACATATTAAAGGGGTTGGTCACATCTGAGCTACTGATGATCCATCCTCAACATAGGCCATCTATAGTTGATTGTTAGATGTCTGCCGCTCAAAGCCCTCAATGATCAGCTGTTTGCCAGGTCACTGCCAGTGTGTACAAAGCCAGAAACATTGAATTCAATGGGGAAAAAGCCTGTAATACCAACCTTGGCCACAACAAACTGTACGGAGCTGTCTGCTTCTGCAAGCATTGAAAGTGATCCTGCAAACAGCTGATCATTGAGGATCCCAAGCGGTGGAGCGCCGCTGATCAATATTCATGGTCTATCATGAGTTTAGGTAATCTATAGTGCAGATATGGACAATCCATCTAATAACGTGCTCGTCAAATTGTCATTACTGTTGTCAGGCTGTGCAGTATATGCCAAATTTTCAATACCGCACATATACAGGAATCACTTTGATAAATACATCCCATGACTTGCAACTACCTTAGCACAAAAAAAGGCTGTCAACCGGGATGCAAACCACTTTTTTCATGGTACATACTGCAATGTTTGATAGAAAGACACATATTAAAATGTATTACATAGAAACTACTTTGTGATGAGAACTATTTTTCTACATGACATAAATTTAATGACAATATGGTAAAGTGTCCCTGAAAATAGTTTTAAACTACTGGCAAGTTTTATAGTGTATTTGTAAATGAAGATCTTTATCAGTCTGCGTTGAAGTGGCAATCTCATACTTGTCCAGCAGGGGGCGATATAGCCCAAACTACAGATTTGTTCTGTTACAATTAAAAATCTGGTTTTCAAATAGAAATAAAACAAAAGTAAATATTTAATATAAAGAGTAATTTCATGAATTGATTAAATATGTGCAGATAACCTTAAACCAATAGATACAAAGGACATAAAGAAAAACTATAGTGCCCATATCAAATAAGTCAAATTGAACACAGCAAATAATATTTATTTCCCATAATACCAGAAAGAAGGTTTCTAAGCAGATTTTTACAAAAATTATGATAGATAGATATGAGATAGATAGGAGATAGGCCGCCTGCAGACGAGCGGAAATCCCGCCGCGGGATTTCCCGCGGGATTTCCGCCGCTGAAAGTCTGCATAGGAGTGCATTACAATACGCACTCCTATGCAGACGGCCGCGGTTTGGCCGCGCGAAATCTCGCGCGGCAAACAAACCGCGGCATGTTCTAATTTTGTGCGGGGCACGCACTCACCTGGCCGCCGGCTCCGGTCTGCGCATGCGCCGGCTGCGCGGCAGCCGGCACATCAAAGAGCCGGGGCCGCCAGGCGCGGGTGAGTACGCGCTCGTCCCTGCAGGCTCTGGGGTCGGATCGCGCGGCGAGATTTCTCGCTGCCGGATCCGACCCGCTCGTCTGCAGGCGGCCATAGATAGATAGATAGATAGATATGAGATAGATAGATAGATAGATAGATAGATATGAGATAGATAGATAGATAGATAGATAGATAGATATGAGATAGATAGATAAATAGATAGATATGAGATAGATAGATAAATAGATAGATATGAGATAGATAGATAGATAGATAGATAGATAGATAGATAGATAGATAGATAGATATGAGATAGATAGATAGATATGAGATAGATAGATATGAGATAGATAGATATGAGATAGATAGATATGAGATAGATAGATATGAGATAGATAGATAGATATGAAATAGATAGATAGATATGAGATAGATAGATAGATAGATAGATATGAGATAGATAGATAAATAGATAGATATGAGATAGATAGATAGATAGATAGATAGATAGATAGATATGAGATAGATAGATAGATAGATAGATAGATAGATAGATATGAGATAGATAGATATGAGATAGATAGATAGATATGAGATAGATAGATATGAGATAGATAGATATGAAATAGATAGATAGATATGAGATAGATAGATAGATATGAGATAGATAGATAGATAGATAGATAGATAGATAGATAGATAGATATGAGATAGATAGATAGATATGAGATATATAGATGGATAGATAGATAGATATGAGATAGATAGATAGATAGATAGATAGATATGAGATAGATAGATAGATAGATGATAGATAGATAGATAGATATGAGATAGATAGATAAATAGATAGATATGAGATAGATAGATAAATAGATAGATATGAGATAGATAGATAGATCGATATGAGATAGATAGATAGATAGATAGATAGATAGATAGATAAATAGATAGATATGAGATAGATAGATAAATAGATAGATATGAGATAGATAGATAGATAGATAGATAGATAGATAGATAGATATGAGATAGATAGATAGATAGATAGATAGATAGATAGATAGATAGATAGATATGAGATAGATAGATATGAGATAGATAGATAGATAGATAGATATGAGATAGATAGATATGAGATAGATAGATAGATATGAAATAGATAGATAGATATGAGATAGATAGATAGATAGATATGAGATAGATAGATAGATAGATAGATAGATAGATAGATAGATAGATATGAGATAGATAGATAGATATGAGATATATAGATGGATAGATAGATAGATATGAGATAGATAGATAGATAGATATGAGATAGATAGATAGATAGATATGAGATAGATAGATATGAGATAGATAGATAGATAGATAGATAGATAGATAGATAGATATGAGATAGATAGATAGATATGAGATAGATAGATAGATAGATAGATATGAAATAGATAGATAGATATGAGATAGATAGATAGATAGATAGATATGAGATAGATAGATATGAGATATATAGATAGATAGATGGATAGATAGATAGGAGAGAGAGATAGATAGATAGATAGGAGATAGATAGATAGATAGGAGATAGATAGATAGATAGATAGATAGATAGGAGAAAGGTAGATAGATAGATAGGAAATAGATATAGATAGATAGATAGATAGATAGATAGATAGATAGATAGATAGATAGATATGAGATAGATAGATAGATATGAGATAGATATATAGATGGATAGATAGATAGATAGATAGATAGATAGATAGATAGATAGATAGATAGATAGATAGATAGATAGATAGATAGATAGATATGAGATAGATATGAGAGATAGATAGAATAACATAAGATAAATCTATTTAGAAGAAAGAAAGAAAGAAAGGAGCTATGACAATCATCGCTGATCGTGTAGTTTAAACAGCTGCCATTCAATAGCGAACGGTGCCTGTGTTATGTGAATGGAGAGAGGCGGGGGAGCGAGAGGAGAGAAATCTCATGCACTGCCCCGCCCCCCTGCGAGCCAGCCCTGCTAGCTCCCGTGCAGGAGAACAGGAGCACGGGGATACAGGGACGAGTGTCGGGCATCGTTTGCCCGACACTCGACCTGTGTAAATGGGCCTTAAGAAAAGAAGAGAAAAAGAAAAAGAAAAAAGAAAAAAAAAAAGAAAGAAGGAAAGAAAATAGACAGTAGATAATATAAAAGTATAATGTTTTCAACAGTCCGTAAAGCAGGACTCACCGGCTTTCTCTATGACTCTTGGCAGCATTTAAACAGCTTTAAGCCGCTTTCACACGGGCGACAAAGTTACGCAATTTTCTCGTGATGCGACAGTGCAATGAATCGCATGTATGAGAAGCCCATGCTTTCCAATTGGTTCCTTCACATTAGGGATGTTTTTTAGGCTGCTATATTGCTCAGCCAATCACTTTAGCGCTCGATGAACCAATAAGAGCCAGCGCTTCCTGGAGGCGGGGTATTTGTACCCCTGACCAGGAAGCGCTGGATAAAAACTGCAAGAAAGTCTGCTGGAGCTGCAGAGGAGACATGCGGCGGAGCGGACAGCACCATCTTTTTTTTATGGAGCCAGGGCTTATTTTGGGGGTAGAGCTTATATTTCAAGCCCCACCTCTTCCGGAAAATCCTGGCAAAAGAGCGCAACAAAGTCTTTGTAGTGACACAAAATCACAAAAACACACAGATGCGATAAAGCTATGATTTTCTCATGGCTATATCGCTGTCACCCGTGTGAAGGAGGCCTTAACGAAGATACTGAATCAGATCACAGAAATCTATATATTCGCCAAAACTCAGCAATGTTTGCCCATTGAATTCAATGGAGCCGGCAATACAGCCGGCTCCATTAAAAGCAATGGGCTGCCGGCAATCGCGGGATGAATTGTCGGGAAGGGCTTAAATATATAAGCCCTTCCCTGAAATTCATCCAGAAATGTGTAAAAATAATTAAAAATATATATATACTCACCTTGTCCCGGCAGACGGAGTTCAGCGCGGCCGGCCGTGGGTGTGCGTGGGTGTGAGTGAGAGCTGCCCCTGATTGGTCCCTGCGCTGAGCCAATCAGAGGCAGCTTTCACTCATGAATGGGTGTGAGTGAGAGCTGCCTCTGATTGGCTCAGCGCTGAGCCAATCAGGGGCAGCTCTCACTGACACCCACTCACACCCACTGCAGGCCGGCCACGCTGAACTCCGTCTGCCGGGACAAGGTAAGTATATATATATTTTTTTATTTTTACACATTTCTGGATGAATTGCAGGGAAGGGCTTATATATTTAAGCCCTTACCGACAATTCATCGTGAGATCGCCAGCAGCCCATTGCTTTCAATGGAGCCAGCTGTATTGCCGACTCCATTGAATTCAATGCGCTGGACAGCTCCGGCCCGTTTCTATTGAAACACGGCTAGGAGCAGTTTTTTCGGGCGATTTTTCAGCCCCGTTCACGCGATTTGCGGATGCGCATCCATCATGCGATCCGCAAATCATGGCAAAAAACGCCCGTGTGACTAAGGCGTAATAAAGTAGCAACAGAGAACAGCCAGCCAGAAAAAAACATGCAAACACAAAGAGAACATATAAACTCCATGCAGATGTTGTCCTTGGTCAGATTCAAACCCTGGACTTCAACGTAACACTGGTAACCACTAAGCCCAAAGATTTATTTTGGGTCCCCTGATTCTCTCCTGGCCACAGAACTTCAGTACACGTTGGTTTTCCGCCAATGTATAAGCTGCAGTATGGCCCTGAATTACAGTTTAAACTGACTGGAGAACGTTTGTTTGTAGCAGCAGTTCACACTGACCCATGGACTGGGTAAATAACCGCTGCCATCAGTGTTCATGCTAATTGTGGCTATTAAGCCTTAAAATGACGGTGACAACTCTGACAGCAGTATTTAAATGCCCCAATCGGTGTTTGGGGGACCAGAACAGCCCCGACGTGATACAATTGTGAGGTGGTGTTCAATTGTCATGGCAATCCAGGGCCTTCTGAAGGCCCCTAGGCTACTGTATGTATCTGCCTACTAAGACTAGCCTGTGGCCTGTCTTAGTAAAATGCTGGCAGGAATACCATATACTGCAATACTATAGTATTGCAGCATATGGTATAAGCAATCAAACGATCGCAATTTCAAGTCCCTTATGAGGACTTAAAAAAAGCAAATATAAGAGGGGAAAAAAGGTTTTAATTATTGTAGAAAACAAAGGATACTAAATGTTAAAAAAACGGTTCTTGTATTTATAATTAAAAAATCAAAACAATTAAAAAAAACCACAATGTATATTTGGTACCGTCATGCCCATGAAAGTCCAATCTATCAAAATAGTGCATTAATTATCCTGAATGGTGAATATCGTCAGAAAACCACACAATGCAAGAACTGAACTTTTTGGTCACTCTATCTCCAAGACGAAATGTAATAAAAAGCGATCCAAATGTTTGATGCACTCCAACATGGCACCTTCAGGACTACAGGATGTACTGCATAAAACAAGCCCTCACAAACCCCCATAGACGGAAAGGTAAAAAAGTTATAGAAGTCAGGAGATGGCAATAGAAAAACAGAACATATTTTAATATATATATTATTTATCTATGCTTACCGATGCTTACCTGATGCATTAACCCCGAGTGCAGCTGCCAGTAATAATACTTAAAAAGTGTTAATTCTACAGATAAACGTTTGATTGCTATATTCCTGTTACCGTCCAGAACTCCCCTTTAAGTGTCAAAGTCTTTCATGAAGCTTAGAAAATCCATCACCAATGTGTGATACCTGCATGAGGATTTTTTTTCCTTTAAAGCCCCATTTACACACACAGATGATAGCTCAAAATTTGTCAGAAACTGATAGTTTTGAGGATCATTTGCATAGGTAATAATGGGCTAATCAGCCCATTAGTAGCTAACTAGCTTCATTCGCATGTATTTAGAGAACAGTGGATGGTCTGTTCTCTAAACACATAACTTTTGTTCTGCCGTGGGCTGCTGGCTGCATACAATGTCATCAGCGCTGCCTGCGGAGAACAGCGCATGCCGTCCCTCTTATCATGGATGATGGCTTTTATGTTGAGCTGAACTCAGCGATGGATGAAGAGTAGAGATGAGCGAACGTACTCGGATAAGCACTACTCATCCGAGTAATGTGCCTTATCCGAGTACCGCTGTACTCGTGCTGAAAGATTCGGGGCGCTCCGCTGCTGACAGGTGAGTCGCAGCGGGGAGCGGGGCAGAGCGGGCGGGAGAGAAGGAGAGAAAGATCTCCCCTCCGTTCCTCCCCGCTCTCCCCTGCAGCTCCCCGCTCCGCAGCGCGTCCCGAATCTTTCAGCACGAGTACAGCGGTACTCGGATAAGGCACATTACTCGGACGAGTAGTGCTTATCCGAGTACGTTCGCTCATCTCTAATGAAGAGTGCACAGTAAGTGCACGATGGGCACATTTACACGCAACCGTTATCGCTCAAAAGTCATCATTTGGACAAATTTTGAGCGATAATCGTTGCGTGTAAATCAGCCTTAAGTTTTCTATTCTCCCATGTGATATCCCCATTACACCACTGCTACAATACACAGCTCTCCCCTACCTCTGGGGCCGTACGCAGTGTGGAAAGTGGCTTCACGGTGGGATCTGGAGCTTCTTCCGTCCATCGTCATGTGTGCGGGACTTTACATATAATTTAGCTGCAGCTGGGATTTTTACCAATGTTCACATCTAACGTGTTTCCAAATGAAGAAGTGAAGAAAGGTCAAAGAAAGAGCTAAAAATAAATAAAAGAAGTAGGAGCAGCGGCGCTGGGAAGGTGTTATATGTTCTGCTTCTACAGAAAAATAATTACATTCCCGTCCCCCTTCTACTTCAATGGGTAATGATTCTATATTTAGGATCCGATGATGAAAAAATGGTTAGAAGTGATACAATGTGAATAAGTTGGAAACACAGAGAATGGATACATGAGTTGTGAGTATACAGCATTAGCGCATGGGGATGAATGCATATCGTGGGCGAGTAATGCATCCTAACACACACGTACTGTGCTAGTGATTGGGCAGATGTATGGAGCTGGAGCTGGCATCACAATATGGTGTCCAATGTAAGGGTATGTTCACACACCATGGAGAAACGTTTCACCGCAGAATTCACTTACTGCATCGCAATAGATGAATTTAGAATAAAAACCAAAACAAACAAAAAAAACTGCATGAAATTTGCTGCATTTTCTGTCAAAAACGCTTCCTATCACTTCAGAAAAGTAGCGATCCTCCGGCGCCCCCTTCAGGCTTTTCAACGGAAAAATTTGTTTTCCTGTTCAATTGAAAATAATGCGTTCCGAGGAATATAGGACATGCTAAGATTTTTTTCTCTTAACGAATCGCTCATGTATAAGAATGGGGTTCATATTTGTGTGAGATTTGTACGTCTCTCAATGAACGAATCACGCGCGAGTTTCTTGTCCATTCGTTCTTACTTCCTTTTTTTGTGCACATGTAAAAAAAATAGTCTGTTGCGAATCCACGTCAAAGTCCAAATCAGCACCAATTGTGTAATGCGGAATTTAACTTGGATTTAAGTGCAGATTTTCCCCTGGTGAAAATCGGCACCAATTGCACTACGTGTGAACGCACCGCTACATTACTTTATTACATCAATTCATTATTGCATAAATTAATTTAATTTAATCATTATCATTTATATAAATTCAAAATTATACATTAAATATAAATAATAATGGGAAAAAAATATATATTTCAACATTTTTAAAATTATTAAATTAGTAAGACTCCTAAATTGCTCAGAAACGGGCCAAATTTTACAAATGTGCTTCCAAAATAAAGTGAACAAATGGAAATATATCCCTGATAAAAAAATAGCACAATATGTTTGTACAAATTTGTAATATGTCAGTTGAAAACTTTAAAAAAATGCCAATTTTTAAAAATTTTCCTCAATTTTAGTGCATTTTTGATAAATATATGCAAATCATATTGGTCTACTTTTACCATAAAAATACAATATGTAACAAGAAAAAAGCAGTGCCAGGATTACTTGGTTGCGTCAAACCTTTACAGAGTCAGGCCGGCTCCACACAGATGTATACGCAATTGCACACTCCTTAGTGCAACAAGGCTTTTTTGCTCACAAAGCAGCTTTTTGCACACAGGACATGTTCATTTGCAGATGAGACACAAAGACAGACCGATTAAAATGGCGAATTCGTCTAATGAGTTTCAGATGTGTTTTTCCCCCCTGCGGAATTACGCAGTGTTTCATGCATCTCCTTGCATATTGCTTGCGCCAGGGGCGTAACTATAGAGGATGCAGGGGATGCGGTTGCACCCGGGCCCAGGAGCCTTAGGGGGCCCATAAGGCCTCTCTTCTCCATATAGGAAACCCAGTACTATGAATAAAGCATTATAGTTGGGGGCCCTGTTACAGGTTTTGCATTGGGGCCGAGGAGCTTTAAGTTACGCCTCTGGCATGCGCATTTGCCTCCCCCCCATTGACTTCTACTGGGACCTGTGGTGTGCAAATATGCAAAAAAATAGAACATGTTCTATTTTTCTTTTTGCGCGACCAAACCGCACACGCAAAATACCTAAATGTGTACAAACCCACTGAAATCAATGGGTTCTATTCTCTACTGCAAATTCTGTGCGCGGAAAAGTATGGGCCAATGTTTCCGCCTGGAGCCAGCCTTATTCTCTGTTAAAGTGTCACACAACAGATTTCCAAAACTTGGCTTGGTTATTAAGGATCACACAGGCTTGTTCTTGAAGGGGTCAATCGTAGTTCCCATCAACTACCCTCTCCAATGTGATTGATTCCAAATACTCCATTATTAATAAATGTGGACAAGAAAAAAAGTTTCCCCAGTGATTAGTGGAACCATTGGCACAACTGCTGGTAGACTCATAGCGGTGCATTACCCATGGGGGGTAGATTCAACCCCCAAGATGTAATGGTATTAGCAGCAGGAGAGCCGATAATAGTAATTATATTGCCGGCAATGCTTTGTAAATCTTTTCCATATTTCCTTCTTTTTTCTGTCTTAATCACAAATAGGAGGAAGTGTTTATAAGAGACTACATTTAGTGCTGACAGAATCTATCAGCAGGATCCGTGACTAAGTATCACTGTACAAGCAGCAGTTAAACCAAGGCACGTAAGTAACAGCGTGGTCTCATGCTATATGCACTCCGCAGACAGGAGGCTAAGCTATCTTTAACAATGCCACAAATACTTGGAGATTCACATCTGTTTAATAGCTTCTCTATTTCCCCTTTTTAAACGGAATTTCCAGCTTTATGATGAATGACACCATATCACCCAGACAAGAGCCGGGTTCAGCTCCCTTTAAAGGTAATGCACCAACGCCAGCTTGGCAACTGACCTTATGCGCCTTCGGAGCCTTTTACACACTATGACCTGTCGAGCACAGATAACCAACCGGTCGCCCCAGCGATGATCGCGCCTGTGCTTTTACGCAAGCACGATCCTCACTCAGTGACTGGAGTAGACGAACGACTGCCTGTTTACGTGGGCCGATCGTCGTCCATTTTTTTGCATGCATGAACTGAACGTCGAACGATGAGAATGAATTAACATCATCATTCAATCTGTGCATGCATTTAGACTGAGTGATAATCGTTCGGGAATCTGTTCGATTTTGTGGCCTGTGTATAAACGCCTTTGCTGGTGGATTCCCATTTTATGCTAATTAGATGGCTGTGGCAAAGTCGGCCCTTCTAGCCAGCAATACTAAAGCTCCAATGGGCTTAGTAGTTGTTTCAGCCACTTGTCATGGCAGGCAGAATCCAACACCTTCTCCTATTGTTGGGTGTGGCCAGCATCGTGGTTACCATGTTGCCTAAGGCGGACACCCCATCTCCTGTCTGGTTTTTGGCTCCTATAGAGTTTGAGCAGTCACCCGGTCCACCTGTTAAAGGGCAAGCTTTCCAGTCCCAACAAATCCTGACAGGTCCGGGGTTATTTAGGACTACTCTGCCTATTAGAGGGTCTTCATTCTGTGAGAGATTGCAAGTTTATTTTTGTCTGATTTGATCCACCATACCTGAATGACCCAGCTTCCCTGACCTCTCTAATCCTGACATTGTCTCATTCGATTACACTTTTCTTGCTTTTTGCCTGCCCTGACTTTTGGCCTGATCTGCATTGTGAAAGTATTCAACCTCCACTGACTCCAACTCTGTTCTTGTCTACTCCCTCCATACCACATCACAGAAAGCCTGGCAAAGTACATCAACCGCCCTTTGACTGAGACTATTTATAGGGTAATGATCTGAAGGTCAAGATCAGATCCCAACTGGTGGGGTGAAAGCGTGAAAACCAGGGAATGCTATCCTTGGATCTAGCCACATCCACTGCCATGACAGTAGTCATTCACACCCTGCCTCCTATGAGCATACCATGGTAGACTTCATAGTTAATGTAAGACCCTATATATCTTTGGGTTGCCTCTTTCCAGATGCCTTGTTTGAAGCTGTCTGTCCTCCTGCCTATTGAGGATTGTTTTTCGTTTCTTAATAGAGATGAGCGAACGTACTCGTCCGAGCTTGATGCTCGTTCGAGTATTAGGGTGTTCGAGATGCTCGTTACTCGAGACGAGTACCACGCGATGTTCGAGCTACTTTCACTTTCATCTCTGAGAAATTTGCACGCTTTTCTGGCCAATAGAAAGACATGGAAGGCATTACAACTTCCTCCTGTGATGTTCCAGCCCTATACCACCCCCCTGCAGTGAGTGGCTGGGGAGATCAGGTGTCACCCGAGTATGACAGAGATCAGGGACAGTGCTGCTGATGCTGCTGCTGCTATAGGGAGAGCGTTAGGAGTTATTTTAGGCTTGAAGAACCCCAACGGTCCTTCTTAGGGCCCCATCTGACCGTGTGCAGTACTGTTGAAGCTGCTTTTAGCAGTGTTGCACTTTTTTTTGTGTGTGTGTATATCGGGCGTGCAGAGCATTGCGTCCTCAGTCTACAGTCATTGTACATAGTATAGGGCCAGTACTGGTGAGGCAGGGAAAGAGATATACTGTCTATATAGGCAGTGGGCTTTTTCAAACAAATTTGGGAAAAATACTATCTTTGGGCTGCCTGTGACAGTCTTGAGTGTACTGCGTCTCTGCTGGGGGTAGTAGTCCTAATTAATACGCAGCTAAGTTTTACAGCAGGCTTGCACAAAATTCTTTCCTGGCTCTGCGTTGCCCGTTACATCACCGCCATCATCCCCTCCACAGGGAAACAGTCTGCAGTAATTTTACATAGTATAGGGCCAGTAGTGGTGAGGCAGGGACAGTGGGAAAGGTGAAAGAGATATACTGTCTATATAGCCAGTGGGCTTTTTCAAACAAATTTGGGAAAAATACTATCTTTGGGCTGCCTGTGACCGTCTTGAGTGTACTGCGTCTCTGCTGGGGGTAGTAGTCCTAATTAATACGCAGCTAAGTGTTACAGCAGGCTTGCGCAAAATTCTTTCCTGGCTCTGCGTTGCCCGTTACATCACCGCCGTCATCCCGTCCAGAGGGAAACAGTATACATATATACGCTGCCTACAGTATCTGTCTGCTGTCTCAGCTCAGCCTTTAAAAAAATAGAAGCAAAATACTTAAGGCCTACTAGTGGCCATTGGACACTTGACTGCTTCTGCGCTGTGAATTCCACTAGCTCAGTCATACGCACCTACGTCTCACTACAGGCTTGCGCAAAATTCTTTCCTGGCTCTGCTGTGCGTTCCGTAAGCGAAGTCAGCCTCCAACCACAGGCCAATAAGCGGCACATTAAATTACAGCGTTCTGTTTCTGCTCTACTCATAATACACCATGCTGAGGGGTAGGGGTAGGCCTAGAGGACGTGGACGCGGGCGAGGACGCGGAGGCCCAAGTCAGGGTGTGGGCACAGGCCGAGCTCCTGATCCAGGTGTATCGCAGCCGACTGCTGCGGGATTAGGAGAGAGGCACGTTTCTGGCGTCCCCAGATTAATCTCACAATTAATGGGTCCACGAGGTAGACCTTTATTAGAAAATGAGCAGTGTGAGCAGGTCCTGTCGTGGATGGCAGAAAGTGCATCCAGCAATCTATCGACCACCCAGAGTTCTATGCCGTCCACTGCTGCAACTCTGAATCCTCTGGCTGCTGCTCCTGCTTTCTCCCAGCCTCCTCACTCTATTACAATGACACATTCTGAGGAGCAGGCAGACTCCCAGGAACTGTTCTCGGGCCCCTGCCCAGAATGGGCAGCAATGGTTCCTATCCCACCGGAGGAGTTTGTTGTGACCGATGCCCAACCTTTGGGAAGTTCCCGGGGTCCGGGGGATGAGGCTGGGGACTTCCGGCAACTGTCTCAAGAGCTTTCAGTGGGTGAGGACGAGGACGACGATGAAACACAGTTTTCTATCACTCAGGTAGTAGTAATTGTAGTAAGTCCGAGGGAGGAGCGCACAGAGGATTCGAAGCAAGAGCAGCAGGACGATGAGGTGACTGACCCCACCTGGTTTGCTAAGTCTACTGAGGACAGGTCTTCAGAGGGGGAGGCAAGTGCAGCAGCAGGGCAGGTTGGAAGAGGCAGTGTGGTGGCCAGGGGTAGAGGCAGGGCCAGACCAAATAATCCACCAATTGTTTCCCAAAGCGCCCCCTCGCACCATGCCACCCTGCAGAGGCCGAGGTGCTCAAAGGTGTGGCAGTTTTTCACTGAGAGTGCAGACGACCGATGAACTGTGGTGTGCAAGGTTTGTCGCGCCAAGATCAGCCGTGGAGCCACCACCACCAGCCTCACCACCACCAGCATGCACAAGCATATGATGGCCAAGCACCCCACAAGGTGGGACGAAGGCCTTCACCGCCTCCGGTTTGCACCACTGCCTCTCCCCCTGTGCCCCAACCTGCCACTGAGATCCAACCTCCCTCTCAGGACACAGGCACGACCGTCTCCCGGCCTGCACCCACACCCTCACCTCCGCTGTCCTCGGCCCCATCCAGCAATGTCTCTCAGCGCACCGTCCAGCCGTCGCTAGCGCAAGTGTTTGAGCGCAAGCGCAAGTACGCAGCCACGCACCCGCACGCTCAAGCGTTAAACGTGCACATAGCCAAATTGATCAGCCTGGAGATGCTGCCGTATAGGCTTGTGGAAACGGAGGCTTTCAAAACATGATGGTGGCGGCGGCCCCGCGCTACTCGGTTCCCAGTCACCACTACTTTTCCCGATGTGCCGTCCCAGCCCTGCACGACCACGTCTCCCACAACATTGTACGCGCCCTCACCAACGCGGTTACTGCCAAGGTCCACTTAACAACGGACACGTGGACAAGCACAGGCGGGCAGGGCCACTATATCTCCCTGACGGCACATTGGGTGAATTTAGTGGAGGCTGGGACTGAGTCAGAGCCTGGGACCGCTCATATCCTACCCACCCCCAGAATTGCGGGCCCCAGCTCGGTGCTGGTATCTGCGGTGGTGTATGCTTCCTCCACTAATCCACCCTCCTCCTACGCAACCTTTGTCTCGCAATCAAGATGTGTCAGCAGCAGCACGTCGCCAGCAGTCGGTGTCGCGTGGCGTGGCAGCACAGCGGTGGCCAAGAGTCAGCAGGCCATGCTGAAACTACTCAGCTTAGGAGAGAAGAGGCACACAGCCCACAAACTGCTGCAGGGTCTGACAGAGCAGACCGACCGCTGGCTTTCGCCGCTGAGCCTCCAACCGGGCAGGGTCGTGTGTGACAACGGCCGTAACCTGGTGGAGGCTCTGCAGCTCGGCAGCCTCACGCACGTGCCATGCCTCGCCCACGTCTTTAATTTGGTGGTTCAGCGCTTTCTGAAAAGCTACCCACGCTTGTCAGACCTGCTCGGAAAGGTGCGCCGGCTCAGCGCACATTTCCGCAAGTCCAAGACGGACGCTGCCACCCTGCAACATCGGTTTAATCTGACAGTGCACCGACTGCTGTGCGACGTGCCCACACGGTGGAACTCTACGCTCCACATGTTGGCCAGGCTCTATGAGCAGCGTAGAGCTATAGTGGAATACCAACTCCAACATGGGCGGCGTAGTGGGAGTCAGCCTCCTCAATTCTTTACAGAAGAGTGGACCTGGTTGGCAGACATCTGCCAGGTCCTTGGAAACTTTGAGGAGTCTACCCAGATGGTGAGCGGCGATGCTGCAATCATTAGCGTCACCATTCCTCTGCTATGCCTCTTGAGAAGTTCCCTGCAAAGCATAAAGGCAGTCGCTTTGCGCTCGGAAACGGAGGCGGGGGAAGACAGTATGTCGCTGGATAGTCAGAGCACCCTCCTGTCTATATCTCAGCGCGTTGAGGAGGAGGAGGAGGAGCATGAGGAGGATGAGGAGGAGGGGGAAGAGACAGCTTGGCCCACTGCTGAGGGTACCCATGCTGCTTGCCTGTCATCCTTTCAGCGTGTATGGCCTGAGGAGGAGGAGGAGAAGGAGGATCCTGAAAGTGATCTTCCTAGTGAGGACAGCCATGTGTTGCGTACAGGTACCCTGGCACACATGGCTGATTTCATGTTAGGATGCCTTTCTCGTGACCCTCGCGTTACACGCATTCTTGCCCCTACGGATTACTGGGTGTACACACTGCTCGACCCACGGTATAAGGAGAACCTTTCCACTCTCATACCCGAAGAGGAAAGGGGTTCGAGAGTGATGCTATACCACAGGACCCTGGCGGACAAACTGATGGTAAAATTCCCATCCGACAGCGCTAGTGGCCGAAGGTGCAGTTCCGAGGGCCAGGTAGCAGGGGAGGCGCAGAGATCAGGCAGCATGTACAGCACAGGCAGGGGAACACTCTCTAAGGCCTTTGACAGCTTTCTGGCTCCCCAGCAAGACTGTGCCACTGCTCCCCAGTCAAGGCTGAGTCGGCGGGAGCACTGTAAAAGGATGGTGAGGGAGTACGTAGCCGATCGCACGACCGTCCTCCGTGACGCCTCTGCCCCCTACAACTACTGGGTGTCGAAGCTGGACACGTGGCCTGAACTCGCGCTGTATGCCCTGGAGGTGCTTGCTTGTCCTGCGGCTAGCGTCTTGTCAGAGAGGGTGTTTAGTGCGGCTGGGGGAATCATCACAGATAAGTGTACCCGCCTGTCAACCGACAGTGCCGACAGGCTTACACTCATCAAGATGAACAAAGCCTGGATTTCCCCAGACTTCTCTTCTCCACCAGCGTACAGCAGCGATACCTAAACAATACGTAGGCTGCACCCGTGGATGGAAGCATCGTTCTCTATCATCATAAAAAACGGGGACCTTTTAGCTTCATCAATCTGTGTATTATATTCATCCTCCTCCTCCTGCTCCTCCTCCTGAAACCTCACGTAATCACGCTGAACGGGCAATTTTTCTTAGGCCCACAAGGCTCAGTCATATAACTTTTGTAAACAATGTTTATACGTTTCAATTCTCAATTCAATAAAGCGTTGAAACTTGCACCTGAACCAATTTTTATTTTAACTGGGCTGCCTACAGGCCTAGTTACAAATTAAGCCATATTAACCAAAGCGATTAATGGGATTCACCCGCCCTCTTGGTTGGGCATGGGCAATTTTTCTGAGGTACATTAGTACTGTTGGTACACCAATTTTTTGGGCCCTCGCCTACAGTGTAATCCTAGTAATTTTTAGCCCACCTGCATTAAAGCTGACGTTACATCAGCTGTGCTGGGCACTGCAATGGGATATATTTATGTACCGCCAGTGGGTTCCAGGGAGCCACCCATGCTGTGGGTCCACAGGGACTTCACATTAGGGATTTGTACCTGCCAGTGTCTATGTATTAAAAACCCCGGTCAGACTGGGGCATGCAGTGTGGGCCGAAGCCCACCTGCATTAAACCTGACGTTACCTCAGCTGTGATGGGCACTGCAATGGGATATATTTATGTACCGCCGGTGGGTTCCAGGGAGCCACCTATGCTGTCGGTCCACACGGAGTTGTAACTGCATGTGTCCACTTCTAAAGAACCCCAGTCTGACTGTGGCATGCAGTGTGGGCCGAAGCCCACCTGCATTAAACCTGACGTTACCTCAGCTGTGATGGGCACGGCAATGGGATATATTTATGTACCGCCGGTGGCTTCCTGGCACCCACCCATGCTGTGGGTCCACACGTAGTTGTAACTGCATGTGTCCACTTCTAAAGAACCCCAGTCTGACTGGGGCATGCAGTGTGGGCCGAAGCCCACCTGCATTTAATCGGACGTTAGCTCTGCTGTGATGGGCACTGCAATTGGATACATTTATGTACAGCCGGTGGGTTCCAGGGAGCCACCCATGCTGTGGGTGCACACGGAATTCCCATTGCGAAGTTGTACCTGCTTGTGACTATTTATAAAAAACCCCGGTCTGACTGGGGCATGCAGACACCTTGACAGAATGAATAGTGTGTGGCACATGGGTTCCCCATTGCTATGCCCACGTTTGCAGCTCCTGATGGAGGTGGCACAGGATTGGATTTCTCATTGCTTCTGTACAGCATTATGGGCTATTGCCCCGCCCCTTTTAAAGAGGGTCGCTGCCTGGCCGTGCCAACCCTCTGCAGTGTGTGCCTGCGGTTCCTCCTCATGGCAGACGCACTCATAAATAGACATGAGTGTGGCGTGGCATGAGGGCAGCTGAAGGCTGCGCAGGGACACTTTGGTGTGCGCTGTGGACACTGGGTTGTGCGGGGGGGGGGGGGGGTTGGGCAGCATGTAACCCAGGAGAAGTGGCAGCGGGGTGTCATGCAGGCAGTGATTGTGCTTTGTTGGAGGTAGTGTGGTGGTTAGCTAAGGTATGCCTTGCTAATGAGGGTTTTTCAGAAGTAAAAATTGTTGGGAGAGGGGGGGCCCACTCTTGCCGCTATTGTGGCTTAATAGTGGGACCTGGGAACTTGAGATGCAGCCCAACATGTAGCCCCTCGCCTGCCCTATCCGTTTCTGTGTCGTTCCCATCACTTTCTTGAATTGCCCAGATTTTCACAAATGAAAACCTTAGCGAGCATCGGCGATATACAAAAATGCTCGAGTCGCCCATTGACTTCAATGGGTTCCAGCATCGCGAAAATTTCGTCTCAAGTAACGAGCACCCGAGCATTTTGGTGCTCGCTCATCTCTATTTCTTAACTTTTTTTATTATATGCTCTTACAGCATTAATTGTTGCTTTCTTGTAGTGCTCTTTGATACTCCCTTATTACCAGTCACAGCTGGCAGTTGATGGTTATTCAACTCAATAAAATAGTATAACAACAGAAATGTATATTTTTTATTTAACTCAACAGTTTTTCCTTTTTACTATATTATGAATATTCCTCAGTTTCCCCGTGACCTTCCAATGAACAGCAGCATGGCTTCCAACAACAAAACTGAGATGCCACAAAAGTTACATTTTCGGGGGGAAAAAATCTTTTACAGGTGTATGAGTCATTCTATAGAAAGCATGGCTGACGAAAAAGTATAATTGGAATTCCGTACTAAGTACTAGAGTGTGGCAACTTTTTGGCCTGCTTAAGAAAATTGTAGAGAACGGACCACAAAAGGTCTGTGGGAATATATTTTTTTTAAAAAGCAAAATTAATGGGGTATTCCCAACTAAACCATTTATACACAGTATAGGCCATTCCCAATGAAAATATTAACATTTAGAAGTTTAAAGATATAAACAAGGGCAGAGAGGCACACTGCGGCATCCACCCCCTTACAATGGATGTCAGTGAGATTAATAACCACCAAAGAAATTAAAGAGAACCTATCACTGGAATTTGGGTCCTCTTTTCATTTCAAAATCCAATATATGCCCCAAAATGTCTTATGAAAAACATTTTAAAAATGCTGCTTTCCACTCAGTGAATCACCTGACTTTCCTCAGGTGCATGCAAAGGTCCAGAATGTGGGATTTCCAGCACCCACAGTGCTTCCCATTGCCTACAACAGTACCCCAAATTCTCAGGGCATGAGATCTCACTAGTTCTTGCAAGATCATGTGTCTCTGAGTAAACCAGTTGTGTAAATGCAACTGATTTGTTACTGTTGCATTAACTTGGCTGACAATGCTAGTTAATCAGAGATGCGAGGACTAGTGAGATCTTGTGCCTTGATAGTCTGGGGGGCCTTGGTGGGTTTGTAGGAAGCACTGTGGATGACTTGTACCCTGCATGCATCTCAAGTTTTTAATTCTGTGTGCCGTATCTCTAATTTTCAGTTCTTTCTATGTTGGTTCAGGGATACTGCAGTTATTCTATACAATTTACATGGAGAAAACAGAATTTCTTTCTCTCTAACATTCTATAGCACACACAGAGACATAATATCAGACTGGAGGACAGTGTACAGCAGTACTGAGCAGTGTAGATGTGATTTCTGCAACTGTAGGGCTGTCTACCAAGGTGGAATTAACCAAAAAGGTTTCTTTTGAAAGAGTGTTTTCTGAGTTATACATTTCTGATCTAATTCTGGTTTTACTTGGATAATAATTTATAAATGCAATACAAAAAAAGTAATAGACTAAAAATAATTGTAAGTACTACTGCTACACCTGTGACCTGACATTTACTTATGGGTGGTTACTGTATATATTCAGAGGGGCTCAAAATCAGCTTTGTACCTAGGGCTCGGAACATAGTTAACCCTGGGAAGGACAGTATACATTTCTAAAGTTTTAACACTGGCCACTCACTTGAGAAAAAAGTTGAACAAACCCAGAAGTCAGAGAAACAGAGATAGGACATGTTGGTTTCTAACACACCTGGTCTTTTGTAGTCTTGAGAGATGAGGCTTACTCCATGACAGCTACTACCGTGTTTCCCTGAAAATAAGACAGTGTCTTATATTAATTTTTGTTCAGAAAGGTTTAACTTTTTTACATTTATAGCTGCCTGGACACTATTTAAATTGACTTTTTTTAATTAACTGTTAGCAGGGCTTAATTTTGGAGTAGGGCTTATATTTCAAGCATCCACAAAAGCCTGAAAAATCATTTTGCATCCTCAAAAATTCTGGAAACTCATGCTATGTCTTATTTTCAGGGTATGTCTTATTTTCAGGAAAACAGGGTATATCTCAAGTGAATAGCCAGCTTAAGTGGAGGAACTGCACTTCAACAATAATGATCAGTACACAATTTGTATAGAAGGGAGCCGCCATAGGGTATACCTGGCTAAGTAAGCATAATTTTCAAAAAATTGCCAAGAGGCAAAAATGTAGCCTGCTGGCTATACCCTCCCAAAAGAGAATGATATAAAATAATATACTTTATTGATATATCTCTCAAAACAGGCTGTGAAATTTAAGGAATAGGTGGTAAAAAAACAATACTCACCTAGCAGCTGGTGTTTGGGTCCCTTGCGCTGGGCTGTGGTGCTTAGGCAGGCTTCCATGTCCTCCTGCATGCCGACAGAGCAGTTCTTCCTGGTAGCGGGGCTTGAATACCCCACCTCCAGCAAGCTAATGGTCTGATTGGTTAATCGAGTGCCGCATCAGCCAATGAAAGCCGATGCTTGACTAACCAATCACAGCCATTTAATGATGTCATTCTACCAGGAAGAACTGCTCTGTGGGTGTGCAGGAGGACACGGCAGTACGCAGCAGCGATGGAGACTCGAATGTGAGGGACCCAAACGCCGGCTGCTAGGTGAGTATTATAAGACATGCCCCGAAAATAAGATACTGTGCCTCTTCTGAGGCGAAAATTAATATAAGGCAGTGTCTTATTTTCATTGAAACATGGTATCTTTTCTTTGTAGATAATCTACAGTAAAATTGTCATTGGGGCTATAAGTCAAGTCCTCCACATTCAGCACCAGAGGGCCACATTCCCTTTCTCAAACATATCAACACCACTTTGCATAGAGGAATGTTTACCTTTACCTGGTTATGTTACCATAACCTCACTGATACACTATATTATCTGATTAGAGTTTTTTTATTTTTACATTTTTTAGAATTTTCCTTTAACCCTTTCCAATCCAATTTTGGATTCAGGGTTTCCTAAAAGGCTTTCTCTTTTTGCTGTTATACAACGGTGCCATCTGCTGGCTAAAGCCAGTGTATGTGTGCCAGAGAGGCTCCGACAGCGGAGTGGCTGGCAATAGACGGTAAGAATACCCTGTCGGACGTCTTCTGACATTGGAGCTGTACAAGCTTCAATCAGAATGTAGGAAGACGGCAGACAGTGGATTGGAAAGGGTTAATGCCAGAGTAAGCTTCATTGGACAATAGGAAGGAACTTGATGACTAGATGAACTCTACTTCTAAATCATTTATGAATTTCTCTGCAAATTCCTGACTCGAGGGACTAACTTCTCACTAAATGAAAGTAATGAGGCAGGGAATTTCATAGTTTTTTTTATTGTAAAGGACGTAGCTCATAGAAAACCCCAAGATTAATTTTCTATAGAGAATGGATGCCAAGTTAACGACAAAGAATGTTTGGACATGACCCATTAAAATAGGTCATCTTGCAGTTGCCCCAATAACACTAAATAATTACTGAACAGGGAGTTTAAGGAGTTTTTTGCTAAACTACTCCCTTCATTTACTCCTACTCGCCCATCCTGACAAAATCACAATGGCCTGCAGTCTGAATGCTTCATGGATTCCGCATTCTATTGAATGACATCATAACACAGACCCAAAAACCCACAAGTAAAGACTATGAACAGCATAGGAGATGCACATGGTTTACATGTAAACATTGGTTTAGCAAGTCAGCTCTGTGCATTGTGATAGCATGAAAAGCTGTCACATGAGAAGGAGGGGGTTAATTAGCAACACTAGCTACAACAACAATATCCCTTTCAGTGCTGCCTTAACAATTCTGTTAGGCAAAATCTAAATAGTTAGATTTTTGTAGATTAGATGAATGTATGGTGTCTGGTGGAAAGAATGCATTTTCCAGTATGCAAATCACAAGAGCAAACTCCCTTTCAAAAGTTCAGCTCTGAAGCCTGCATATTTGTGAATGCAACTCTGGACTACAGGCTATAACTTGGTACAATGTAAATTACACTCATTGTAATTTTTGCTATGGAATTAAACTTTCTCTGTGTGATTGTAACGTTGATATAAGTGATTACAATATCAGAGGAGGATTTATTGCAGAAAACCGAACACTGGGAGGGAGGCTCTAGTACCCTGTTGTACCGCCTCTAGCTTCGATGTAAGATGTGATACGGGTGGACATGGAGGCTCTAGTACCCTGTAGTACCACCTCTAGCTTGGATACAAGATGTGACACGGGCAGGCATGGAGGCTCTAGTACCCTGTTGTACCGCCTCTAGCTTCGATGTAAGATGAGATACGGGTGGGCATGGAGGCTCTAGTACCCTGTTGTACCGCCTCTAGCTTCGATGTAAGATCAGATACGGGTGGGCATGGAGGCTCTAGTACCCTTTTGTACCACCTCTAGCTTGGGTACAAGATGTTTATGGGTGGGCAGGAAGGCTCTAGTATCTTATTGGGCCATCTTTAGCTTGGATACAAGATGTGATATAGACGGACATGGAGGCTCTAGTACCCTGTTGTATCACCTCTAGCTTGGATACAAGATGTGATATGGGTGAGCATGGAGGTTCTAGTATCGTGTTGGGTCGCCTTTAGCTTGGATGGGAAATGTGATACGAGCGGGCATGGAGGCTCTGGTACCCAGTTGGGCTACCTCTAGCTTGCATACAATATGGAGGCATATGGTATGCTGTGGCATATCGCTCCACATTTGCTGTAACTGAGCCTCTAGATCGTGCAAATTCGTAGGCTGTCAGAGTTGGCATCCCAGATGGTCCCATACATGTTCTATTGGAGATAAATCTAGCAACCAGGCAGGCTACGGAAGTGTGACAATGTTGTGGAGACATTCCTGCGACCCCCTTGTGTGTGTGGCAAAGCATTATCCTGCTGGAAAATACCTCTTTGAAGCCGCCATGAGAGGAACACATGGCTGCAGGATGTTCTGAACATCGCTGAGCTACCATTGTCCTTCGACCACTACTAGGGGTGATCAACTGTCATATGCAATGGCTCCCCAGACCATCACACCAGCAGTGGGGCCATTGTGCCGCTCTACAGCAAAGGCAAGATTCCGAGGCGCTCACCACTCGATTTCTAGACATGAACATGACCGTCGTCAGTGCCCAAACTGAACTGGATTTATTGATGAAAACAACTCGGTTCCACTCCAAACCAGTCCAGCTTTGTCAGTCACAACACCACTGCAAATGGAGGTGACAGTGGGTGTCAAAGTCAGTACACATAATGGGTACTGTGAAACCAAATGTTATTCAGCCAAGTCCCTGGAAATGTTTCCGACAGACACAGGGTCCTGTAATGATGATTCCACCTGTCTCTGGACAGTTGCAGCTGCTCTTGCTTATCGGATGATCAGTTGATCCTCTCTACTGGTGGCCTGTCCAGCCCATTTGCCTTGTGTGCCCTCACACATCCACTGTTCCCAACACTTCCTAACAGTCTGGTCAGAACGGCCCAGGTGGTGACCAATTCGGCGATACAACCATCCAGCTTTTCAATAATGCACCCCATCTCAAATGCTATTAATTGGGCGAGATCTCTTTGATTGCATGTCTAGTGGTCAATAAGCTCTACACAAGCGGAAGAAGAAGTCCCTACACACAAGGAGCCTCCGAGAGCCTTTTTATAAGCCAAGGGTGGAACCACTTTTAGGACCTCAGGTGGCAAGACCGTTCATCTAATCCCACCACAACTCTAATCATCTGCATATCTGCCTAAGATGTAACTGCATGCCGAGTTTTGTAGCAAAACAACAACTTCTACAAAAATTCTCTAAAATATTGCTCAATTTTTACTCTGCTGGGCACTTCTTACATACTGGTTCAAGGGTTTCACCCATCCCTGAGTCTGCCCCTGATTGTACCCTCTGATTCTATTAGCACATGGCATACTCACTCACAATACTGGTGCTGTAATGTCGGTTAAAGAGAGACCGTAAGTGATTTTAGTTTTAGGTCATTTGTACAAGTAGAAAATACGCAAATTTTAAAATGTGGCGTCAATAAAAACTTTTTCTAAGTAGGTTAAATTTGTTCTAAAAAGATTTTGAAAGTATATTCAGTGTTAAAAAAAAGGAGAGGGCGGCCGTGAACTAAAGGTGCTAATCACATTTTGATGGGGGGAAAAAAGCAACGTATTCTTCCATAAGCACTAATAGAAATCTATCACTTAAAAATGCAGAGTCGCACCTGCAGGTGTCTAACATAAGAATTTAGTTTAGTCTTATTAACTCTCACTGTTTGGGAGAAAGTTTTAGTGGCTGCTTGTACATTATATACTCTTACCTGTCAGTAAAACTAATAATAATCTTTATATAGCGCCTCCATATTCCGCAGCACTTTACAATCAGACAGAGTAACAACAAAATTAATTCAAACAAGAGGCCTGCTCACAAGAGCTTACAATCTATAAGGAAACAGGGAAGACATAAGAAGTTTGTACAACGGGCCAGCCATCTATATATATAAAGACGAAAGCCCTCACTGACTCACTCACTGACTGACTGACTCGCCAAAAGTTCTCCAACTTCCCGATGTCATAGAAACATGAAATTTGGCACACGCATAGATTATCTCCAAAATAGGAAAAGTAATTGGGTCCCAACTCGATTATTCAATTCTAGCGCAAAAGAATTGGCGTCGAAATTTTACGTACGGAATCTAAATCTGTCACTTTCCAATGTCATAGAAACTTAAAATTTGGCCCGAGCATTGATTATGTCATAAATGGGAAAAGCTAATGGGTCCCAACACGATTATTCAATTCTATGCGCAAAAGAATTAGCGTCCAAATTTTACGTACGGAATCTAATTCTCTCACTTTCCGGTGTCATAGAAACGTGAAATTTGGCACGAGCATTGATTATGTCATAAATAGGAAACGCTAATGTGTCCCAACTCCATTATTCAACTCTATGCGCAAAATAATTAGCGTCCAAATTTTATGTACGGAATCTAATTTTCTCACTTCCCGATGTCATAGAAACAGGAAATTTGGCACGAGCATTGATTATGTCATAAATAGGAAAAGCTAATGGGTCCCAACTCGATTATTTAATTCTAGTGCAAAAGAATTGGCATCGAAATTTTACGTGCGGAATGTAATTTTTTCACTTTCCGGTGTCATAGAAACGGGAAATTTGGCACGAGCATTGATTATGTCATAAATAGGAAACGCTAATGGGTCCCAACTCCATTATTCAATTCTATGCGCAAAAGAATTAGCGTCCAAATTTTACGTATAGAATCTAATTTTCTCACTTCCCAATGTCATAGAAACAGGAAATTTGGCACGAGCATTGATTATGTCATAAATAGGAAAAGCTAATGGGTCCCAACTCGATTATTTAATTCTATGTGCAAAAGAATTAGCGTCCAAATTTTACGTGCGGAATGTAATTTTTTCACTTTCCGGTGTCATAGAAACGGGAGATTTGGCACGAGCATTGATTATGTCATAAATAGGAAAAGCTAATGGGTCCCAACTCCATTATTCAATTCTATGCGCAAAAGAATTAGCGTCCAAATTTTACGTACATAATCTAAATCTCTCACTTCCCAATGTAATAGAAACATGAAATTTGGCACGGGCATTGATTATGTCATAAATAGGAAAAGTTAATGTGTCCCAACTCGTTTATTCAATTCTATGCGCAAAAGAATTAGTGTCCAAAATTTTACATACGGAATCTAATTTTCTCACTTTCCGGTGTCATAGAAACGTGAAATTTGGCACGAGCATTGATTATGTCATACATAGGAAAAGTTCATAGGTCCCAACTCGATTATTCAATTCTAGCGCAAAAGAATTAGTGTCCAAATTTTACGTGCGGAATGTAATTTTTTCACTTTCCGGTGTCATAGAAACGGGAAATTTGGCACGAGCATTGATTATGTCATAAATAGGAAAAGTTAATGGGTCTCAACTTGATTATTCAATTCTATGCACAAAAGAAGTAGTGTCCAAATTTTATGTACGTAATCTAATTCTCTCACTTCCTGATGTCATTTTATATAAAGTAAACTTCACATGGTTACCTCCACGTGGTGTTTCCTGGGTAACGCAGAGAATTATGCAAAATGGTGAACATATGTTTTTCCGGTATCTCTAAAGTAAGCACGACTTCATAAGATTTTCCGTGTGAACACCAGATAAACACCAATACCAAATTAACTCGGGCGAAGCCGGGTATATCAGCTAGTCTTTTATATTAAAGAGGTTTTCCGAGTTCTATAATATCAATATACTCAACGTGGTCCTGCATTGTGGTTTTAGTGCTGCAGGTGACGTAATCAGGACAGAAGACCTGGTGACATCCCATAAACCGGTCATGTGCGCTTCTAATGTTGTAGCAGGTTTTCAGGACATCACTGATGACGTACTTGCCAGGCCTCCTATTGGCTGCAGTGGTCATGTGCTTAAAAGTTGGACAAACTGCCGATAATATTGCCACTTCTGTCTTGCAATGCTCCAGACTGACTCCTAAGGCCTCCTGCACGATTTTGTGGTGTTAATTACTAACACCGGCAACTAATTCCAGTTCAAAACCAGATGTCAACGGCCCCGGCAGTGAAAAAAAAGGCACTTACCTGTGTAGAAACGCTCGCAAGAAGACGTGATTAGGTTCCACTCAGAGCGCAATTACATCACGTCATTTGCAGGAGGCCTTAGTCCAAAATAAGAAGTTATGCTCACAGCTGAGCCTGTATTCAGTCCCTAAGGCTCTGTACTAAGGAGCCATAGATGCTTCCAAGTTCCTGTGATGCCACATGGTGCACTATGCAGAAAAAAAATGTGTGTGGCCTCATTCACACGGGCGACAGCGATATCGCCACGAGAAAATAGCAGTGATATCACAGCTGTGTTCTGTGTGATATTGCTGCGTTTTCTTGCGGCGATATCGCAATTTTATGGCGTAACTTTGCAGCTCTCTTTTGCCAGGATTTTCAAGGGGACTTGAAATATAAGCCCTACCCAGACACGTCTCCTTCTGAAGCTCTGGCACACTTGTCTGTAGTCTTCAGCCAGTGCTTCCTGGTCAGGAGATTGAAAAACCCCGGCTTCAGGAAGTACTGTCTCTGATTAGTTCTCAAGTGCCGTGGATCAGCCAATCACTGCAGCGCTCGATGAACCAATCACAGCCATTGCATTGAATGGCTGTGATTGGTTCATCGAGCGCTGCAGTGATGTTCACATGGTGGAATTAATAGCAGATTTTTCTGTGTGAACTCCACCTTTAAAAACAGAGGCTGGACAGAGGGGTTGGATCCAATGACCCTGGAGGTCCCTTCCAACTCTACCATTCTGCCACGGTTTGTGGCGCGGATCTACACAAAGATTTAACCCCGTCAATGTCACTTCTGGACATGCAGGAAATGCATTGGAATTCTGTATGTGGATTTTGCTCATTAACAGAGCTGAATACGCATGCAGATCCATGCCAAAAACCGCAACAAAAAGATGCAGATTTTAGGGGCAGAATTCACGTGGAAAATTCTGCAGTGAAATCTGCCGTGTGAACATACCCTAAATGTCTTTGCATAAAACAGAAGGAATTTGAGCACTTGCTTCTCTCACATCCAGCAATCAGTTATTAGGGCTCGGTCAGACGAGTGTGCTTTTTGCGTGCACAAAAAAGAGTGCTTCTAAAACATGAGAGAATGTAGGTGTGCTAAACGGAGCGCACCTAATAAGGATAAGACATGCATGGCTACAATGCCCCCATCGCAGGTCCATGCTGCATGTTGTGCAGGAGCTCCCATACACCCCTATGGGAGCAGGAGTTAATGGAAACTCCTGCACTGGGAATAGATAGCCTGCTGCTCACAGCAGGGCATTTGAGGAGCAGCAGGAGAGGCAAAGGCTTCTGGCATACAACAGAGGCGGGACCAGCCTTAATGCTTCAACAGTTTATTTAATGAACTAAAAGGCAGGAATTAATTACCTTAATTACTCTTGATATCGAGAAATTACTGTCTCTCTCTCTCTGACCAAAGCCACGGTCACTTAGCTGACCGATACTAATAACAATGCCAGTCTATGAACAACATACAAGTGTTTCTGTAAGGTCCCTGTTGCAATACCTCAAGGTCAGGCGCTGAGCCGGCAATGGCAGTCGTGGGTCTTGCGGGTGACTACAATCTTCCAAGGCACCAAAACCCATCGATCTTAATGGTACAGGGATTCCCCAGAACTTGAAAACTGTCTGCAACATACTTCTTGGCTTCTTTCCAGGATGGATACTGACAAACTGAAGGCCATTCCAGAGGGCCTCGGACAGCACCCAACTGGCAGCTACAGCTCACTTTCAACTGATCCTGGCATGGACTCCTTCTAGGGTAGAAGCTAAATCCTAGGAAACTGAAGGACCTCCGATGATATCAAGTCCCACATGACCCAACGCAGCCAATGGCAGAGCAGATCATTAACTCTATATAGAAACTTGAAAAGAAAGCAACAATGGTACAAGACTACTAGGGGTGAATATAAAACAAAGAATCATCACAACAACCATCATTACTGATAGCATAAATAACACTTCAAATATCAACAAAGGGATTACTTTGGACCCATTACTTCATGGACCCAACTTTCTAACCATCCCCCTTATAGAGCCATTGGTTGAGGAGGACCCCAAGTCAACACCCACCACCCAGAGTGTCAATAGGACATTGCGTGAAATCATCAGCCCACAAGACCTTCCTATAGAAAAGTACAAGGATCACGTGGTACAATTACAAACTCAGATTAGTATGTAGGATTTAAGATTATATTATTATATTCATCTGAATCGAAATCAATTTTTTATGGTACTTTTGGTGGAGACTTTTTACAGACACCATTCGTAGATTGAACGGTTTCCTATAATTGACATAACCTTATAGCTGCATTTAGCTGAAAACAAGGATATACCAATAAAACTTCATTAAAACAATCTGGCAGTTCCAGGGGATTGGGGTGTTTGGAGCAGCGTTGTGGTGTTCACACATTGTTACAATAACAGAGGTGTTATTCACTGCTTAATCACTTCAGAACTAGCTGCACTCCAGCCCTATTAACGCTGCGACATTTATCATAGAGCCAATAAAAAACATTATTGCTGGATGTAAAATGTTACTGTGGGTCCTGCCTCACAAAACACTGGGATTTTATTAGCCCTCAATGGAAACACAGAGTGTGAAAACACATGTTCAATACCGAATAAAAGATAAGGAGTGCAATGTGTATCAGCGGGTCCTTCTAGAAGTAGAATGCAGGAAAATTCTGCATTGTCACCGAGTTTAGGAAGTAATGTAACGCAAATCTATTTGAATGTACAGATATAGCAAAGTTTATCATCACGGTGATAACTTTCCGGGACGAGTTATCTTATATGAATCCATTCAAAAGCTATTATTATATTAAAACAGCAAAACCCATTGTAAAGCTATTAACACAGTAAACAGACTGTGGCAAAGTAAAGACCCATTTACATGCAACGATTATCGCTCAATATTCGTTCAAATGAGCAAAAGTGATTGATAATCGTTACGGGTAAACGCGAAGCCATCGTGCACTATTTGTTCACTCGTCATTTATTACTGAGTTTCAGCCTGCAAAAAAATAGTTGTTAGTTTGTTTGCTTGTCATTGGCTATAAAAGGCATTCGTTCAGTCTTTCAAATGATTTGGGGGGGGGAGGGGGATGATTGTTCACCCAGCTAAAAACAGTGACTCATGCAGCAGTAGGCAATGGCTTTTTCCTGGCACTAATTAAAAACCTCCTGCCGAGAGATTCTTCGCATAAATACACACCTACCTGAGCAAACAACATGTAGAGTGTTTACTTAGCTGAAGAGGGAAATGGTGAGAATTTTCAATGATTATCTTTACGTGTAGATGCTCAACATTTGAAAGCAAAAAAGTTCAAATGACAACTGTTGCGTATAAATGGGCCTTAATGCATAACTGTGGCACATACTGCATTAGAGTTTCTACATATAAAACTATAAGAGTAATTGCCAGAGGCTTTTAAGATCAGGGCACAAGCTTAGAGGCACGGCCCCTCCAAATAAACAGGTTAAAATAGTGCCACTTTTAGTGCCCCCTTACACACAGTAAAAAGTGCTCTCTTTAGGTCCCCATTCAGTAATAATAACTTACTTTTATGCCAATTACACATTAATGCCTCCTTTTGTGCCCCCACAAAGTCACCCTTTTGTGTCCCCACACAGTAGTAATGTCTATTTTGTGGGCTTATCTACTAATAGTGCCCCTTTTTATCCCCAACAAAGAAAAAAAATTATATTACCCTAACCCCGCTTGCATGATGTTCTATGTCTGCTTCCCGTCTATGTTGTCAGTGGTTCGAGGTAGATAGCAAAATGAAGTGATATCATCGCGCCACATGTGCTAGGATACTATGTCATCAGCGACCCACTGGCTCTGTGGTTAGCCATGGGACACAAAAAACAGCTGAAAGTGGTTCGAGATACCACCAATAACTACGATTGCTGTCTGCAAATTAAAGTGCTTAATACTAGGCACTGGTGTTGAGTAAACCAAACCAGTAGAACCCTGTGTTGGGTAGAATTTTGCCAAATGTTCTGTTCAGCCTAAACCCAAAAAACCTTTTAGCATATTCCTACCCAAAACAGAGTTCTACTGGTTCAGTTTGCTCAACGCTAGTCCTGAACACTGGTTAACACTGTCTAAGAGCCATAAAAGCCTTGTATATTACCCTCAGAGTGTTAACAAAATTGGTCAAAAGAGCGAAAATGAACAATAATCATTTACTTTAAACGCAGCCAAAGTTCGAACGATGAACCATAAATCGTGTACTTTTCGTTCGCTTTTTCATTTTAATGCCTGCATAAAATGTTCATTTTATGCAGGCATTAAAAATCATCGTTGGCTGGATCACTATTCATTTGGTGTAAGTCGCGTGCGTTTAGTCGTTCTCATTGACTTATACAGCGAATCTGCACAACTACATGATTTCTGGTTTAAAAGAGCCAACGATGCATCTGCCTGTATAAACAGGCTACACAAGTGAACTCTGACACATGAGAAATCAGCTGTTCTAAATAGACCGTAGGGCTTTGACAGACAGACGGGGGTGTTACGTAATGCGCTCGCTCCTGAGCAAACAGGTGTATTTTGCGCCTCTGCCTGCGCATATATTGAGCAGACACAGCTTGTGCGCATGAACGGGGGAATCATCCCACCCCGATTTAAATGGCTAATTAGCCTAACGTGGTACCGGTGATCATAGGTATGCGCTGTGCTTAACAAATACCCGCATGGGCAGATGTGCGTGTTTGCACACCTCCTGTAAACCTCTGTGGGGCTCTTTGGTGCGCAAATATGCACAAGATAGATCAGGTCCTATTTTTTTGTGCTCGCGAAAATGGCAAAGCAGAAAAAAGAAGTGAGAGTGAATCCATTGAAATCAATGGGTTACTATTAGAAATGAGCGAGCACCAAAACGCTCGGGTGCTCGTTACTCGAGTCGAACTTTCAGTGATGCTCGAGAGTTCGTTTCGAGTAACGAACCCCATTGAAGTCAATGGGCGACCCGAGCATTTTTGTATATCGCCGATGCTCGCTAAGGTTTTCATTTGTGAAAACCTGGGAAATTCAAGAAAGTGATGGGAACGACACAGAAACGGATAGGGCAGGTGAGGGGCAACATGTTGGGCTGCATCTCAAGTTCCCAGGTCCCACTATTAAGCCACAATAGTGGCAAGAGTGAGACCCCCCCCCCCCCCCCCACTGTCAACATAAAGATCGTTCTCCTTCTCATGAATTTATGAATGGGTGAGTGACTGCTGCCTCTCATTGGCTCAGCGGGACCAATCAGATGAGAGGCAGCAGTCACTCACCCATTCATGAATTCATGAATGGGTGTGTGAGATCTGCCTCTGATTGGTCAGGCTGTGACCAATTAGAGGCAGCTCATTCAGCAGGCGGGGATTTTAAATCCCCGGCTGCTGAATACTACTCACAGCTGTTCAGGAGGACTGCCGCTGGCCGCGCTGAACTCCGTCTGCCGGGACCAGGTGAGTATATATATTTTTTTTATTTTTACACATTTCTGGATGAATTGCAGGGAAGGGCTTATATATTTAAGCCCTTCCCGACAATTCATCCCGCGCTCGCCGGCAGCCCATTGCTTTCAATGGAGCCGGCTGTATTGCCGGCTCCATTGAATTCAATGGTCAGTGCTCGTTTAATCGAGATGAGTACCGCGTGGTGCTCGTCTCGAGTAACGAGCATCTCGAGCACCCTAATACTCGAACGAGCATCAAGCTCGGACGAGTATGCTCGCTCATCTCTAGTTACTATCTCTTCAGAAGAAACCGTACGTTAAATCCTACTTAGTGCCGAAGCTACGGGAAGATATAGGTGTGGGAGATGAACATGTGGAATCTCTGTAGGTAGAAATACATAGAGGGAAAAATAACAAAATTCTGATAGGGGTTTTCTATAGGCCACCAAAAATAAAAGAAGAAACTGAAAACGTATTAATAAGGCAGATAGCAGAGGTGTCAAACCGCAATGAAATCATTATTATGGGAGACTTTAATTATCCGGATATAATATGGGAAGACGAATCCTGTGAAACTCACAAGGGTGATAAGTTCTTGAGAACAATTAAAGATAACTACTTTACCGCCCTGTTATGTTTGTATGAATATGTTAATCATACTTAGGTAAGCCAACTTCTGTGATGTTCCAAAAAGCATCCAGTATATGATTTGTGAATCCTCCTGTATTGCTGTCAATAAAAAATTAATGTTTAAAAAAAAAAACAAAAAAAAAGTACCTTACCCAACTTGTACGGGAGCCAACTAGAGGGAGGGCTATCTTGGACTTATTATTAACTAACAAACTGGACAGAATCATGGGGGTGCAGGTTGAGGGAAGCTTGGGAAATAGTGACCACAATATAGTTAATTTCCAGCTTTCATTCAATAGGAAGCCTTATCAGGGAGCGACAAAAAAACTAAATTTAGTCAAGCAAAATTTGATCAGCTGAGAACTACTATCGGTAACATTAATTGGGACAACACCCTCAAAAATAACAGTACAGACGGCAAATGGGAGAAGTTTAAGAACATCCTAATTACCTCATGTGAGCAGTTCATACCCTTTAAAAATAAAAGAACTACAAGTAGAAGGAAACCGATGTGGTTTGACAAAACTGTAAGGGGGGCAATAAACGAAAAAAAGAAAGCATTTAAATTATTAAAACAAGAAGGCAGCGAAGAAGCGCTAAAATCGTACAGGGGAAAAAACAAACCATGTAAGGAAAAGATAAAAACTGCAAAAGAAGAGGCAGAGAGACTGATTGCCAAAGAGAGCAAAAATAGCCCTAAACTATTTTTCAATTATATAAACAGTAAAAGGATTTGCACTGAGAGCACTGACACTTTAACAAATAATGCAGGAGAAATCATAGAAGACGATGGTGGAAGGGGAATCTATTTCACGAAGGAAAAAGGCATGTCACACAAGATACAGGTGAATTAAACGAACCCCCCACAAAATATCACTTGCCTAACTCAGGAGTTAGTGCAGAGCCAGTTAAAAAAGATTTAAATCGACAAATCGCCAGGCCCAGATGGAATACACCCAAGGGTTATAAGGAAACTAAGTGAAATGATTGACAGACCACTATGTCTTATATTTAGCGACACCATTGAGACCGGGGTTGTAGTAGTGGATTGGCGTATTGCCATTGTGGTTCCAATGTACAAAAGGGGGTCAAGAAGGGAGCCTGGTAACTACAGGCTGGTAAAAATATTCGAAGGGGTTTCTGAGAGACGTCATCCTAGAATACCTCGAGGAGAACAACGGTATAACTCCTCATCAGCATGGATTCATGAGAGGTCGATCATGTCAGACCAATTTAATTAGCTTTTATAATGAAGTAAGTTCTAGGCTGGACCTGGGAGAGTCTATTGATCTGGTATATCTAGATTTCTCTAAAACATTTGACACCGTGCCGCATAAAATGAAACGGTTTGAGCTGGGCGAAAATGTGTGTAGTTGGGTAAAAAACTGGCTTGAAGATAGAAAGCAGAGGGAGGTAGTAAATGGTTTGTACTCTGATTGGGCCAGCGTTGCTAGTGGGGTGCCACAGGGTTCAGTATTCGGCCCAATTCTGTATAATATATTTATCAATGACCTGTTAGAGGGACTGCAGAGTAAAATATTAATATTTGCTGACAAAACAAAATTATATAAGACAATTAATACAACAGAGGACAATGTACGGCTACAAATGGACCTAGATAAGCTGGGGGCTTGGGTAGAAAAATGGCAAATGGAAGTTCAATGTGGATAAATGTAAGGTTATGCACATGGGCAGGAGAAACCAATATACACCAAATGGAGTACTGCTAGGGAAAAGTGATATGGAAAAAGACCTGGGGGTACTAGAGGATTGTAGATTTAACTGGAGCAACCAATGCCAGTCAGCAGCTGCAAAAGCAAATAAAGTCTTGGGGTGCATTAAAAGAGGTATAGGGGCAAAGGACGAGAACATTATCCTCCCACTATATAAGGCACTTGTCAGGACTCACATGGAATACTGTGTACAGTTCTGGACACCGGTGCTTAGCACTTGAGGGGGTACAAAGAAGGGCAATTACATTTATAAACTGAATAGGAGGACTGGAATACCCAGAGAGGCTATCAAAGTTGGGATTATTTACACTAGAAAAAAGACGGCTAAGGGGCGATCAAATAACTATGTATAAATACATGAGGGGACAAGGATCTCTCCCATGATCTGTTTATACCCAGGACTGCGACGGTAACAAGAGGGCATCCTCCATGTCTAGAAGAAAGCAGGTTTCATCACTAACACAGAAGGTGGTTCTTTACTGTAAGAGCAGTGAGACTGTGGAACTCTCTGCCTGAGGACGTGGTGATGGCACAATTCATAGAGGAGTTTAAGAGGCGACTAGGCGTCTTTCTAGAGTGCTATACTATTACAGGATATAGACATTAAATAACCAGCGGGGTTGCAGATCCGGGTCTTAGAGTCAGGTGGGAGCTTTCAAACGTTAATCCAGGGATTATTCTAATGGCCATTATGGAGTCGGGAAGGAATTTGCACAAATGTGCAAAAAAATAAAGCATGTTCTACTCTTATGCGTGCGTATGTGTGCAAAATTGGGAAGTGTGTGGAAACCCATTGATATCAATAGGTTCTATTCTCTGCGTATTGTGTGTGTAAATTGTAAGCATGCAAATACATGTGCAAATACACCCGTGTGAAGGAGCCCTTAGGCCAGTTTCACACTAACTTATTTGCACGCAAAAAATCTGTGCGTGTGAGGGCATAAACATAAACGTGTTTGTGTACGTGAAACTCATGCCTGCAAAACGTGACAAAGCAAAACCATTGATTTCAATGGGCTCGTTCTCATGAGTGCGTTCCTTTGCACGTGAGAAAAGAAAGAACCTGCCCTATCTTTCTGCATGTTACACAGAAAACTGCCATTGAACATATGGATATGACCCTGCGGATAGCCCCTGTTCATGCGCAATTACGCTCCATGGCGGCGAGTGTATTTGCACATGCATTCGTTTGTTGAAGCCCTGATACACAGAAAAAAGAGCCCATTGATTTTGTAAAAAAAATACACAGCATGCTCTATTTTTCTATGCATTTGCGAAGGGAAAGAACACATCCTAACCCTTTCCAATCCACTGTCTGACGTCTAAAGACATTCTGATTGAAGGCTGTACAGCTCCGATGTTGGAAGACGCCCGGCAGGGTATTCCTACTGTAGATTACTGGCCGCTGTGTTGTCGGGGGCCGCTCCAGCATGTCACATACCGCAGTACTGGCTCAAGCCAGCAGATGGCGCCATTGTATAATGGCAGAAAGAGAAAGCCCCTAGGAAATCCTGAATCCAAAATTGGATTGAAAAGGGTTAAGCTCATTAAACTAATAGGCCATTTCAATGGCTTGAGAGCATTGGTGCATTTTTTTTTTTTTGCGTGCAGTAGAAAACGCAGTTGCATGCACAAAAAATTAGCACAAACACGCATACACTCATGTGAATCCGGCCTTACCTCTGTAGGCTACGCCGCTCGTCAGACATCAGGCCTGTGTGGATGAAAAGGAGCTGAGCGCCAGCATACAGGTGTGAGCCTACGTAGTCTACAGCTTCTTGCAGTTGTAATTCCACAATATAACAGAATAGTTATTGGCGCCCCGTAATGCTGACCTTCCGATTCTGATTTACAGCGTAACGCAGGTGTTATTTTCCTGGGAAATTGGGCTTAAGGTCTACAATACTGAATAAGATTAGCAATAGAAGAAGAAAAGCCCTTATATTGCAGGCGCATCAATGATCGTGTTAAATTATGCAGTGAAAATAGGCAAAAATGTAAACTAATCTTGCTACAATTCGGAATAGTGAGGTGCTACATTACACTTAATGGGAAATGATCTGCTAAAGTGCCCTCTACTCTCTTCTTTACCATTAGGGTAGTTATAAAGAACTGTCATTTACTCAATGGATGTTCATATCTCTCTCTACACTAAATGCTATCTTAGATGTAGACCAAAGAGTGTAGTCATTCCCAGGCCGGCCGTAGGGCTCGTCATCATCAGCACTCTGGAGTTCTGGTTTCCTGCTCTGTTTGGGGAGCGGAAAAACGGGACCCCCTGTGCAAACAGTTCTATCTTATGACAGAAGGAAACGGTGCAGAGTGGACCCTCATTGACTATAACGAGGTCCATTCGATTTCCACCTAGCAGTCTAGCATGTTGCTGGAATTTACAGGATGAAATAGCGCAGATTGTTGCAATATTTCCTCCTGTTTTCTAGCGGAAATCAGCAACAGGGGTTCTAAACAGAACCTCCAACACTGATTTAAACAAGCCCTTAGGCTGTATGCATATGGACGATTTTCCTATGCGTTCATTTGAATAGGAGTACTCACATGGGCGTTCTTTTACAGGAATGGACAGTACGTGTAAAAAAATGCAGAATGTCCTATTTTTGTCTGATTTTCTGATGAACGTTGCCCATCCATGTCAATGGTTGTATTAAAAAAGCCTGCTGGTCCTGCTCAGATTCCCTTCAAGATAGCATTGCTGTAGCTAAGACGTATGTTCAGGCCTCATGGACACAACCATGTAAAAAAATCAGTACCAGTCAGCATTGTGTTGTAACCATGAGGTTCCACGAGGGAGGAACACCCTCTGAATATAGTAGCAAGTAGAATAACAGGCACACTAGGAGAGGGGATTTTTTCCAGAACTCGAGCATTGATGAGCTATCCTCAGAATAGATCATTAATATCCGACTGGTGGTGGTCCAATTCCTGGCACCCCTACAATCAGTTGATTGAAGGGGCTGTGATGTTCAGGTGAGCACTGCGGCCTCCTCACTGTATACCAGGCACAGTGCAATATATTTTGTAGCTGCAGTACCTGGTATTGCAGCTCTGTTCTATTCACTTGAATGGGAGTGAGTTGTACATTAGCCATGCGGCCAAAGGATATGGCATCGCACTGCAGAGAAGAGGCCACCACAGCCTCTTCAATCAGCTGATAGGAAGGGGCTGCCAGGTGTTGGACCCCCACTGATCTGATATTGCTGACTTACCTGAGGACAGATCAGCAATACATAAGATCTAGTTAACTTTACTGGAACTTAAAGCACAACATAAATCAGCCACATTGCAAAAATCTTGAGACTTGATCCAGCCCCTGAGGAGCGAGTCTCTCTCAGGTCTCCGCAACTTTCAACTTCACAGGGTAGAAAAAGTTTCAGCAAAGCAGAAGTTCAGAGTTCACTCGGGCAGCCTGTTTATACCGGCAGGTACATCGTCGGCTTGTTCAAACTGGAAATCATTCAGTCATTGACATTCACCGTATAAGTGACCGAGAAGGACTAAACGATCGGTATTTAATCTGAATGATAAGTGAACGAGCCAACGATGATATTTATGGCTCCATCACACGGGCGTATTATTCATCAGCAGTTTGTCAGCCAAAACCAGAAGTGGAACCTAAAGAGAGAAAGTGTGAGGGAAAGATTTGTATTTCTTCCGTATTTTGGACCCACTTCTGGTTATGCCTGACTAAATACTGATGAAATACGCCCATGTGAAGGAGCCCTAAGTCCTGCATAGAATGAACAATGAGAGAAAAGATAGGACCTGCCCTATTGTTCTGTGTTTTACAAAGAAAACTGCCATAGAAGTCTATGGCATGTTAAAGAAATTAAGGGGATGGCATGACTTTGTGGACAACACAGGAAAAAGAGGACAGCTGCCCCTTATTAGGCTTTAAATAGCCATTGTATTCCATGGAAAGGGGGTATCGCGCACGTGTGAACTGGCATGTCGAGCACATAAAATTGTAGTACTATGCACTGACACAAGCGCAACAGTCTGAGTATTGCCCTCTCCAAACCTTGTTCATGCACAAATACGCTCCATTGCTGCGAGTGTATTTGCGCATACGGTTGCCCGTCAAAGCCTTTACTCTCCCCATCACATGACTCAGACTGAAGGCTCCTTTACATGACTGTATTTTGGCACACACAATTGATGTTAATAGGTTCGGTCTTAGGAACGTGTTTTGTGTGTGCATTTCACGCACACGGAAAAAAGTAGGCCTCTTCTATTTTCCTGTGTATTTGTGTACCAAGGACTCCATAGAAGTCTATGGGAGATGTGCAATACGCTACGCAATTCAGTGAAAAAAAAGAAAACATCTGGACTGCATTAGACTAAATTGCCTTTTAAATCATGGCAGTGGTGTGTCGCGCACGTGAACTGATCCTGTGTGCCTTAAAGGTACATCAATATGCATCGATACGCATATAAGTCTGCCTCATCAAACCTCGTTCTCTGCGCAATTGTACACACGGTCATTGGTAGCCGCCCATAAACAGATTACTAGTACTCATGAGCAACCATTGCAGGCTATATCTTTGCACGGTCACATAACCTGACTGACTATTGGGTTCCCAACCAATATAGTGCCTAACAGATAATGGGGTATAAAAGGCGGGAACAGAGTGACTAACATAAGTAATAAATACCGTGTTTCCCCGAAAATAAGACAGTGTCATATTAATTTTTGTTCAAAAAGGTTTAACTTTTTTACATGTATAGCTGCCTGGACACTATTTAAATTGACTTTTTTAATTAACTGTTAGCAGGGCTTAATTTTGGAGTAGGGCTTATATTTCAAGCATCCTCAAAAATTCTGGAAAATCATGCTATGTCTTATTTTCAGGGAAACAGGGTATTAGGAAAAGAGTTTCTAGACAGGAAAAAAACAGGCAGTTGAAATAAGCAAGGTCACCCAGCAGGAGTCAGTAGCTTGAACTCCTCTTTATTTACCGACAACTCATAGAGCAATAAATTCTCTTTTTTTTAACGAAAAGCATGGGGTTCCAAAAATTGCACCATTCCAGTGCTTACACACTAGTGATGCTCATGTGTTGTTTGTGGTGTCCACAGTACTGATCTCAGTAAGCTTCATTGATCAGTAGCTCAACCCCAAGAGAAGGATGGTTAAATACAGACACTAAATGGCAAGAAGTGCCTCTTACATATGTCCCTTTTACATTACGGTGAGAGAACTTCAAGTTGCAAATTATCCCAGAATGCTTTTCTGTAGATAATTTACATATTTCAATACCCAGGCTGCTTTTCTGCAAATAGTTAGCATATTTCTGAAAAAAGTTAGCTCTTAAAGACCCGACTCATTTTTCCTTCAGATCTTAGTAGAGAAGTCTGACCACACTTGAATCAGTTGTTTTATATGGTCACTACATGGTAGACCTTGGGGGGTTAGTCTGCTCGCTATAGAAGGAACTGGACAACACGTCAATCAACCTAAGGCCAGATCTACTCTCTATGTTAATTTAGTCTCTGCTGATTGGCCAAGAAGAACCATGTGATCATATTCAGGGAACAAACTAACCCGATAAAGCCTTGTGGTCCTGCTCAGATTTCCTTCAAGATAGCATTGCAGCAGCTAAGATGTATGTTCAGGCCTCATGGACACAACCGTGTAAAAAATCAGTACCAGACAGCAGTAGAATAACAAGCATACTAGGAGAGTGGGTTAAAAAAAATTATTAGAGGGGTTTTACCAGTACTCAAGTATTGAGCTATTCTCAGGATAGCACATTAATATCCAACTGGTGGTGGTCCAACTCCTGGTACCCCTACAATCAGCTGAGTTAGCAACTGTTTAAAAAAAACCCTGTATAAATACAAGAATCCAAAAATTGCACTATTCCAGTGCTCTAACACTAGTGATGCTTATGTGTTGTTTGTGGCATCAGCAGTACTGATCTCAGTAAAATTCATGGATCAGTAGCTCAAACCCCAAGAGAAGGATAGTTAAATACAGATACTAAATGGCAAGAAGTGCCTCTTACACATGTCACTCTTTAGTTAAGGCGAGAGAATGTCAAGTTGAAAATTATACCCAAGATGCTTTTCAGCAGATAATTTGCATATTCCAATACTATTTGCATAAGAGCATCCTGGGTATGATTTGCAATGTACAATCATGTCACCTTAACTGAAGAGAGACGTGTGTATGGGGCACTTGTGGTCCTGCACTATCTTCAACTATGCTTTTTGGACTCACCTACAAGTTAGTTAATATTAAAGTCTTATGAGTTAAGGTTTATTTAGACAGTGATTTTTGCTTAAAATTTTAAGCAGAAATTGTTATGGCTAAATGCACAGACTTTGTGCCCAATATATTCCTTTCTCAATTCTAGTGTTTTAGAATTGAGCAAGAAACTGTTACCAGTGGTGCAGGCTGCTATCACAGCTGTATTGTTCGCCGAGTGATAGCAGTGGTATCCCGCTCCGCCTGCATAGCTCTTTAGTAGCTAATTAGACTATGCAAGGATAACGGTTAATACTGTCACTCAAACTGTCATTTGAGCGACCATCTGTCAGTGTAAATGGGGTCTTATAATGAAAACCAAATCTGTTGATCAGCTAATCGTTTTTAAATATAGTTTGTATAACTATATAGAAACATCCCACAGTCATATCTACGTAGCAGTAGAGTGATCCATGTTTGTACCAGAACTTGGGCCAAAATCACAGTGGAGATGCAAATCTTTCCATGAGGCATTATTCAGACGGTTATATAATGGGTCCTAATGCCCTATCAGTGTACTTCCTGTACAGCCCATCGGGAGGCAACAATGAGACAAGAACATGTAGTGTCCACTGACCCTACAGATTGGACAGCACAGGGAGGGGGTCCATGTGGTAACTGATGCGAGTTGAACCCAAAATTCTTGGATGCAACTTGAATACGCTGCCTGCATTCAGCCATAGGCCTCGTTCACACGGCAGTATTTGGAAGCCAAAAATAGCAGTGGAATCTACAGAGAAAATGAACAATGGAAAGATTTGCATCTCTTCCCTATTTTTGACCCGCTCCTGGATTTGCCCTAGAAATGCTGCCGTCTGAACGGGGATACATATAGAACAACCGACACATTAAAGGGGTTGTCCCGCGCCGAAACGGGTTTTTTTTTTCAACAGCCCCCCCGTTCGGCGCGAGGCAACCCCCGATGCAGGGGTTAAACAAGAACACCGGACAGCGCTTACCTGAATCCCCGCGCTCCGGTGACTTCTTACTTACCTGCTGAAGATGGCCGCCGGGATCTTCTCTCTCGGTGGACCGCAGGGCTTCTGTGCGGTCCATTGCCGATTCCAGCCTCCTGATTGGCTGGAATCGGCACGTGACGGGGCGGAGCTACACGGAGTCGCTCTCCGGCACGAGCGGCCCCATTGAGAAAAGAAGAAGACCCGGACTGGGCAAGCGCGTCTAATCTGGCGATTAGACGCTGAAAATTAGACGGCTCCATGGAAACGAGGACGCCAGCAACGGAGCAGGTAAGTGAAAAACTTCTTATAACTTCTGTATGGCTCATAATTAATGCACAATGTACATTACAAAGTGCATTAATATGGCCATACAGAAGTGTATAGACCCACTTGCTTTCGCGGGACAACCCCTTTAATTCTATTGCGTAGGTTTATCCATAGTGAATCTACCACAAAATTTATATGCGCCATGTGCAGACTTGTGACAAACTTATTAAGAAGAAATCCATACCATAGTCCATCTCAGTAGGAGATTGTATAGTTTAAGCTTCACCTGGTTTTAAAAAGCCTAATAGAATAACTGCGCTCATACTTACATCCTAATGATGCTTACATATTGTCCAGTAGCTAAACTCCAGAAGACTAGTTTCATACAGCCACTGCATGGCAATATGTGCACCACACACACGTCTCTCTTCAGTTAAGGTGAGATAATGGCAAATTGCAGAAGATACCCAGAATGCTTTTCTGCAACTAATTTGCATATGTCTGGGGAAAAAAATGTTAACTCTTGGGGAATTCCATTATTTTGCCCTTTTAGAACTTAGAGGAAAGTTTCTTTTTCGACATATTTTTGTGCCTCCCATTACTTCTATTGGGGAACTTGGTTGTGCAAATTCACACAAAAATAAAGTATGCAGCATTTTTTTGCGTGTGCTCTCCTATGTGAATGCAGCCTTAAACAAATTACTAGTGCTCATACACTTGCAGTGTCACATAGCCTAACATACTATTGGGTTCCCAACCAATTCAGTTTCTGACAGATAATAGTATATTCAAAGGAATGGAGTGACCCTCGTAAGAGATAAGCATTGGTGAAAACATTTCGGATGGGGGATTAGTTATGGATTGTTAAATACAGACATTTAGTGGCAACAATAGGCATGATACACGTTTCTCTTCATCTAAAGTGCGAGAACAGCAGGTTGCAAAAGATAGCCTTATGGATTTATGTACATAATTTGCATATTCCAATACCCAGAATGCTTTTCTGCAGGTAGTTTGCATACCTTTGAAAAACGTTTACACTTGGAAACATTGATCATTTTGTCCATGAGAACTTAGAGCCCCTTCAAATAAGCGTATGCACAAGAATACCTGCGTAAGTGCAACGCTTTTGCGCACATCTTTGCACATTCATGTATTTTTTGCGCTTGCAGGGCCAGTTTACATGGAAGACACCCCTGCCATGATTTTAAACGTTATTTAGCCTAATGAGTTCCAGGTGTGCTCTTTCTCCAGCGGAATCGCGCAACTTAGTACTCATTTGCATACCTACATTTGGTGCACGAAACATTGACAAGTGCGATATCGCACTCACCCATGTGAATGTAGCCGTAAGCAGATTACTAGTGCTCATATGAACACACTGCAGGCTATATTATTGGGTTCCCCACCCCCAATACATTATCTAACAGAATGTACCCAATAAGGAATAAGCCTGGAGAATAAGTTTTTGAAAAGAATAAGTGCTTTTTAATGGAATCAAACAAGATTACTGCAGTAAGATATATATTATAATATAGCTTATATTATAAATTCTATTTTTAACCAAAAGCATGGGGTTCCAAAAATTGCACCGTTCCAGTGTTCTCACACTAGTGATGCTTATGTGTTGTTTGTGGTGTCAGCAGTACTGATCTCAGTAAGCTTCATTGATCAGCAGCTCAACCCCAAGAGAAGGATGGTTAAACACAGACACTGAATGGCAAGAAGTGCCTTATACTCATGTCCCTCTTTAGTTAAGGTGAGAGAACTGAAGTTGCAAATTATACCCAGGATAATTTGCATATCCTGATACCCAGCATGCTTTTCTGCAAATACCTTATTTTTGAAAGACTATTTAAAGACTTAGTTTTCTTTTTCTTCTTCACATTTTTTTTTTAGAAAAAACATATATATATATATATTTACCTTTGTACCAAAATTCTTGCAGCTTTAGCACAAACAGTTTTTTACTGTCACCTTAACTGAAGAGACATGTGTATGGGGCACTTGTGGCCATGCACTGGTTTCAATTATACCTTGCTGTGGCTGGATTGCAAATTGACAAACATTTAAGTAGATTAGCAGTTCAAATAGTCTTCTCTTTTTCTTCTCTCTTCAAGATGCAAACAATCTGTCCTGTGCAGTATGATGTAATGCTATGGCATTACATTATACTGTGCAAGTATCAGACAGATCTCTATGAAGCCTGTCCGTCAAACACGGGACTCTGCGATTCCTAGGCAGCTGGGGGCCTTTTAAGAGGCCCTAGGGCTTCCTATGCAGAGTGCCTATCAAGCTGTGTGCCTGATAGGCACTCTGCATAGGCAGCCTCAGGCCCCTCAGAATGCCCCCGTGGTCTTATAGCAGGACACTGTACAGGCGCCCTGAAACACCCAACTGTAAGAAATTCCAACGAGCCGCTCGTCGGAGCTGTTAACACTTTAAATACCACTGTCAGCGGTATTTAAAGTGTTAACAGTTCCGACGAGCAGCGCGGCTCGTCAGAACTGCTGCTGCTGGGTGTCCGCTGTAAGAACGGCCTGCACTAGCCGTTGTATGGAGCGGGATCCACCCGCGATCCTGCTCCATACAAACATTTGTTCGGACATATGAAGAAATCGACTTGCGAACAGATTCCTGGAACGGAACCTGTTGGCAAGCAGGGGACCATCTGTATATCTATATTAGAAAAGTGGAGTTTTAGGAGTTAAAGAGAAAAATGTAACCATTATTAAATATAGTTTGCATAACTATGTAGCAGTAGACTGATCTGTGTTTGTACCAGGACTTGCTCCAAACTCACAGTGGCGATGCAAATCTTTCCAAATGGCTCCTAATGCCCTGTCTGTGTATTTCCTGTAGAGCCCATGATGAGACAAGTATATGTAGTGTCCACTGACCTGCAGATTGGCCAACACAGGGAGGGGTCTAATGCGAGTTAAACCCGAAATCCCTGGGGCGCAACTTCAATACACTGTCTGAGTTTAGCCTAAAGCCTCCTTCACATGGCAGAATTTGAAAAGCCAAAACTGGAAGTGGAATCTACACAGAAACGGTACAATGGAAAGATTTGCATCTCTTCCGAATTTTTGACCCATTCCCAGAACTGCCATCTAAAAGGGGATACATATAGACCCACCCAAGCATTAATTCTATTGCACGGGTTTGTCCATCGTGAATCTACATGTGCCATGTGCAGACTTGTGACATACTAACTGAGAAGAAAGCCGGGCCATGTTCTATCTCAGTAGGAGGTCATATAAAGTTTGATTTGCAAATGGTTTTAACCCTTACCAATCCACTGTCTGACGTCTGAAGACATTCTGATTGAAGCCTGTACAGCTCTGATGTCGGAAGACATCCGTCAGGGTATTCTTACTGTATATTACTGGCCGCTCTGTTGTTGGGGACCTCTCCAGCATGTCCCATACCACAGTATTGGCTTTAGCCAGCAGATGGCGCCATTGTAAAATGGCAGAAAGAGAAAGCCCCCTAGGAAACCCTGAATACAAAATTGGATTGCAAAGGGTTAAAAGATTTCATAGACCGACGGTTCACATACTTTCCCAGTACTGATGCTTATGTGTTGTTCTATAGCTCAACTTTATAAGAATAGTTGAACACGGGCACTGCATGACGATATGTGCCCCACACACGTCTCTCTTCAGCAGAGCCGGCTTCACACGACCAGGTCGGATACCAGCCGGTGACATTGCGTACGTGTAGTTTCTGCATTGCGTATGACCGTGGCAGCTCACCGTTGGTCATGCGCAGTACAGATTTTTTTCCCCAATATTTGTATTTCTCATGCTGTCGCTAAGTGATGACATGGGTCGGACCATCTCCATTGACTTCAATGGTGGCCATCCATGCAGAGTCCGCAGCTATATTACAAAAAATGTGATTTTTCTTCCTCCGCTCATAGAATACGCAATTCATATCTGCGATTGTAAGTGAAAGACCAAAATGCTTTTTCGTGCATGCAATTTGCTGCAGATTCTGCAATAGGAATCTGGTTTTGTGAAGCCGGCCTTAAGGGGAGAGCAAGTCAAGTTGCAAAAGATATTCATGAGGGGACCTTGATTGTGCAAATGCTTAATAAAGCATGCTCAGCCATGTAAATGTAGCCTTAAACAGATTTTTTGCACTGTTACACAACCTTGCATACTATTGGGTTCTCAACCAGCGCAGTGTGTGAAAGGAACCAACATACAAAAACTCATAAGAAACCCCTATTGGTAAAAAAACCATTATGAGTAGAAACTGGTATTTCTAATAAGACCATTTTAACAACAGCATATAGAGTAACAGACACTATCTTTTTAACCAAAAGCATGGGGTTCCAAAAATTGCACCATTCCAGTGTTTGCACACTAGTGATGCTTATGTGTTGTTTGTGGTGTCAGCAGTACTGATCTCAGTAAGCTTCATTAATCAGTAGCTCAACCCCAAGAGAAGGATGGTTAAACACAGACACTGAATGGCAAGAAGTGCCTCATACTCATGTCCCTCTTAAGTTAAGGTGAGAAAACATCAAGTTGCAAATTATACCCAGGATGCTTTTCTGTAGATAATTTGCATATTGCAATACCCAGCATGTTTTCCTGCAACTAGTTAGCATATTCTTGAAAACAAGTTAGTTTTTAAAGGCCTAGCTCATGCTTATCTTTAGATTGTAGTTGGAAATTTATTTTCTACCCTTGTGCCAAAGGTTTTGCATTTTCTAGCACAAGTGATTTTTTTAAGTTTCACACCAGCCTCCCCACTTTCTTCAAACTAGCTGTGGCTTGGCTGATGTAAAACAATAATTACTTCCATGCGTATTGAGACTAAAGGGCTATTTAGACACAACGATTATCGCTCAAAATTCACTCAAAAGCCGTCTTTTGAGCGATAATCGCTGTGTGAAACTGCACTGACATCGTGCAGTTTTCGTTATGCCGTCGCTCATCGTTGTCTTTCAGTGTGCTGAAGACAACGATGAGCCTTAGGGTGCATTCACACGAACGTATATCGGCTCGGTTTTCACGCCGAGCCGATATACGTTGTCCTCATGTGCAGGGGGGGGAGGCTGGAAGAGCCCAGGAGCAGGAACTGAGCTCCCGCCCCCTCTCTGCCTCCTCTCCACCTCTCTGCACTATTTGCAATGGGGAGAGGTGGGGCGGGGCTAATTCGAGGACCTTAGCCCCGCCCCCATCCCACCTCCTCTCATTGAAAACAGTGCAGAGGGGCGGAGAGGAGGCAGAGAGGGGGCGGGAGCCTCAGTTCCTGCTTCTGGCTCTTCCAGGCTCCCCCCGCTGCAGATGAGGAGGACGTGTACCGGCTCGGCGTGAAAACCGAGCCGATATACGTTCATGTGAATGCACCCTTATCAGGGATTCACAGCGGGATACAGCTGATACTATTGTTTCAGCTGTATCCTGTCCCTAATACCCGGCACGGACCACTCGGCTGTATAACATCTGGATGCAGAAGACAAGCCAGGACACCCGGCTAATCTTCTGCATCGTCCGCTCCAAGCGCTCGGCTATATAACAGCCGGGTACTCAGAGCAGGGAACAGCTGGATGCAGAAGATAAGAGAGGACACCCCGCTTGTCTTCTGCAGCCTCCGGTGGCAGCACAAGGTGATCGCTCATCTTGAGCGATCATCTTGCGCTTTAAATGACACAACGATGATCGCTCAAAAGTCGCTTGAGCGACATCTTTTGAGCGATTATCATTGTGTCTAAATGAGCCTTAAGGGTTTAAATTTTTCACCAGTATGCAAGTTGCCTGCAGAAGAGCATCCTGGGAATGATTTGCAACTTAATTCCTTAAAGGGGTTGTCCCGCGAAAGCAAGTGGGTCTATACACTGCTGTATGGCCATATTAATGCACTTTGTAATGTACATCGTGCATTAATTATGAGCCATACAGAAGTTATTCACTTACCTGTTCCGTTGCTAGCGTCCCCGTCTCCATGGTGCCGTCTAATTTCAGCGTCTAATCGCCCGATTAGACGCGCTTGCGCAGTCCGGTCTTCTCCCTGGTGAATGGGGCCGCTCGTGCCGGAGAGCTGGTCCTCGTAGCTCCGCCCCGTCACGTGTGCCGATTCCAGCCAATCAGGAGGCTGGAATCGGCAATGGACCGCACAGAGCCCACGGTGCACCATGGGAGAAGACCCGCGGTGCATCGTGGGTGAAGATCCCGGCGGCCATCTTGCTAAGGTAAGGAAGAAGTCGCCGCAGCGCGGGGATTCGGGTAAGTACTAAACGTTTTTTTTTTTTAACACATGCATTGGGTTTGTCTCGCGCCGAACGGGGGGCCTATTGAATTAAAAAAAAACCCGTTTCGGCGCGGGACAACCCCTTTAAGGATTAGGCGCTGTAAATTTACAGCGCTTGGTGCTGGGCTTTAATCCTGCCCAATAGTAAATATACGGCTTGATATGATATGTTACAACACAGGCATAACAAACAAGACCTGGAGCTCGTGGATCGGAGGAACGGCAGAGAAGAACCAAGTGCAGGTAGCATACCACCCCTGCCTTTAGGACAGAATTCTGTTGCTTTAAAGGGATTGTGTGAGATAGTTTTTTAAATGCCGCAGGAAGCAGATGAATGTTGAAAAATATAAGAAATAGGTCCCACCTCCTAAGACTACAATAACACAGGCAAGAATCTCCTGCGAGTTTGGTGCATTCCAAGACACGAAAATCTTGCACGAATATGAACTGCATTCTTCTGAATGGACTTATTCACAAGAGTGATTTTTTAGCACATATTGAACTATTTAACCTAACCCTTTCCAATCCACCATCTGTCGTCTGAAGACATTCTGATTGAAGGCTGTACAACTCCGATGTCTGAAGACGTCCGGTAGGGTATTCTTACTGTATATTACTGGCCATTCTGTTGTCGGGGGGCCTTTCCAGCATGTCCCATACCGCAGTACTGGCTACAGCCAGCAGATGGCGCCATTGTGAAATGGCAGAAAGAGAAAGCCCCCTAGGAAACCCTGAATCCAAATTTGGATTGCAAAGTGTTAATTGGCCATTTCAAAAAATGGTGTATTTTTGTGCACAATTTGCATGCATGAAAAGTTCAGTAAAACACACACATGCGCGTGCAGATACGCAATATCCAGTGCATAAATGCACATGTAAATGCACTTATGCCTGTGTGACACCGGCCTCCAAGAGGTTTTGTCAGTAAAATGTATATTTGCCATCTCATCCGTGCCTTACTCCCGGCTGCTACCAACCTCTTAATGTATCTGTATTCAATATATTTCTTCTTGCTAGTGTGTGCAAGATGGGTCACGTAACCCAATCACTGCATTTTCATCGGCTCCGCTGATGTCACATCAGTGCATCCTTCTACTTCCAGCCCACATAGTCGATGCCACATCACTAGTGACTTAAATATAGTGCCTTTGCTAGAAATGCCGGATGTGCTGAACTGCAGGTTGCACTGTAAGGCTGGGTTCACACAAGGTGGATTCGCTGCGAAATTTCCCTGCGGCCACTAATCATGGGATTAGCCAGCCATGTGGATGAGATTTGTCAAAAATCTCATCCACACGGGTAAGACAATCCGTTGCGGCATTAGCCGGCACTGTGGCGTGCCCGGGACGCAGCATGTCAATTTTATGGGAGAGCTGTCTGCAACGGAAAAGCATGCGCCAAAGCTGCTTCAAAACCTCCGGCTACTTGCCGCGTGTTTTGAAGCTGCGCTTATCCCGCGGAAATCGTGCGTTTTTTCGCTGTGGCAAATCCGCCGTGTTTGACCCCAGCCTAAGTGTGGAAGTAGTTGACATAGAAGCCAGCACTACTACTGTTGGGAAATGACCCCCACTGCATCCAGAAGTGTAGTGGCACCATTAAATGGGATGAAAATAAGGAAGATGGATCAATACCTCTGCAGCACCACCTATTGACCCACATCATAGACCTCTCACTAACCAAGCCAGAAACCTACTGCACACTAATGAGGGGCAAACCCCCCAAAACAGTTGACTATGTATGGATTCTGGCTTGGATTTTAATTCTCAGTCATTGTTTTAAGGCTTGTATAAAGCCTAACATTGATTTGCAGGAATGCTGCCTTCCAATAGGTGGCGCTGCAGAGGTATTGTTCCATCTTCCTTATTTGCATATTTCCCAGAGGAGCATGCATGGCCTTATAAGTCTCCTCACTCACCTCCTAGGTGCTCTCCTTAAGGAGGAACAATACCCTTCTTGACCCATGGGATGAATACAAGCAAGTAGCCACAATTTATGGCTGAAAGGTTAATTTCAGAAGGAAGCAGCCATTGCAGCGATAAAATCCTTTTAGTTTTTCCCTTCTCTCTCTAATATATCAATCTATAAAATACAATAATCCAGAGTAATAAGTTCACATCAATGACTCCATGTAGAACGGATATCTAGAGGGAGGATGTTAGTGATCTATACTATTATGATGAGTATAGCCTTCAGGATGTAACACCCTTCAGTCCTCGCTATGAACATTACGTATCCTGGGTATGGAAGCATCTGAGATTTAACGATATGCATTTTTTAACAGTTCTCTTTATTGTTTTCTTAACTTTCACCATTTACTGTAGTTAAACCCATTATACGGGCTCTAAACTACTTTTAATGAGACCATTATATCATCATTTTATTGTAATTAAAATGGAATAGGATGTGAGAGAGGAAACAAGCTAAGATTTCATTAATTCCCACCATGAACACTACTTCATCTATGCGAGCGCTGTATCCTCCCATCAGTTTAACTCATGGACGAAAAGAAAAACAAGTAACGTATGCGCTTCCTGCTGCGAGAACGCCGAGTTCTGGAAGTGCCGGAGATGTACTGCACATAATAAGGGAACACAGTCATGCATCTCAGGACTTACTTAGGTCTTCTACGTGGAAGGTGCGCACCAGAACTTTACCTGTAGAGCAAGAACAGAAAATCACAGCAGGTCGCACTAATGAACAATAAAGCAGTTTAAATTAATTTAGCGCTAATTCAATCCATTGTTTAACCCTTTCTAATCCACTGTCTGACCTCTGAAGACATTATGATTTCAGGCTGTACAGCTCAGATGTTTGAAGACGTTCGTCGGGGTTCTCTTACTGTATATTGCCAGCCTCTCTGCTGTCGGAGCCTATCCAACGTGTCACCTCATGTAGTACTGGCTTTAGCCAGCATATAGCGCCGTTGTATAACGACAGAAAAAGAGTAAGCCCCCTAGGAAAACCAGGATACAAATTGGATTGGAAAGGGTTAAATATAGGCAATAACTTTAGTGATCAAAAGCACAGGCCAGCCGGGCCAATACCCTTGTCTAAAGGCTTATTTAGAGAATTCGCTCACTGTAAGGAGGGCTGATTCAAAGCATCGGCCCTTGGCAGATGATTGGCTTTATGGGGAGGAAGGATCATTAAAGGTGTTGTCCAGGACTTAATTACTGATAACGTAGGCCTTGTTCACACGAGTGCTGTTTTCACGCATTAGAGGCGCATGAAAAGAGCCCTTCTATATGAACCAATGGTTTCCTACAGAAGCGTTCACATGAAGAAATTTTAGACACACTAAATACTCGCATCAGTCCAAGATAGGACATGCGTGGCTACAATACTCGCATCTAAGGTCCGTGCTGTGAGTAAAGATAGGACCTGACCTATCTTTGCTGCGCAATGTGCAGGTTTTTCCATAGACTCCTATGGGAGCTGGAGTCTATGGAAACTCCTGCACAGGAAAATGAGATTACAAATCTCATTAGGAGGATTTCTGCTGGTGGAAGGAATTCCCAGCTGCTTAGGCTTCATTCACACAAGCATATATCAGCCGCGTTTTCACGGCTGGAGGATATACGCTACCCATCTGATGCATTTGTTTCCAATGCAACAGTTCAGATGGGTGTATTCCTGATGCATAAAAACATCCGGCCAGCAAAGATAGCTCATATGGTGTGCATTCTGGCCAGGTGTTTTTACGGCAGCCGAAAAGATAGCTCTGGAACTAGCTTCGGCTGGAATGCGGCGGCCACTGCTATAGACTTCTATGGGAGCCTATGACAGCTGCCGGAGAAGGGAGGTGGGAGGGAGTTTAGCAGCATGACTGCTAAACTCCCTCCCTTTCTCTCCCTCTCTGCTCCTTGATGGCTGTCTGCAATGGGAGGGGGCGGGACAGGGCAGGAGCTAGTGTGCTAAAGGCCCACCCCCTCCCCCCCTCCCCCTTGCCGGGAGCTCCCATAGGCTGGAGCAGAGAAGGTGAGGGACTAGCTCTGCTAAGCTCCCGCCCCTTCCCCTTGTCGTAAGCTGGCAAGGGGCGGAGAGAGGACTGGAAGGGAGTGGGAGTTTAGTAGATCTAAACTCCCACCCCCCAGCTGACAGTGTCCCGGGGCAGCTGCGTATATGCACCATAGCCTCGGCTGTCTGAACGGGAGTTGCAGCCGTGACTTGGTCACAGCTGCTACTCGTTTATGCAATTTTTGGCCGCGCTGTGGCTGTGACACTGTTGTCCGAAAATTGTTGCACCCACGTGAATGAAGCCTTACGGCGGGACATTTATAACATGCTGCCAAGAAGCGCATTTTAAATGTCCTGCTGCAAAATCCTGTTAGTCCCCGGGTGCATGACAGAATACTCCGATGGTTCCCTTAATTCCCGCAGACACTAACAGGAACTTACAGCGGGACATTTAAAATGTGCTTTTGGGCAGCACGTTTTAAATATCCCACTGTAAGCAGCTGGGAATTCCTCCAGCCCCACTACTGGGCAATTCTCCAGCAGTGGGAGGCAGTAGGGGATTTCCTCCACCTGTTTCCCTAAGGGATTTTCCAATAGCCAGGAGAGAGAGGAAGCAGGGTTACAGGGCTTCCCCAAGAGCATGAGAGGAAAGGGTGGGACTAAAGAGAGCCCCTTCTCTCTTTGCTATGGGGAAGCCCAGCCCTCTCTCTGTGCTATGGGGATATCCCTTGGGGATCCCTAGAGCAGGGAGAGAGAGAGCGGGGCTATGGGTTCCTCCCCCATAGCAGGGAGAGTAAGTGAGGCTATGGGGGATTAACTCATAGCAGGGAGAGACAGAGAGGGGTTTTGAGTTAATCCCCTATAGCCCCGCTCTTTCTCTCCCTGCCCTGCGGGGCTTCTTCTCTCTCTCCTGCTGGAGCAGCTGGCCGTTCATGCGATTTTTAGCATACCTATACTGCGCTAAAACCACGCTTGTGTGAACGAGGCCTTATCCTAAAGAATAGTTGATCAGAGGGGGTTCGCCACTCGTGATCCCTGTGAATTAGCTGATATCAGACCTGCTGTCATTGCAGACACAGCAAGCTCTGTCTATAGTCCAGAAGTTTGGTTTGGTAATAAAGTACAGCTCCCACTGAATTGAATGGCGGCTGTACAATGGAACAAACTTTCTGCTTCCTCAATGATAGTGGGGCCTGTGAATAGCTGATTGGCAGGGATCCTAAGTGGTGGACCTCTGCCGATCAAGCTTTGATGACCTATTGTTTGGATAGGTCATTATGACGGCTTGGCAGTTGTGTCGGATAGGGACAAGGGTGATGTCACAGCGTCAGCCCCCGGCCTATGTATGCCATATGCCGGTGCATACTAAATGTCATTCTGGCATTGGACACCAATATGAGCACTTCTCTGCTTATATGTGAATCGATTGGTCAGCTGAGAGGAGTATGTACCAGCTGACCAATCAACGCTTGTCTGTGCACAATTCTTTAGGCTCCTCCTCATTATTGGGGATTTCTACTAGTCTGAAAGTATTTTCTGGTCTAGTCGGCGGCTCCTGTCCTGTTGTTCAGTCAGAAAAGTCTGCTTGGTGTAAAGGGTATTTGGGGTGTTCTCCTGACTAATTGCTTATTCAGCATTGGTATTTCATCTGGTTTGTTATGTGCTTGTGTGCACAAATCTCGCATGAATACGAACTCCAACCGTCTTGCAATACAGAAATCTCATACGATTTTTTCGGCAGTGTGAAAGCAGCCTAAGGCCTCTTTCCCATGAGCGTATATTGACCCGCCGTTTTCACGGTTGGCTGATATACGCTGTGATCTGATGCATTGGATTCCCGCCCCTTGTCCACAGCCGTTAGATTTTTGTGCCTGTTCACGAGCTCCTACGCCCCAGATGGTAGCGTATATTGGCTGACCATGATATACGCTCGTGGCAATGAAGCCTAAAGCTGCGGTTATGTAGCAAGAGTCATTTGCACTTAAGTCACAATACAACCTTAATGATGTCCTGCTTCTGTATAATCCCTAATTCAAGATAAACTATTGTAGGCGCACCCACTAAGTGCATAGTGGAAATCCAGAGTCAAGGAAGTGAACCAGCCCCCAAGCCCTCCTCATTCCGCATGACTCTTCTAGTTAGGGTGGCAAGGAAGTAGTCATGTGACCTCTATATTCCCTGCTGAATACTTAAATGGGCCTATACAAGGTATAGTCAAAAATACTGATTCTGCGCTATATCTCAATATTGGTGTCCTATATTGAAATAAAAATAGCATACTTAAATAGGAAGACATGGATGCGCTACATGGTATATGACACACAGGCCTCTGGGGACCCTGGAACATGGACAGCTGAGGACGGTTTCAGACAAATGTGTATTTCTCCCATTATGCGTCCGTGTTAATCACGGCCACATAACGGGGCAAAATGAAAACACTCATTTCAATAGGATTTCAGAGGTTTTCTCAGCCATTAATTGCATGGCAGAAAAATGTTAGGACCTGCCCTACCTTCCCTGCATGTAATGAACACTACATGCAGGAGAGATCGGGCAGCAACTATCTTCCCGCAGTTATTTTCAAACTCCTGCACTCTGGCGCGGAGTTTGAAAAGTCGGCGAAGGGGAAGAAATTCCGTTCGTTCAGATGCAACTACGCTCCGTGCCGGCGAGTGCAGTTACGCCTACGCTCATCTGAAACCGCCCTAATTCTGTTGTGGTAGTTCGGCATCCGGTGTGACCATTCCCGGAGTCTTTCTTCTATACTTATCTTTACTTTTGTATCCATTCCTGGCTTTAGCTTAAGAAACTCATTACTAGCTGCATGAAAACTGCATGTAGGGATCTACCAAAGAGCAGTACAATAAATGAGCCTAAATGAAATACTATATTATTATAGACGCAGTATGCGCCACAATGCTTCACAATCGCTGGAATGAGTTTTATGTCTCCATCCTGAGCTGATTGACATCCCAATTAAATACTTTATTGTTTTGTTTTGCTTGGAAACAGCTTAAAATTACTCATACTTCTAATGTGATAATTAAAACACAGAGATTAACAGTATTATGACAGCTGGGATAGCACTATAATTAGTTTAATATATATGTGGCTGTATGCACAAAACAGCATTTACAAGTTAGGCTTATTTTAAAAGAAAATGTACAGTAGATGTACAATATGTACGTTTTCATTAAAGGGGTTGTGCAAGGTTATAAAGTTATTCTCTATGCACAGGAATGGGAATAACTTTATGATCAGTGGGTCCACCAATCCCAAAGAGTGGGGTCTGGTCCATCCGGTCATATAGGCATGCCGCTGCTCTGTTTATGCACTTTGGCAATCTCCGGCATGGTTGTTGAAGTGAATGGAGCAGCGGCGTGCCTGATTGACCTCCACTCCATTCAGTTGGAGACTAACCGGACGCTCGTTCTCAGGATCGTTGGGGATCCCAGCGGTCGGACCCCCACCAATCATAAACCTAACCCATGTCTTGTGGGCAGGGCATAAGTTTATAACTTAGCACAACCCCTGTAAGAAAGTATTCATTGAGTTTAACACTAGATACCTTCCTCAGGGTGACTACCCACTAGCGTTTGCGAATTTGCTGCATTTTTTTTCCAGGTGTCCATGGGGCTTTCTAATGTTAAAAACGCAATTTACCACGAAAATTGCGATTTTGCGCGGTGCGGTTTTGACATTACAAGTCCCATAGACGCCTGGAGAAAACAAAACGCTGCGAATTTCGCAGTGAAAAAGAACTGTAGTGGGTAGTCACCCTTATTCTTAGACCGGCTGCACATGACCGGGTCAGATTCCGCATGCAGGAGCCCGCAGCAGAATCTGACCCTGTGCCCAGTCAGCATCCGCGGGTACCTGCTTTGCTTCTTCTCTTTCTGTGCTGTGGAGCACCAGATATGCGCAGTATTTTTTTTTTTATTTCGGCTTTTCCCATGTTGTCGCTAGGCAATGATGCAATATCCATAACCTTTCTGCAATGTCATTGCTGAAGGTCCGTGGGTCAGACAGCTTCCATTGACTTCAATGCAAGCCATCCATGCGGAATCCACACAGAAATAGAGCGTGCTGAGACTTTTCCTCCCCAAGCGGAAAATCGCAATTGGTTTCTGCGATGGGCGGTATTTGTGCGGAATCCGAAGACGGACGCCCGCTCCGGATTCCGCAATGCAAATCTGCCCGTGTGCAGGCGGTCTTTTAGAATTGTTAGCAATACGGGGATGGCCTTTTCAAAACTGCAATTAAAAAGGAACTTGCCTATATAACAAAGCTTGGAGTTTGGATGCATTTTTGTAAATGTTTTTGAGAAATCTTGCATTTTTGATAAATCTTGCAGTTTTGATGCATTTTTTTTTTACCAATACGACGCGCAAACCCAAAACAAGAAAAGTATGATACTGGTTTCACACACAAGGTTTTTCGTGGTATTTTTGTGTGTGTTTGTAGTTTTTTTTGGCCAAAAACACAGTAGGTAGATTTTGCATTAAAGTTTCTAGGGATATGTAAATCACGCTACCTACAAAGTGTTTGTGATGTGTGGTTTTGTGTTTTTGGTCAGTAGTGTTTATTTCAAAACACCTTTATAAAATGCACTATTGTGTTTGTATTAACAGCGGTGTTTATTGATGTTGTTGTGCACTTTATGCAATTATGTTACACTGTGTACTACTTAATGTATGGCACTATTGGGACTTTTACCACCCACAACCTGGGGGCATTGGCTGGTGCTTGAGGTAGGAGACTGCGAAACATTGTCTCAACTGCGTTGCCATGTTGTTTGTTAGTATATGACCCTAGGAATGGCGTTCCTGGATGTCATCCTGCAGAAGGAGGACTCTTGTCTTACTGCAAAAATGTCTTCCCGGGGATCGGGCTATGGGTTAGCCTCAGTTCTCATCTCTAACGCTCAGTGTTAACAGGGAGGAGAAAACTAAGGGTGGATTTACATGGGATGACTATTGTCCGAGTAAGTGCTCAAAAGAGAGAATGCAAACAGTCATTCCATGTAAACCCTGCCACCAACAGGGTGATGAGTGATAAATCGCTACTAGTCATCTCAGTTTGCATGTATGTTTAGCCCATGCTTTCCTACGGGCTCTTCCACACAAGCGATGTTTTGTGGCCTGCGACATTGCGAGACAACAAAATCACACCATGCTCTATACAGCCACGATTTGCAATTTTTTCTAGCCCACGTTTCCCTATGGAGCCTTCCTTTCTGTTCCATCACACGAAAACGCGGTTATCGTGCGATGCAACTTTTACAGTAGGAAATACTACAGTAAAAGCCCTAAACGAAGCCCTAGCTGCAGGAAATAAAAAGGATACATCACCTTAGAAGCGCTGTCCGGCTCCGCTGCATCTTCTCCCCGAGTCCCGGCACTGATCTTCAACATCTCTTCTGGATGGGGATTGAAAAATCCCCGCCTCCTGGAAGCGCTGCTTCTGACTGGCTGAGTGCTGTGATGCTCAGCCAATCAGAGCCTGCGGTTCCTGGAGGTGGGGATTTTCTAATCCCTGGCCAGAACAGATGCTGAAGACAACTGCCAGGAACTGGGGAGAAGACAGGCTGGAGCGGGACAGCACCTCTTAGGTGATGTATGTGGGTTTCTTGTTTTCTGCAGCTAGGGCTTAGTTTAGGGCTTTGACAGTAGGATTTCCTACTGTCAAAGTTGCATCGCACCACACAAAATTCGCATTTTGATGCAATGCAACAGAGAGGAAGGCTCCATAGGGAAACATGTGCTAGAAAACCTCACAAGTTGCGTGCATATCGGCGGACCCGCAAGGTTTTTTTCTTGCAATGTTGCATCCTACAAAACATAGCAAATATGAAGGAACCCAAAGGAAAGCATGGGCTTCACATACATGCGATTTGTAGCGTTGTCGCAGCGTGAGAAAATCGTGCGACTTTGTTGCCCGTGTGAAGGAGGCCTTAAGCTATTCTAAATCTTTTACAGTAAGACAATATATCAATAAGATTAGCTCCTCCTTCTCTATAATTGGCTGCCTGCAGATGGCATATTTAGGATTTAAACAGATGGGCGTGCTTTAGTCCCGTAATGATCGCAGGAAGAGAAAACACATCTATTCTGCCATTGTTTTTTTACAGTGTTAATCATGCAGCATAAATGACACAATACATTTTTTTCTGCGGGTCGGTACGATTACAACAATACCAAAATTCTTTTTTTTTTTTAGGTTTTTCCACTTTTACGCAATAAAAAAAACTTTTTGGGGAAATGATTTGTTTTTCTAAATCGCTGCATTCAAAGTCTTATAACTTTTGTATTTTTCCATGGATGGAGCTCTGTGAGGGATTTGTTTTTGCGTAGTGAGCTGTAATTTTTATGGGTACCATTTTGGGGTACATATGGCTTTTTTGATCACTTTTATTGCTTTTTTGGAAGGAAAAATTTAAAAAAATTAGTATTTTGCCTCAGTTCTTTAGTTTTTTCTTTTTGCCGTGCAGAATAAAAAGGGTGCTCAATTTGTTGTGCGAATAATTACGGATACAACTATACTAAATATGTGGGATTTTAATTTTTTAAACATTTTTTATACTAATTGGGAAAAAAGCACAAAAAAGTTTTTTTTAACCTTTTTTTTTACATTTCTTTAATTTTGACACTGTTTTGATGTTTTTTGCACACTATTTGTGTCCCTGTAGGGGACTTACACCATAGCACCTATGATCGCTATGATAAAGCATTGCAGGACTTCTGTCTTGCAATGACTTATCACTTGTTATAGCGATTATAGGTAATGGCAATGCAGGACGACTATAGCTGGCGTCCTGTTGCCATGGTAACCTGACGGCACTCCGCAATTATGTAGCGAGAGACAGATGATGTCACATAGGGAGCGCGCTCCCTCTATGAACCTCTTACATGCCGCAATCTATATAGAAGGGGTTCACAGCGGGGGTCACTGTCCCGATGCACCCTCGCTGTTGCAGCGGGAGGCCAGCTATCGTGACAGCCGCTCCTGCTGCCGGATAGCGCAGGATCTATTCTGATCTTGCGTTATCCTCAGGACATAACTGTATGTCCTGTTGCTTTAAGTACCTCCCTGCCAGGAGATGCAGTTACTCCATGTGGTGTTAAAGGGTTAATAGTACGATTGGCAGGGCTCCCTCACTAGGGATCAGCTGTTCCCTGGGCCGGCACGCTAATGCACTGAGCTGATTTCTGCAGGAAGCAGACAGTTTTATTCTTATAGCAGTGGCCAGCCTTGGTATTGCAGGGTAGGTTCCCATTGAATTTAATGCAAACTTGGCCTGCAATACCAAGCCTGACCACTGCAGTGAGAATGGAGCCATCATTCTCATTGCTCAACTGTCCAATGATGATGCTCCTTGCACCATTGTAGACAAGTTCATACATCTTCTTTGAGAAAACTCGCCAGATGTTTGCAGGATGAATTGAGGGAAATACCAGCTGAAATGTATCAGACATTAGTAGAAAGTATTAACATATGTAAATAAATGCAACTTTTGATTCAGCTTGCTCAGCTGTCCAATAACTTTTGGTAGGATAGTGTATATACTATTATTTGTACAATTTTACAATATACTTCTATATCAATTCTTTATGGTTTTCAATATCTCTGCTTGCTTTCAGTGAGACCCTCTGTATGTTTACAATGGATAAAAGATTCTCCACAGCCATTGATAGAAACTCAGGTGCACAGCTCATTAGAAGAGAGAACGCTGATACTTGCATACTCCTGTATCTTTGTGTTCAGCATATGACCATAAACCAGGGGTGCGCAACCTCCAGCCCAGGACCACAAGGCCTGCTATGCCATTCTGTGTGGCCCCCAACCATCTGGTCAGAGACACGCTTGTCTGTGCCTGTTGAGTGCTCACATGTAGTTTCCATGTAAGGGCGCCCACCCACTGGCGTTTGCGATTTTCGTGCGTGAAAAACGCAGCGTTTTCGCGGCGTTTTTTGCAGCGTTTTCGCGGCGTTTTCGCGGCTTTTCCATTAATTTCCATTGACTTTCATGGGTGCATTAGGAGAAAAATAAGGACACATATACAACTGACAGTTCCTATGTTAAAAAACGCAACGCAACGCAAAAAAAAACGCCAGTGGACAGGAGTACATTCAATTCTAATTGCTCTTGAGAAAAAACGCAAAACGCAAAGAAAAAAAATCGCCAGTGGGTGGGCGCCCTTAGGGTGCATTCCCACGAACATATATTGGCTCAGTTTTCACGGTCCTCATGTGCAGGCGGGGGGGGATGGAAGAGCCAGGAGCAGGAGCTGAGCTCCCGCCCCCTCTCTGCCTCCTCTCTGCCCCTCTGCACTATTTGCAATGAAAGGAGGCGAGATGGGGGCGGGGCTAAGTTCCGAGAATTAGCCCCGCCCCCGCCCCACCTCTCCCCATTGCAAATAGTGCAGAGGGGTGGAGAGGAGGCAGAGAGGGGGCGGGAGCTCAGTTCCTGCTCCTGGCTCTTCCATCCTCCACCCCCCTGCAGATGAGGAGGACATATATCGGCTCTGTGTGAAAACCGAGCCGATATACGTTCGTGGGAATGCAGCCCATGGGTGACTACCCACTAGCGTTTTTTTTCTGCTGCAAATTTGCTGCTATTTTTTCTTCCAATTGGCAATGGGACTTTCTAATGTTAAAAACGCAAAGTTGCGTTGCGTCGCGATGCGGTTTTAACATTAGGAAGTCCCATTGACAATTGGAAGAAAAAATAGCAGCAAATTCGCAGCAGAAAAAAAACTCTAGTGGGTAGTCACCCTAAGAGGAGGGCACTCAGCATGGGAGCAGGGGCATAAAAGTATTAATGGTGCACGATGTGGCCAATGCTGGGACTCCCATATATTGGCAGAATAGGGGTCCCCTCACCCCTGGGTGACAATGCAGAAGAGAGTAGATGAGGTAGTTATGCGTAAGTGAGGCTATCTTAATTGTACTTTCCTGAAGTAATAATAAAGATTATAATCTTTATACAGCGCCAACATATTCTGCAGCACTTTACAAAGGAAAGGGAACATGAACAGACAATATCAGACATTACATACAGTAGTAAACCCATAAACTATTTGGATAGTAGGGGGTGAGGACCCTGCTAGCAAGAGCTTCAATGGGGTACCGTAGCATACATATAGTTGTATGAGCCGGTCAGCAACCAAGATCTGTCTATATACAGACATGTAGTGCATTAGGGTCTATGGCTGTGGGGGATACAGTGGGATGAAGGGATCAGGTTCTGAAGGGAAAGGTAAAGGAGGGGTAAACAGAGAAGAGTTAGATTAGGGGATGTGACAGGCACATGTGCTTTAGGGCGCTCTTAAAACCGTGAGTATTAGGGACCTAATAGTCTAGGGTAGAACATTCCAGGAAACTGAAGCATCCTGGGAAAAATCTTGGTGACAGGAATGGGAGGGTTAGATTATTAAATTAATAATAAATTAATCTTAAATCATTGGCAGAATGGAGAGAACAAAGAGGGTGGTAGTCAGAGAGGAGTGGGGAGATATAGGGTGGTATGAGCAACACTGTCAAGAGCTTTATGGATAAGAGACAACCAGTGTAGTGACTGCCATAGGCGTACATATAGGGGTTGCTGGGATCGCGATTGCGACCCGGCCCCTGAGACCCCGGGGGCCTCCTTTCCACACACTGACTGCATTACTTTCACTAATGTCTCTGCGCGGGCCGACAGCTTCTCCTGCACATCAGCGCTTCCTCACAGACCTCTGTTCAGACTCCTCACCTCTGATGATCTCAGTGCAGAACCAGATAGGGGAGGAGTCTGAGCAGAGGTCCGGGAGGAAGCGCCGGTGTGCAGGAGAAGCTGCTGTCCTGTGCAGAGACATTAGTGAAAGTAACTGCGGTCAGTGAGCGGGACCTGTGTGATGGGGGGGAGAGAATGAGGGGGGGACTTTGTGTAATACGGAGGGAGGAGAGAACAAGGGAGGACCCTGTGTGATGAGGGGGGGGGGAGAACGAGGGGGGACCCTGTGTGATGGGGGGAGAACGAGGGGGGGGGACCCTGTGTGATGGGGGGAGGGAATGAGGGGGACCCTGTGTGATGGGGGGGAGGGAACGAGGGGGACCCTGTGTGACAAGGGGGGGAGGGAACGAGGGGGACCCTGTGTGATGGGGGGAGGGGAGAGAACAAGGGGGGCCCTGTGTGATGGGGGGAGAGAACAAGGGGGACCCTGTGTGATGGGTGGAGAGAACGAGGGGGACCCTGTGTGATGGGGTGAGAGAACGAGGGGGAGCCTGTGTGATGGAGGGGGGGGGGGAATGAGGGGGACCCTGTGTGATGGGGGGGAGAACGAGGGGGGAACCTGTGTGATAGGGGAGGGGTGAGAGAACGGGGGGGGGGGCCCTGTGTGATGGAGGGGGGGAGAGAATGAGGGGCATCCTGTGTAATGGGGGGGGAATGAACGAGGGGGACCATGTGTGATGGGGGGAAGAGAACGAGGGGGACCCTGTGTGATGGAAGGGTTGGGGGAACGAGGAGGACCCTGCATGATGGGGGGAGAACGAGGGGGACCCTGTGTGATGGGGGGAAGAGAACGAGGGGGACCCTGTGTGATGGAAGGGTTGGAGGAACGAGGAGGACCCTGCATGATGGGGGGAGAACGAGGGGGATCCTGTGTGATGGGGGGAGGGGGTGAGAACGGGGGGGAACCCTGTGTGATGGAGGGGGAAGAACGAGGGGGACCCTGTGTGATGGGGGAGAGAACGAGGGGACCCTGTGTGATGGGGAGAGAACAAGGGGGAGCCTGTGTGATGGGGGGAGAGAACGAGGGGGACCCTGTGTGATGGGTGGAGAGAACGAGGGGGACCCTGTGTGATGGGGGAGAGAACAAGGGGGAGCCTGTGTGATGGGGGAGAGAACGAGGGGGAACCTGTGTGATGGGGGGGAGAGAACGAGGGGGACCCTGTGTGATGGGGGAGAGAACAAGGGGGACCCTGTGTGATGGGGGGAGAACGAGGGGGATCCTGTGTGATGGGGGGAGAGAACGAGGGGGACCCTGTGTGATGGGGAGAACAAGGGGGATCTGTGTGATGGGGGGGACGAGGGGGATCCTGTGTGTTCGGGGGGAAAGAGGGGGACCCTGTGTGATGGGAGGGAGAGAACGAGGGGGATCCTGTGTGATGGTGGGGAGGGGGGAGAGAACGGGGGGAGGACCCTGTGTGATGGAGGGGGGAAAGAACGAGGGGGATCCTGTGTGATGTGGGGGAGTGAACGAGGGGGACCCTGTGTGATGGGGGGAGAAAACGAGGGGGACCCTGTGTGATGGAGAGGCGGGGGAACGAGGGGGACTCTGTGTGATGGGGGGAGAACGAGGGGGATCCTGTGTGATGGGGGAGAGAACGGGGGGGGGGACCCTGTGTGATGGAGGGGGGAGATAACAAGGGGGATCCTGTGTGATGGGGGCGAGAGAACGAGTGGGACCCTGTGTGATGGGGAGAACAAGGGGGATCCTGTTTAATGGAGGGCAAGGGGAGAATGTGGGGGACCCTGTGTGATGGGGGGTGAAGAGGGGGACCCTGTGTGATGGGGGCGGGAGAACGAGGGGGATCCTGTGTGATGGGGGGAGAGAACGAGGGGGACCCTGTGTGATGGGGGAGAACAAGGGGGATCTGTGTGATGGGGGGACGAGGGGGATCCTGTGTGTTCGGGGGGGAAAGAGGGGGACCCTGTGGGATGGGGAGTGGGGGGAAGGAGAACAAAGGGCATCCTGTGTGATCGGAAGTGGAGGAGGAACGAGGGGCGTTCCGTGTGATGGGGAGTGGTTGGGGGGGCAAAGGGTGTTCCGTGTGATGGGGAGTGGGGGGGGGGGGGGCGAGGGGTGTTCTGTGTGATGGGGAGTGGGGGGGGGGGCGAGGAGTGTTTTGTGTGAAGGGGAGTGGGGGGAACGAGGGGTGTTACGTGTGATGTTGTATATATTGTTAATATGATATCTCCAATGTATGTGTATGTATATGTGTGTGTGTATATATATATATATATATATATATATATATATATATATATATAAAATTATTTTTTCCTTTCTTGGGGAAGCAAAGCGTGCCTTGAGGCTTGAGTTCTGGATGTTTTAAAACTCTGCTAAAACCCCTGATTACTAATGATTAGAGTTGAGCGAACGTACTCTTCCGAGCTTGATGCTCGTCCGAGTTTTAGCATACACGATGGTGCTCGCTACTCGAGCGAGCATCACGCCATGTTCGACCCCGCCCCAGTTTTGGCCCCTTCCCCGCTGCGACGCTGTGCACGTCAATGGCAGTTTTTTTGGCTGGCTTGGAGGGAGAAAGAGAGGGAGAGAACACACACGAACCAAAAACAAGAAGCTCGGTACCCGGCGGGTCCTATACAAAAAATGCTCAAGTCTCCCATTGTAGTCAATGGGGTTAGTTACTCAAGTAGAGCTCTCGAATTTTACGAAAAGCTCAACTCGAATAACGAGGACCCGAGCATTTGGGTGCTCGCTCATCTCTACTAATAATCCATTGATGGATCATTTAAAAAAAACAGTAATGTAGCTAAAAGTGATACAAGGAGTAGCCGTAAAATAGAGTGGGGGTTGGAGGGGTCTGGAAGGGGGCCCCAAGCTAAACTTTTGCACCGGGCCCATGAGCCTCTAGCTACGCCCCTGCTGACTGGCACAGAGTGGAGGCATCAGTGTAGTGACTGGCACAGGGTGGAGGCATCAGTGTAGTGACTGACACAGGGTGGAGGCATCAGTGTAGTGACTGGCACAGGTGGGAGACATCAGTGCAGTGACTGGCACAGGTGGGAGGCATCAGTGCAGTGACTGGCACAGGGGGGAAGCATCAGTGTAGTGACTGGTACAGGGTGGAGGCAGCAGTGTAGTGACTGGCACAGGGGGAGGCATCCGTGTAGTGACTGGCACAGGAGGAGGCATCAGTGTAGGGACTGGCACAGGGGGAAGGCATTATTGTAGTGACTGGTACAGGGGGGAGGCATCAGTACAGTGACTGGCACAGGGTGGAGGCATCAGTGTAGTGACTGGCACAGGGTGAAGGTATCAGTATAGTGACTGGCACAGGGTGGAGGCATCAGTGTAGTGACTGGCACAGGGTGGAGGCATCAGTGTAGTGACTGTCACAAAGTGGAGGCATCAGTGTAGTGACTGGCACAGGGGGAAAGCATTATTTTAGTGACTGGCACAGGGGGGAGGCATCAGTACAGTGACTGGCACAGGGTGGAGGCATCAGTGTAGTGACTGGCACAGGGTGGAGGCACTGTTGTAGCAGTTGGATGATAAAATGAGGCTGGCAGAGAATTTAATAAGAGGAAGATCGATTAATAGTAAGTTGCAATAATTAAAGCTGAGATTGGATCAAGGCAAAAATAAATGTTTTTGATGCATCCGCAGTAAGTAAAGGGCAGATTGTGGAGATGTTTTTGAGGTGCGGGCTGTTTCAGCAACTCACATAAACTACAATGGAGAAAGCCGCATGCATGGTGTCTTCCTTTGAAGAAAAAGGGGATCCCCATTCTCCTAATAGGGGGTAGGCCTGAAAGTGGAACTAGCTCCTATGAGACATTCATATACTGTTGACTATGCCATAAATACCTCAGATGATAATACCCCACTAAGTTTTACTGCAACCCTTGGGAAGAGTTCAATGTGACAAATGTGGCCCTAAGGCCAAAAACCATTGTGCATTAGAGATGAGCGAGCACCCCCTCCCCCCCCCCCCCCCCCGCACTGTCAATGGAGCCGGCAATACAGCTGGCTCCATTGAAAGCAACGGGCTGCCAGCGATCGCGGGATGAATTGTCGGGAAGGGCTTAAATATATAAGCCCTTCCCTGCAATTCATCCAGAAATGTGTAAAAATTAAAAAATATATACTCACCTTGTCCCGGCAGAACGATGTTAGCCCATTGAATTCAATGGAGCCGGCAATACAGCTGGCTCCATTGAAAGCAATGGGCTGCCGGCGATCGCGGGATGAATTGTCGGGAAGGGGTTAAATATATAAGCCCTTCCCTGCAATTCATCCAGAAATGTGTAAAAATAAAAGGTATACACTACCGTTCAAAAGTTTGGGGTCACATTGAAATGTACTTATTTTTGAAGGAAAAGCACTGTACTTTTCAATGAAGATAACTTTAAACTAGTCCTAACTTTAAACAAATGCACTCTATACATTGCTAATGTGGTAAATGACTATTCTAGCTGCAAATGCCTGTTTTTTTGTGCAATATCTACAAAGGTGAATAGAGGCCCATTTCCAGCAACTATCACTCCAGTGTTCTAATGGTACAATGTGTTTGCTCATTGGCTCAGAAGGCTAATTGATGATTAGAAAACCCTTGTGCAATCATGTTCACACATCTGAAAACAGTCTAGCTCGTTACAGAAGCTACAAAACTGACCTTCCTGTGAGCAGATTGAGTTTCTGGAGCATCACATTTGTGGGGTCAATCAAACGCTCAAAATGGCCAGAAAAAGAGAACTTTCATCTGAAACTCGACAGTCTATTCTTGTTCTTAGAAATGAAGGCTATTCCATGCGAGAAATTGCTAAGAAATTGAAGATTTCCTACAACGGTGTGTACTACTCCCTTCAGAGGACAGCACAAACAGGCTCTAACCAGAGTAGAAAAAGAAGTGGGAGGCCGCGTTGCACAACTACTGTATATACCGGCGTATAAGGCGACGGGGCGTATAAAACGACCCCCCAACTTTCACCTTATACGCCGGTATACAGTGGAGAAAAAAAAAATTCATTACTCACCTCCCCCGATGTTCTGTCGCGCTCCGGCAGGATGTCGCTCGCTCCTCGTCCCCGGCGCAGCATTGCTTTCTGAATGCGGGGCTTGAAATCCCCGCTTTCAGAAAGCTAATACACACGCTGGCAGCCATGACATCATTGAATGGCTGTGATTGGCTAAAACACACGTGGCTTCAGCCAATCACACTATTCAATGACATCATTGAATGGCTGTGATTGCTAACACGTGCGCCTTCAGCCAATCACAGCCATTCAATGCTGTCATGGCTGCCGGCGTGTGTACTAGCTTTCTGGAAGCGGGGATTTCAAGCCCCGCATTCAGAAAGCAATGCTGCGCCGGGGACGAGGAGCGAGCGACATCCTGCCGGAGCGCGACAGAACGCCGGGGGAGGTGAGTAATGATTTTTTTTTTTTTTACACTTTTTTTTTTTTGTATTACCGGCGCATAAGACAACCCCCGACTTCAGACCCGATTTTTCGGGGTTCAAAAGTCGTCTTATACGCCGGTATATACGGTACGCAAGAAGATAAGCACATTAGTCTCTAGTTTGAGAAACAGACGCCTCACAGGTACCCAACTGGCATCTTCATTAAATAGTACCCGCAAAACACCAGTGTCAACATCTACAGTGAAGGGGCGGCTGCGGGATTTTGGGCTTCAGGGCAGAGTGGCAAAGAAAAAGCCATATCTGAGACTGGCCAATAAAAGAAAAAGATTAAGATGGGCAAAAGAACACAGACATTGGACAGAGGAAGACTGGAAAAAGGTGTTGTGGACGGATGAATCCAAGTTTGAGGTGTTTGGATCACAAAGAAGAACGTTTGTGAGACGCAGAACAAATGAAAAGATGCTGGAAGAATGCCTGACGCCATCTGTTAAGCATGGTGGAGGTAATGTGATGGTCTGGGGTTGCTTTGGTGCTGGTAAGGTGGGAGATTTGTACAGGGTAAAAGGGATTCTGAATAAGGAAGGCTATCACTCCATTTTGCAACGCCATGCCATACCCAGTGGACAGCGCTCGATTGGAACCAATTTCATCCTACAACAGGACAATGACCCTAAACACACCTCCAAATTGTGCAAGAACTATTTACAGCAGAAGCAGGCAGCTGGTATTCTATCGGTAATGGAGTGGCCAGCGCAGTCACCAGATCTGAACCCCATTGAGCTGTTGTGGGAGCAGCTTGACCGTATGGTACGCCAGAAGTGCCCATCCAACCAATCCAACTTGTGGGAGATGCTTCTAGAAGCGTGGGGTGCAATTTCACAAGCTTACCTCAACAAATTAACAGCTAGAATGTCAGAGGTGTGCAATGCTGTAATTGCTGCAAAAGGAGAATTCTTTGACGAAAGCAAAGTTTGATGTAAAAACAATGTTATTTCAAATACAAATCATTATTTCTAACCTTGTCAATGTCTTGGCTCTATTTTCTATTCATTTCACAACGCATGGTGGTGAATAAGTGTGACTTTTCATGGAAAACACAAAATTGTTTGGGTGACCCCAAACTTTTGAACGGTAGTGTATATATACTCACCTGGTCCCGGCAGACGGAGTTCAGCGCGGCCAGCGGCAGTCCTCCTGAACTGCTCTGAACAGCTGTGAGTAGTATTCAGCAGTCGGGGATTTAAAATCCCCGCCTGCTGAAAGAGCTGCCTCTAATTGGTCACAGCCTGACCAATCAGAGGCAGATTCCACTCACACACCCATTCATGAATTTATGAATGGGTGAGTGACTGCTGCCTCTCATCTGATTGGTCCCGCCGAGCCAATCAGAGGCAGTAGTCACACACCCATTCATAAATTCATGAATGGGTGTGTGAGTGGAATCTGCCTCTGATTGGTCAGGCTGTGACCAATTAGAGGCAGCTCATTCAGCAGGCGGGGATTTTAAATCCCTGGCTGCTGAATACTACTCACAGCTGTTCAGAGCAGTTCAGGAGAACTGCCGCTGGCCGCGCTGAACTCCGTCTGCCGGGACCAGGTGAGTATATATATATATATTTTTTTTTACACATTTCTGGATGAATTGCAGGGAAGGGCTTATATATTTAACCCCTTCCCGACAATTCATCCCGCGATCGCCGGCAGCCCATTGCTTTTAATGGAGCCAGCTGTATTGCCGGCTCCATTGAATTCAATGGTCAGTGCTCGTTTAATCGAGACGAGTACCGCGTGGTGCTCGTCTCGAGTAACGAGCATCTCGAGCACCCTAATACTCGAACGAGCATCAAGCTCGGACGAGTATGCTCGCTCATCTCTATTGTGCATCCCTACCAGAAACAAATATCCATCCGCTTGGAGTATGCAGTGCAGGTTAAATGACTACTAACAACCGTGAGGAATTGATACAGAAAGTATATTAGAAAACTGAATAACTTTAGAACCTTTATTTGCTGAAACTGCAATAGCTGTTTACTGCTAGGTGCACACTAGGCGTGAACGCAACTTGTGGCCGAGATGCTGCAATGCATCCCAGCCCGCCTCCTCCCCCTGCAGAAAGGGACACCGTATATCGGCCAGGAGTGAAAACCCGGCCAATATACGGACGTCTGAATAAGCCCTTAGGGTATGTTTACACTCGGGAGAATATTGCTGAAATTTAATAGCATTTCCACATCAAAAACATAGTAAAAATCCACACCTTCAGGAGGTTCACTGCTCGCCTCCAAAGTCTTTGGCCGTCAGCACTTCCTTCACCATCAGCTGGCGGCCTGTACTGAGCCTAGCGCCACTGGACACTTCCGCATCACCTCATCAGCTGATTTCCAGTCAGGTCCCGCACTGATGATGCAAATTTTGACTTTTTTGGATACGGAAATGCTGCAGAATTTGCAGTGGAATTTCCATGGTGGACATCCCACAGCCACGTGTAGACATACCCTCAAAAAATGAAATTGGGCGGATTTTGACATGGATTTTGGAGCAGAGAGAAATATACTGTAGATTTTCATGTGGATTCCCATCAAAATCCACAACATGTGAACGTACCCCAACACTAAGTGTAAATGTAGCCCTTGGGGGGGGGCTTTGTTTTATTTTTAATCTTATTGAAGAATTCACATACAGTCCAATGGTCCGGGATTATTTCGTACTTCTAATCCCATTAATCAGCTGACAGGAATATTGCAGCTCCTAACATAAACACTCTGTACTCTAAATGTGCGATTCTGAAAAAATAAACCCATGGAAGTAAAAATAGAAGGGTGATGGTTTTAAGACACTGTTTGACTTAAACCAGCTGCGAGCTGTCGAGTAAAAAAAAAAGACGTGACATGATCCAGATGGCCTTTGTTCTTTCCGATGACAGATCTATTTGATAAGGGGTCCAGCTGCACAGCTGCAGGTTGGATGTTTGCTGAGCATGTTGGAGGATATCATTCAGTACATTCACAAAGGTACATTTAAAGGTAGATTTGAAAGTCTACATCTACATTGGAGCTACATTGTAGATTATATTAGATAATTACCTACATAGCGTTACATTTGTGCAGAGTGCAAGTACCGCGCCCTTTATGGACATAGGCGTACCACTAGGGGTTGCAGTGATCATAATTGCAACCCGGCCCCTGTGCGGAGAGGGCACAGAGGCTCCTGTCATGCACAAAATGCACACTGAGTGTATTGCCGGACGGTCGCACTGCCGGCTGCATGATTAGTGCAGCCAGTAATGTGTGGCTGTTGGAGGCGGGGAGGAGGGGATGCCGAAGCTGTGCACACAGCGGAGTATAGCCAGATGATTATGTCATCATACCACTGCTCCTGGGAACAAATTGCACGGCATCTGCGCACCCTGCTCTCCTCACACTGTGGCTGGGGTATACAAGATGTGATATGGGTGGGCATGGAGGCTCTAGTACCCTGTTGTACCAACTTTAGCATGCATGTGGGATGTGTTATGAGCAGGCATGGAGGCTCTATTACCTTGTTGTACCGCCTCTAGCTTGGATACAAGATGTGTTACAGTCGGCATGGAGGCTCTAGTACCCTGTTGTACCATCTCTAGCGTGCACGTAAGATTTGATACGTGCGGGCATGGAGGCTCTAGTACCCTGTTGTACCACCTCTAGCTTGGATGTAAAATGTGATACAGGTGGGCATGAAGGCTCTAGTACCCTGTGTACTGCCTCTAGCTTGGATGTAAAATGTGATACAGGTCGGCATGGAGGCTCTAGTACCCTGTTGTACCACCTCTAGCTTGGATACAAGAAGCGATACGGGCAGACATGGAGGCTCTAGTACGCAGTTGTACCGCCTCTAGCTTGGATACAAGATGTGATATAGTTAGGTATGGAGGCTCTAGTTTACTGTTGTACCACCTCTAGCTTGGATAAAAGATGTGATATGGGGTGGCATGGAGGCTCTAGTACCCTGTTGTACCGCCTTTAGCTTGGATACAAGATGTGATATGGGTGGGCCAGGGAGATTTAGTACCCTGTTGTATCGCCTCTAGCTTGGATAAAAGATGTGATACAGTGGGGATGGAGGCTCTAGTACCCTGTTGTACCACTTCTAGCTTGGATATAAGATGTGATACAGCTGGGCATGAAGGTTCTGTCTGGTATCCTGTGGCATATCGCTCCACATTCATTTGCTATTACTGAGCTTCTAGATCATCCAAACTCATTGGCTGTCAAAATTGGCATCCCAGATGGTCCTATATATTAATCTGGTGACCGGGCAGCCACGGAAATGTGGCAATGTTGTGGAGGCATTCTTGTGACCCCCTTGTGTGTGCGGCTGAGCATTATCCTGCTGGAAAATATACAGGTGATGTATAAATTATACCAGCTATACATATCTAATTATATGCAGGTGATATGAGGTCTCTGCAGCCCTATCTTTTGATGTACCCTCGCATTGCATCTCCCATTGATTTCAGCAGTGGCGGAGGATTTCTACTTCCCTGGAGTTGGAGTAATGGGAGACATTTTTGATACAAAAATGCCTTGTATCCAGATTGGTGAGCGTGATATCGGGCCATTATTTATGTGAAATTAGTCTAAGGAGCTACAAGCAAATTTTTATGTGGTCCAGGAAATAAGTCATGTTTAGAAAGCTTATCCCAAGGGTCTAGATCATGTATGTAAATTTGTTTTGTAGCTCTATGCAGCACAGTCTAGGTATGGGTACAGTTACAGATGGGGGGAGGCCCGAGCAGAACTTTTGCACCCGGGCCCCTGAGGCTTTAGTTACACCCCTATCTATGGACATCCCCAACACATCAGACCAAGACATAATTAATGTCTGCAATGGACCAATATAGACATACACAATAGCACCAAAATGTGGGGAATACAAACTACAAGTAATGGTGAAAGAAATACAGAGATGGGAATGCTATGCCTAACTAACTTTGGAGAGGCAGACCCTGCCTAAAAGCAGGGCGATCGCAGCCCTACATCAGGTACCTAGAAGGCCTAGTCTGTCGCTAGATGGAGGATAAGGAAGATGTTTAATGCAAATTGAAAGAGCAACGTATACAACTCAGTATTTGGTAGAAGTAAATAGGCCACACAGAATAAATAACCACAGGTACCTAGCTGACAGGAGTCCATTATTCACCAAACACCTCGGGAAGGACAATAACCGGCGTCCATGTAAAGGCGGGCCTGGAGTAAATATACTTCCACAATGGCTTATTTGTCGGTTATGGGAAATACCTCCCTATCAGCCAATCAGCTCATATACCACAAGAGATGTTGTAGCAGGATTATAAAGAAAGGCCCATTAAACACAGAGCCAACTGAGGAATTTCTGACAGATGACACCTTAAGGGCCTACAGCATTGATAGGAAGAAGTCACTTATTGGCACCGAATGCCGAATGACAGGGCACATGCACTGAATACACAGTTACATGGGCTGAGGCCAACATGGTGACATCACCCTGGCTCCACTTCCTGATTGCAGCCGGCGCACAGCAACACAATGCAACTCACTACAATAATGTTATTTTTGAAGTCACTTTTGTGAGTCGTTGAGCAGGAGCACATTCATAGCAGGTTTTTCCAGTGGGGAGGGCTCAAAGAAAATATTAATATACACAAGAAATCATTTCACAGAAGTTAGAAATACACCGTCATAAGAAAGATAATAAAAAGTGAATTTCCCAAACATTCTTCACCTTTCCCCCTTTTGGTTTAATGGATTGTCTCATCACTGATAATCTCTTTCAGATAGATGCTGCTTCAGTCATCCCCAACAAAGCCATGGGCAGACAGATATGAGCTGCTGCTGAGAAAATATAGTATTACATGATGGCCATTGAGATAAATCTCTGTCCATCCAGTACAAGCATAGCTTTGGCCCACTAGAGCATACATACCATTCTGGATCATAAAGGGGGTTCCAGCCAGAGGACAACCTCTTTAAAGAACCCTCCAGTCCCAGACAAACAAAGATGGTCAGATCACTTCTCTAACTATCTCATGCACACAGAGCATTGCTAATCTAAGATTGCTCTGATTGTCCAGTGCTGCACATGTGAGCAGTGCTGGCCAATCAAAGTAGTGTGTAGTGGCTTAGATGACCAATGCCATACCAATGTAGTGTGCATCAGATAGTCAGAGAAGCGGTGCAGCCGTATTCGTTTGCCCAGGACCTGAGGGTTGTTTTAAGTAAGCAACCTCTTGTTCTAAAATGTGCCATGCCCTGATACATTAGAACATGGTGCCTTATTGTAGTTAGAAAAAAAAATAAACCATAGTTTACCCTGGGTTATTTAGAAAAAGTTTCTATAAGCTATAAGGGTAAGCATATTCACATAATTCATGAATTTCCTAGTGACCCCTACTTCCATTATACCAGTAGGGTCGAACCTGCCCTCCATTATGTCCTTGTCCAGACTGAATTCTTTGCCTGTTCTGGGTGAGTTGATTTTCTCATTTCAGATCTCTATCTGCTCTCTGATGATCGCACTGTCGAGTGATTTTGTACCTCGACATCCCTAACAACGCCAACCCAGATGGGGGTATCGCAACTCTCCAGTCTACCACATTGGATTTACTGTAGTTGAATTTAATTCTACCAACACAAATTAATCCTGGACCACCATCTGTTCTGTAGTTCATGGTGTCTGTTAAGGACAGCGGGTGTGGACCCACTGTGCCAACAAACCGATTTGGCTTTGGGCTAAACCTAAGGGTGTTGTCCTGATGGTTTCCTGGTATTCACCCTTTATCCCATGTACAGAGATCTGGATTTTGCAGTGGAAAACTGAGCAGGCCGCTACCTCCTGGAGTAGTCCCAGTGTGGATGGCAGCTGATCCACAGGAGTTAGAGACACTGGTGCAAAGCACTGTAAACAGTCTGAGCTATGAACAGGACCAGGTATGGTGTCGGGATAGGCAGAGTGCAAATGGAAACCAGGTAAGATACCAGAAATCGGGGAAGATGCTTAAGTCAGGAGCAGGAGGCCTTAGCTGGGTGACAAACACACACCAATACTCGGGCAAGGAAGAGGATTCCCAGTACAGCTAGATAGGAGGGTAATAGCCAATTACCCTGCAGCTAGGGTGAGAGCAGTGGGGAGGATTAACTTCTGCAGTGCTGATGGAAACTAAACGGGTAAAAGCTAGTCACACAAGAAGAGCAGAGCTATGCCCGTGTCTGCCCCGGGTAGCCGGCCTAACAGTGTCCTTTATCTTCTGGGGTTTGTTGTTTAATAGATGCCAATGCATACAGAAATAATAGCTACATGTTTGTGTGCTATGAGTAGACAAGAAACTGTCAACATTAGTGTTGAATGAACCGAACCAGTTGAACCTTGTTTTAGATCAAACGTAGATAAAAGTTTGGTTCACTATGAACCCAAATCGAGCTTTTAGCAAAGTTTTAACTGAAATTGGGTTCTGCTGGTTCAGTTCACTCAAGTCCTGAATACTGGTCGTAATACATTGTCTGAGTGTTATACAGGGTTTTTATAGCTCTAAGATCGTGTTATACACCAGTTTTGGTGAACTTCTGTTTCAGTTCAAACTAAAGGCCCATTTAGACACAACAATTATCACTCAAAAGATGTCACTCATGTGACTTTTGAACGATAATCGTTGTGTCATTTACAGCGCAAGATGATCGCTCAAGATGAGCTATCACCTTGCGCTGCCAGCGGAGGATGCAGAAGACAAGTGGGGTGTCCCCGCTTGTCTTCTACATACAGCTGTTCCCCCGCTTTGAGCACCCAGCTGTTATACAGCCGAGCGCTCGGAGCGGAGGATGCAGAATACAAGCGGGATGTCCCCACTTGTCTTCTGCATCCAGATGTTTTCTGCATGGAGCGCCCGACTGTTATATAGCTAAGTGCTCTAGGCAGAGGACGCAGAAGGCAAGCGGGGCTTTTGAGGGAATTTTGAGCGATAATCGTTGTGTCTAAGTGGGCCTTAATTCGGACTGAACTGAACTTTTTGGCAAAAGTTCGGTGAACCTGCAGAACTTTACTTTTCAAAAGTTCTCTTATCACTAGAGATGAGCGAGCGTACTTGCTGAGGCAAACTACTCGAGCGAGTAGTGCCTTATGCGAGTACCTGCCCACTCTTCTCAAAAGATTTGGGTGCCGGCGGGAGAGAGCGGTGAGTTGCGGGAGTAAGCAGGGGGGAGCGGGGGGGGGGAGTGAGAGAGAGATCTCCCCCCTGTTCCTCCCCGCTCTCCCCCGCCGCTCCCTGCCCCCCGCCACCTGAATCTTTTGAGACGAGCAGGCAGGTACTCACATAAGGCACTACTCGCTCGAGTAATTTGCCTTAGCGAGTACGCTCGCTCATCTCTACTTATCACTAATGACTATGACTGCAGCAATTCTAGAGCAAAGGATAAATGCTATAGGTGATTAATTCAGCAGGCCCTTCTGACTCCTTGTTATGCTGAGCGTATCATTACAATTATATGGGATTATAGAAGTATTTGAATAGAACTAATTTCTAGAATTTCTATTAAATGTGCCTGTAAATTTGTCCAGTGTGCTTCCTATTTGCTCATTTAAGTGCTAATGTATGGTTTACAGGCAGCTCTTTCCTCTGTTATTTGTCCAAACAATAATCTACTTTCGGTACTTTTCATGCATAAATGTTTTCAGTAAATCCATTTGAGAGGAAATAGTTATTATGTTCTTAACCAAATCACCAGCACAAAAACACAATTTTGATTGAACAGCCCCTAATAGAAGAAAGTCAGCTAAGGCAACAATAAGTATAACGCATGCTATTATTAGAATAATGAATCCCATAATGCTTCCTGTAAGAAGCGGCCTCTCTGAAATTACCTTTGTGCATTTTATTAATCAGCAAATGGTAGAGCTAAGTAAATAAATGATCACGAAAAAGACTTGGATTTTATAGACTTACTGGAAAAAAACGTGATCTCTTTTTGTTAAATAACAGCCAGGTGATATTGGGTGAAGCCAGTATATAATTCACCCAATGGAAAACATGGACTGCACAAGCTGCAACACACTTCTAACAATCGTGCAAATTATAAAGGTTGTCTATGCTGGAAAATCCATTTTAATTGAGAGTAAATAGAGGGGAGTCCTGTGTTAAAGGGGTTTTCCAAATATATACAACATGTTTCTATGCCTCTTATGGTTTGCCGGCCATGTTGGAGTATTGGGACCAGGATGACGTCATAGCATCAGCCTAGGTCCACAGGATGACGTCATAGCATCAGCCTAGGTCCACGTGATGCGCATGCTGGTGCATGCATAGTTCATTTCAGGGCTGGACACCGATGGGGACACTTCTCTGTATGTATGCGGATGAATTGGTCAACTGGGAGTTGAGTAGCTCAGCCGGCCAATCAGCATTAGTCTGTATACATTTATTCCAACTCTTACTCAATGAAGGTGTTTCTGGTCAAGTCAGTAGCTTTTTCATGCAGTCCTGTATTTCAGTTCAGATACATGTCTGGTTATTTATTCTGTCTGTTGCATTGTTACATCTTGTTTCCTGTACATTTGTGGTGTATTTATTTGAGTAACATCTATTTTCTATGACATTCCCTGTCAAAAACTAGAGAAAGTCAGGGCTGCCCCAGGTTTATATGGGGTCGCTTTCATCAGGGTGAGCACTCTACTTTTAGGTAGGATCACCATATATTAGCGGAACTGCTGCAGTCATTCAATAGTCATAAGAGAACTTTTGAAAAGCAGAATTTGCTGTGTTTTTTGTATATGTGTGGATTTCCTGCTGCGGAATGTGTTGCGCTTTTGTGATACGGTAGTAGTTCCTGCTCCTGAGGTCACATGAGCAAGCTTTATTAACAAACATCAAACTGTGGAAAAGCTGCAAAAACTGCAACAATACTTATTTTTGCAGATTACGGTGAGGTTTTTAATTTTAACCGATGATCCTTATGGCGAAAATCTGCTGCAGATACTGCAGTTTCCGCAATATAAATAGACATTTTGCAGCAGAAAAAAACTGCAACGGCTGAAGGAGATTTGTAAAACCTCATTCATTTGCCTTCTACTGTACACACTGCAGAATGTCCACAGCAATTCCGCTAGCAATTCCCTCAAACAGCAGTGCTTGCTGCATGCTGAAATTCAGGGGTTACAGCCAAAGCTATCAGCAGCACTCCAACACAAGCTTCTTCCAGCCTTAGGCCTCCATCACACGAGTGTTTTTTTTTTGCTCGCGTGTGCAAAAATCGTGTGAACTGGCAATGTGCAGAAGACCCAAGCTTCATGCGCATGAAAATCGCCCATTCACTGGAGCAGCCGTGCTTTAAAAAGCGCAGCTGCTCTAGGAGGAGAGAGAAGAAGAACCCCTGCATGGCTTTGGGATTTCCGCATAGCAGGGAGACAGAGAGTGGGCCTATGGGGAAATCTCTAGCTCTGCCCCCTGCTCCCACTCTCTCAGGGAAGCCCTCGGGAATCGCCCTGTAACCCCGCCCCCCCTCTCCCCACTACAAGACAATCCCTTGGAGAAAGAGGAAGCACCAAGAGCATGAAGACTTCAGAGGTGAGGGAGAGGGCAGTTTCTTCTGAAATCCGCTGCGGAAGCGCAGTTTATTTCGAGTCACAATCTGCAAATTTTGACTCTATGTCTTTTGGGAAAATGCTGCGGATTTTGCATGTCCTATTATTTGTTTATGGAATCTTTTAAAAAATCGCATTTCACTTTCATGTGATACGATATGCATGTGTGTGATTTTTACCATTGAAGACTATTGGAAGTACTTTTTTTCTTTATTGGAAGTAATAATTTTTATGCATGTGAAAATCATGTAAGATACAGCCCAGTGATGTGCCAAGTTCCATTTGTTTATACTGTGTTAGGCCTTAGTCAGACAAGCGTTTTTTCGCGCGATTTGCGGATCGCATGACGGATGCGCATCCGCAAATCGCGTGACCGGTGCGCGCAAGTCGCCCGCAAATCGCCCGAAAATCTGCTCCTAGCCGCGTTTCATTAGAAACGGGCCGGAGCTGTCCAGCGCATTGCATTCAATGGAGACGGCAATACAGCCGTCTCCATTGAAAGCAATGCGCTGCGGGCGAGCCCGGGATGAATTGTCGGTAAGGGCTTAAATATATAAGCCCTTCCCTGCAATCCATCCTAAAATGTGTAAAAATAAAAAATATCTATGTACTCACCTCCCGGCAGCCGGAGCTCCGAGCGGCCGACCTGCAGTGGGTGTGAAGGGGGTGTGAGTCAGACCTGCCCCCTGATTGGCTCAGCGCTGAGCCAATCAGAGGCATGCCTCACTCACACCCATTCATGAATTCATGAATGGATGTGAGTCAGACCTGCCCCTGATTGGCTCAGCGCTGAGAGGCAGCAGTCACTCACCCATTCATGAATTCATGAATGGGTGTGTGAGTGAAACCGGCCTCTGATTGGTCAGGGCTTCGACCAATCAGAGGCAGATCATTCAGCAGGTGGGGATTTTAAAGCCCCGCCGGCTGAATAGTGCCGAGAAGCAGTTCAGGAGAACTGACAGCGGCCGCGGCTGGACTCCGGCTGCAGCGGAAAGGTGAGTATACAATTTTTTTTTATTTTAACACATTTTAGGATGAATTGCAGGGAAGGGCTTATATATTTAACCCCTTCCCGACAATTCACCCCGTGCACGCCGGCAGCCCATTGCTTTCAATGGAGCGGCTGTATTGCCGCTCCATTGAATTCAATGGGCAAACATCGTTCTTCTCTGCCACAGCTGTTACAGCTGTAGCAGAGAAGAATGATTTGTCTTCTATATGTTCTCAATGGGGTCGGCGCTGCTGCCACCGGCCCCACTGAGCGCATATAGAGAAGAGAACAGGAATCGCAGATCGCAGATAGGTGTGATCTGCGATTTTTTGTTCTATACTTTATCGGACGAACGCATAAAAAGCGCTCATGTGTCCGATACCATTGCAAAGCAATGGTTTTATAAAATCGCCGGACGCATGCGCATGCGCAAATCGCGCGAAAAATCGCCCGTCTGACTAAGGCCTTAAAGTTGAATGTATATGTGTTTCTGTGATTCTGGTCCTTTACGACAGCAGCCACTGCAATGGAATGTGATGCTGGAGGGACACACCCCTATGAGGTCAGCCTGCCTGTCTGCAGACCCAGTATGAGAAGGAAGCAGGATGTGACGACACAGAGAGAGCAGCAGCCATCTTTGCAGAGAGAGAACCAAGTGTCTGTGCTGCATGGAGAGTGTGTGGAGATCTTAGAGGACTTTCCTGTACAGCTAACCTGTGTGTAATTCAGTCCAGAGGCAGACAGAGTGTAAAGAGACAGTATGTTCAGTGGAGCCATGCTGAAAGGACTGTGCCCAGTGGCTACCCAGTAATACTGACATTGTGGCTGTGAACATCGCTGCCAAAGCTAAAGACTGGCAGTGCTGTTGAGTACCGGACGGTAACTGCACAACCCTGGCTTATATCACACCGGGGTGTATGGATTCTGCAGGACTGTCAGTGTGCTGAGCTACTTGCTGTTGGATCTCATTTCATCCATTTTGTTTTCCTGCCTGCTGAGAAGGATCTTATTGCCTCGGATATTGTGATAACCGCGAGGAGAGGACGCTTCGCTATACAAGAAAGGAACGACATTGGGCCCCAACGCGCGCTTCTACACACTGTAAGCAGTCCACCCGGACCACCGGTAAGAGGGGTGCGCACCCAAATGTGAAGTTAGGGTCAGTTAGGGATAGTTTTGGGACTATTGTTCTTTCAGTGTCCGTGCTGTGGAGGTGGACATAGTAAACGTGGAATATATTGTGAAATCCAACTTGAATTGTTCCAACTATACTGTGTATTTTGCTTGTCCTTATTCCTGTTCTTTTACCATTAACTTGCCTTTATTAACCTGTAGTAAATGCATTTTTCTTAACTTGACCACCCCGTGTGCGTCCTTTCTGGTTGCGGAGCCCAAACCACCTGCCTTGCTCTCGGTCCACAATCATAAGTACATAAATGTGAGGCGATGCATTTTTACAGTTGTGGTATTGGTCAGAGTTTTTTGCACCAATAATCACACTCACCCATGTGAAAGCACCCTTAGTTCAAACATCCAGCTACAAAGAGAGAGATCTGCTCACCTTAAACCTATCTACATATTACATTACATAAATGATGGCTTCTTTATGTTCTTAACACATGAGAATACTTGCAACAAGGTTTGGAGCTGTGAGACTGGTAGACAGCCTACGAGGGAGCAGCGTCGCCGAAACATGTGAAAGAGACCAATATAGGGGGAAATGTCTGACTTATGCAAGTATATAAAAACCCATACAAAACTGCTCAACCTGAAGTCACCTTAAGATACAACACAGCATCTTCTCCAACTGCTGTATACAATGCCTTGTGAGGCCGATCGCTCCTATGCTTAGTCAATGAATGGAGGCGGAGCGGGCTGAAGATTATTCCTTCCATCCCGCCTCCATTCACAGTAAACATGCCATCTTTCATAGATGAAGGACTGCCTGTTTAACAAAACAATGCAGTGACAGACCAACAATGATTTTATGGTCTGCATGAAAGATCCAATCATCGATTTATCACTGATCAGTCTTTCACTGCATGCGTTCACACGGCGCAATTATCAAGCGATTTGCACGATAATCGTCCCATGTAAAAGAGGTATAAGATGAGATCTCATTACACTACGCTTGCACATGTGCTATGTAGCAGCAATATTCTAGTACATACGTAACAAATGGACAAATCAAAAAACCTCTAAAGCGCAAAGTGAATATGGAAGAGTAGTATGGTGTTAAGAAAGTTTTAAGAACAGAGAAAATAAGAAGACTACAACTAGCACTTGGCTTTATGGTGCCATGAGTAGCTGCAAAGTTAGTAAGGCTTATAGCACAGAACGTATTCGTTAAAGAGGGTAGAAAATCCTCCCATTTACCCCCTTCCAGGTGTGCTAATCAAATAATTAGGACAGCTGGTAGTGCTACAGGATGCGCCTGTTTGTCCAGTGTGGATCCAATACAGCATTCATTGCTAAAAAAAATAAGGACACCAAGCTATGACGTATTACAGAGGTACATAGATGCCTCCTATTTTCAAGCAGAGTAAATGGCTGGAAGAGTTGAACCACCCACCGGGTGTACAGCATCGGGTGATGCCACGCATATCTGAGTAAACCAAACACAATTAAAGGAGATGTATTTTCATATGGTTCTAATCCTTTCTTGATGAGCTGCCACCTCTGCAAAAATGGGCGTGGGAGCTGTGTGAAGCCATACAGAAAATGGAAAATCAGGATAGGCGCTCAACTATAACAGGTTGCAAGCTGCCTGTGCTACAATTAGTGTAAAGGCAGTCCCGTTAAAGTCAATGGACAGACTGCAATATTAAAGTCGGCCACTAGAGGGAAGTTACAATACAAGCAGGGACTATGGTGAACAGAAATCAATTCTATGACCTTACAGAACATGTTCAATAGGAAAGTGCATGGAAACGTCCAGAAAAAGGATCTAAGAAACAATAATAGATGGCTGAGCAGAGCAGTGGTGGTTGCTGCTGCTGAAAAGTTCAGAGGAGACAGTTCTGCTGTGCCGAGGACTGCTGGATCTGACAACTGGTGTCAAGAACGTCTGGTTCAACAAGCCACTTGATTGCCCAGCTTCAGGAGCCATTTGTCCACCCCAGTAGGGTAGTAACCACATCAAAACCTCCACTGCTACAAAGCTTGTAAAGAGGACTCATTTGAGCTATACATCAACCAAGACCCAGCTGCCAGGCACATAAGAGACCGGTCTCTGACTAGCTAGTGGCGCACACTAATAGAGACTATTCCTTGATGGCCTGCCTAGCTTACAAAGCCCTGATTACTCAGGACTGAGACAATTTGGGGAAGTATCTCCTTCAAAGGACTGTGGCTATCATACAGATTGAATTGTGTTATTCATGGCCACTAAGTTGCAGACTTTCTCAATAGTTTTAAAGTAATTACGGTGATATATTTCATTTCTATGTTGATTTTTTTGACGGGATGTTTGTGAATACATCAATACTCAGTGTTATCTATTAGAGATGAGCGAGCGTACTCTGTGTTTTTGCACTCGAGCCCCGCTTTTTTCGAGTAACTAACTACTCGGGCGAAAAGATTCGGCGGGCGCCGGGGGGCGGCGTGGTGGAGCTGGGGATAGCAGTGGGGAACAGGGGGGAGCTCTCTCTCCCCTCCCCTCTGCAACCCCCTGCTCACCCCCGGCGCCCCCGAATCTTTTCGCCCGAGTAGTCAGTTACTCGAAAAAAGCGCTGTTCGATTGCGAAATCGCCCTAAACGAGTACGTTCGTTCATCTCTATTATCTATCCTTTTGTTCCTACCTCTCCTTATTCCACATCATATCCTAAAAGAACCTGGGTGTGTTACCCGTGACCCCTTACACAACACCATGGCCAATGGCATTAAGCAGTAGTTTCAGGTGAATATGGTACTTACATATGTGACACTAGAGATCTATGCAAGCAAGACCTCTCCCCTCATACAGAAGTATGTAATTCACCTTAAGCTACTGTATATTGCCATTGGCTTTGGTGTTGAGTGCATATCCTGATTTTCCGTTTCCTAGTGCAGATGTGCTCCCTAGAGCTGTCGCCCCGGTGCTTGTAATTAGATTCTGCATACTTACTGAATGTTGTATTGTTGATATAATTTTTTTGCCTTGCCTTTGCATTCCTCACACATGAAAAACTGGAATATTTCTGTTCATCCCCCATGCTTGTTAAAAGCATGTGCCGTAATCAGGATGTAAACTTTTCCTTAATGACCGCACTGTTATATTGAGCAAACAAATAACAATGCCCCTATCCCCGTCCCCTGGTGAAACTTGGCATTAGGTATTTATTTTTGCAGTGGGAATTAATAAGTCGTTTAGAAAACCCGTCTCTCTGGGGTGAAGTGCGGTTGTTTTCTACATTAAAGTGTTGTGCTGGAAGTCCTTGTTGTCACACAAGGGCCCTGATTTTGCATCATTTGTTATAAAGAAACATTTGAGATACATTACTGTGAGGAGGAAAGAATAATGATAGGTAACTGTACTGCTCGGCCACAATCAGCAGAGCCTGGAAGAAAATACTTGTTGGCAAATTTCAGCAAATGGAACCAAATTATTAGCAAATCTCTAGAGGTAAATTAAATTGTTTAACACAAGGATTATTATTATTATACATGTCAAGCAACATATGCAGCTGTAACTCTGGTGAAGCCAAGGATGCATATGAAATCAAATGCAAATGTGGCTTAAGGGGGCCCATTTCCACTTAGACATAAGGTGCAATTAGTGCTAGTTATGGATGATGGAAAGGGGAGTGTAAAACGGAACGCAGCCCCACGCTAATATTTTCTACGGCTCGTAGGGTTACCACCCAGCCGGCAAATGACCAACCCCAATGGTAATTATATCATAAGACTGGTATTTATTTTTTACCAGCAATATCAATTGTTGGCAAAAATGTTTTGAACTGCTGTGGGGCAGGAGCCGAATGGCTCTATCCCACCACCCACTCCCCCTTGTCTGGCTGGGTAACAAAAAGTTAACAAACAGAACTCTATCACTCGCATTATCACAAGGTCACGGGCACTGTATGCAGAGGATACCCTGACTCCTCCCTCTCATTGCCTTATATCTACAATAAAAGAAATCAGAAAACAAAAATGCATATTATGTATCACCGCGTCTGTAAAACTCTGATCAAAGTTGTGCATTTTTTACCCTGCACAATGAACATCGTCAGAAAAAAAAAAAGAACGCCAGAAATGCGCTTTTTTGGTCACTCTGTCTCCAAGAAAAAATACAATAAAAAGCTATCAAAAAGTCGTATGTGGGGGGGCGTGGCCGGCTGATGGTGGAGTAAGTCGCATCTCCACACAGCGCCCGATTCCAGCACCAGCAATCGGACCTCAGACGAGACCTGGATCCCTTTGACTGCCCGGATAGGGAAGAAAAAGACTCAAGAGGGTTCTAAGAAGGCCCCAACCACCCAGGGAGGGAGCCTGGTGGCTTTCCTCTGAAGTACAGAGAGAGCGCAGCACTCTGAGCAAGATGACTCTGCTGACAGAGGAGCCGGCGGGACATGTGGGAGGAGAGCCGGTCACAGGGATCACAGCGGAGGGGACCTGCCGGAACAGAGATACCCGAGGTGTCTGCAGACAGCCTCCAGGTAGGGAGTGCGGCATCAGGTGGAGTTACCCTGTGTGCTCCGGCTGGCCACACACCTGCTGAGGAGACAAAGCAGGGGGGGGGTGAAGGGGAGTCCCAGAGAGACACTGTTGGTCCAGATAGTGCACCAAAGGCAGAGGTAGTGGGGCACTAGTGCAGCCAGAGGTGGGGGGATATCCCTGAAAGAGATCCCCCTGCACAAGTTCCCAATGCCAGAAGGCTCCCCCCCCCCCCCCCAACACAAAGCCCCAAGAGAAATAAAAAATATGGCCGCAGCTCCCCCCCCCCCCACCCACCCACCCCTTCACCATGTGTCCCAGCCAGAAGGGGAAAAATGAGATTCCCTGGGAAATGGGGATGTGGTGGAGATTGGCCAGGAGGGAGCTGACAGTTTGACAGGGTCTGCAGAGATGTCCCTCACATTCAGCCCACCATCCACAATGACCAAACAGGGACTACAAAGTTCTAGGAAGCTGAGCCCTTCCCCCACTGAATCCCACATCATTCAGGAAGATTGGGATTGGAAAGAGCACCTGTGGGATCTACCCACAAAGATAGAAATTAAGTATTTTTTTTTAAATTGAATCTTCTCATTAGGACATTGCTGCCCTCCAACAAGATATCAGTCACACAGGTCAGAGGATTGAGGTGATAGAGGACACACAGGAGCAAATTACTAATACCATGGATGCTCACTCCCCCAAGTTATCGCAACACTCCCAGCAGATCACTGAGTTATAATTCTTGCTTGACGTCATCGCAGAAACAACTAGAGAATAAGAGGTCTCACGGAGGAAATTGGCAATGCCCAGTTGGAACAGTAGGCCCGAGAGTTTTCAGAGATACTTCAGAAGACAGAATCCACCACTTCTTGGGCCCCAAATCCTCTGACCAGAACAGACCTAGAGACATTGTGTGCAGCGTGCATTTCTACAAACTGAAGGAACAGATCCTTCAACATGCTAGAAAGACTAGAGAATTCTCCTACAGAGGGGCCCTGCTAATGATCCTGTCAGATCTGTGACGTCATATACTCCAGCTACGAAAAGCCCTGAAACCACTGCTGACACTACTCCGTGAAAAAGAGATCAATTATCGCTGGGGTTTCCAGTTTTAGCTTCAGGCCAACAAAGGGGGCAGGTCCTCTGTTTAGAGGCTTGGGCAATTTGCCTAACTTCCTGGGCACTTTTGAGCTCCCGTCCTTGTCTCTCCTGGTCTGGCCAAAGTCCTCCTCTCTTCCACTGCCTCCTCCTAGAAGTGAATGACAGACAGCTGGCCAGGGACCGCGATGTTGACGTCGAGCGCAGCACCAAAAGAATTTGGAGACTCCAGCTTCCCCATCAAGAGACTTAACCAGAGAGAATCGGACGACTCTTCCTTGCATACTCTCCTGTGGGAGCCTAAGTTTGTCCAAGGGAAATAAGCTATTTCAGGGGATGGGGGCGGGAGCGGGTGTTCGATTGTTAAACGTTTTTCACTGTTCCACATGTAAACAATTTGAGTCTCCTCACTCACCGTCTAGGTGCTCTCCCTAAGGAAAATAGATAGCGTTTCTGACCCCAGGCCTCTCACTAGCAAAGCCAGACTCCTACTGTACACTGATGAAGGGCAAAAACCCTGAAACAGCTGTATGTACATGGAGTCTGGCTTTGCTTTTAAATCCCGGTCATTGTTACAAGGCTTGTATAAAAAGTCTGACTTTGGCTTGAAGGAATGCTGCTTTCCAATAGGTGGCACTGTAGAGGTTTTATTCCATCTCCCTTATTTACATGTAAGCAAAGGCATGGTTAGCCTTTGCAGTCTATCGAGCGACAATATTTCTTGTTTTATTTGTTACTTGTTTATGTCTGTGTCTTGTCCTCCTAGTGTGCCCTCCCTACACCTATCCCCTTTCTGCAGGGACTGGGCTGGGACTTCAGTGGTGGGCCTTTTACTTACACAGAGATCATGGGTGATCTGTCATGCAGTACGTTTAACACTAAGGGACTTAATATCCCACAGAAGAGAAGCCAGATCCTTTACCATTTCCACAAAAAGAGAGTGTTGGTGGCCATGTTCCAAAAGATGTATTTTAGGGTGGACAGCATTCCTGCCTGCAGCTCAAAGTACTCTCCCATCTGGTTCTATGGGCCCTACCCCTCCAAGAAAGAAGGTGTATTGATTGTGCTCCATAAGGGATTCAGACACTCTGTGCTGGACTCCAAAATAGATCCTGATGGTCATTACATCTTCCTGAAGGGGGATATAGATGGCGCTATAGTAACCCTGGATAACGTTTATTTTCCTAACTAGCAACAGGTTTCCTGTGCTACTAGGATACTGAAGGCATTTGTGGGATTCACAGACGGCTCCAAAATTATCCTGGGTGAAGACCTGAACCTGGTGCTGAATCCAGAGCTTGATGTGTCCTCGGGTAGGACCTCCCTCTCCCAATCGGCGTTACACTCACTCAAAAAAACCCTAAACGCTTTACACTTAGTGGAGGATTCTTCACCCGGGGTGCAGGGACTACACGTTTCATTTTGCCGTACACAACTCATACACTAGGATAGATGTGCTCCTGGTCTCATAGAGTCTATTGGACTGCTCCCCGAGGTGCTCCCTGGGTAACCTTATCTTGTCCAACCATGCGCCAGTCTTTGGGGATTTTACTACGTGGAGTGGCCACCCGGGGGGTACCTAGTGGAGACTCAACGATAATCTGCTTAAAGAACCCCTGTGCGTAGCTGACATTAAAAATGCAATCACAGAATTTACAGAAGTACATCGGGCCGACTCCACAGGGGCTCCCACCCAGTGAGAAGCGTTGAAATGCGTCATCTTAATCTCACACGGGGCTAGACTCAAAAGAGAAAACGCAGCAAAACTTCATAAACCTATCCTAAACCTACAGGCCAAAGAGGCAGCCAACAAAAGAGCCCAAAGAGATACACTCAAAGTAGAGATTTCGACCCTGAGAGCAGATACTAAAAATCATTAACCAACGATCCCTGGCCTTTAGAGACAGACTACGCAGAGGTGTCTTTGAGTACAAGGACAAGTGTGGAAGCTGGCTAGGGAAGGCTTTGCATCCCAGGGCATCCTTCTCCCACATTACTAAAATCCAGATGGGTGGGTGGGGCCTGGTCCACTCCACCTAGGACATTCTGGAGGAATTTACGAGATATTACTTCAAGCTTTACAATATTGAAAAGTCGGCTCAGCCAGACTCCCAACATAGGGTGAAGGAGACCGAGGCCTACCTGGCTGTTAACACTCCCAAAAGAATGACAGATGAGGAATCGGGGGGCTTGGAGGTGGGCTTCTTCTCTCTGGAGCACTCGGAGCTAATCAAAAACATAAAAGTGGGTTAGAGCCCACGACCAGACGGCTTCACAGCCCAGTTCTATAAAATGTTTCGGGAGGAGGTCTCACCTCTGGTCCTCAGAGTCTTTAATGCAATGGGGCATGGATGTCCCTTCCCGACCCAGGCCTTGATGACTCACATCACGGTCATACTGAAGCCTGGTAAGGATGCCTCTGTATGCGGCAGCTATAGACCAATCTCCCTTGTGACTAGGAGAATTATTCCTAGACTCTGGAAGTCCACAACGCCTCCATCAAGAGTGATGTGGGTGGAGGAGCTTAACGAACTTATGCACTTTGATGAACTGAAGATGGGAGAGAATGATACTCATGATGAGTTCTATAATACTTGGCAGGTTTGGATTTCCTTTCAGTCTTTGGAAAGATTTAAGAGATGGGTAGAATCTGAACAGTTTTGAGAAACAGCCCGGGTAACCCCATAAGAGGCTTGAAGTGATCTTTACTCGCATTGGGGCTCATTCCTTTTCCTAAGTCATCCTTCTAAGGATGTGATACTTTCTTTCAAGAATGGACTTTGGAGGCAAGAACACCAACTATATGTTCCTGAGGCTGGTCGTCTCGAAGTCCTCAAACTTGTCCATGATACCAAGCTGGCCAATCACCTTGGGGGTAACAAAGACTCTGGAAGTTCTGCTTCGTTCCTTCTGGTGGCCCGACTACAAGAGGCATGTGAAGAGATATGTCACCTCTTGCAAGGTATATGCCCGGAACAAGACACCACAAGCTCGCCCTCTGGGTTTCCTACAACCTCTTCTAACCTCATCCAGGCCTTGGGGATCTATATCAATTAACTTTATAGTGGACCTGCCCCCCTTGAAAAGAATGACTACCATCTTTGTTGCCATTAACTGACTTACAAAGATGGCTCACTTCGTCCCCATAGAAAAGATTCCCACCGTCGAGCACGCCATGGAGTTGATGATCCGGGAAGTTTTCTGTCTACATGGAATTCTGGATGATATCGTCTCAGACAGATGGATTCAGTTCACCTCAAAATTCTGTAGACACTTCTGAAAGGCCCTGCGAACTACCGTGAGTCTCTCCTCTGCCTTTCATTCGCATTCTAACCACCAGACCGAGAGAACTAACCAGACTCTGGAGCAGTTTCTTTCTGCTTCATCTTCCATCTTCAAGATGACTGGGTGGATTATCTATCAACAGCAGAGTTCATCTACAACAATGCCCAACACAGCTCAACCGCCCAGAGCCCATTCTACATCCTGTCTGTATTCTGGGCCTTCCTATCAGCACTCCTGTATGGATGGTCGAACACAGACTGACAACATTAGCTGAAACCCAGAAGAAATTGAAGGAGACCTTGCAAGTAACCCTGGATGTCTACAAAAGAGTAGCGGACAGACAGTGCCAAGCTGCCCCCACCTTCAAACTGGGCAACAAGGTGTGGTTATCCACTAAATTTAAGGTGTCATGTACATCCTCCCAAGCTTGGGCAAAGATTTATCGGTCCCTTCCAAATCACAGGGAGGATCAGCTTTCCGTTTAAAGCTCCCGGAGAGCTTCAGAATCCATCCTGTCTTCTGTCTTCCATGTTTCCCTGTTCATAGCGATCCAATGGAACACCTTTACCGGAAGACAGCAACCACCTCCTGATAAAGTACAAGGGCAAGATGAGTTTCTTTTAGAGAAACGACTGCAGTACCTGATGCAGTGAAAGAGATACAGACCGGAGGAAAATTGGAAGGGCCACCAATGTCCATGCCCCTAGGCTGACAATAGAATTCCATAACAAGTATCCAGGGAAGCCGGACATCTGGAGGTCATACTGGAAGGGGCTCGAACCTGGGAACTTCTGTGCTCCAGGCGGTTTCTCTCCCAAGTGAACTATTCAGCTCCTCTGCTGATCCTAGCATTGCCATTGCTCCTGTTAAGTCCACTTCCTGTCATGGCCCCACCCCGCTACTAATTGGGACTTCCTATAAAAGTCTGACTCTGTTTCAGATCCAGCGCATGATTATTCTGCTCCACAGCATTGATCAGCTCCACTTCCACCTGCTCCTCTGCTATTGCGACAAGACCTCCTGACACTGACTCCTGGCTTTCCATCTGACTGCGCTACCCACCTCATCCATTGTACTGTAAACCGAGAGTTCCTGTTGCTGATTACTGGCTCTTACCTGACTACTCTCCAGACCTGCGGCTGCTACATCTGAAGCTCCACCCTAGTGCCTGAGCTGCTACATTCTGTCAAGCCACACTCCAAAACCTCACCCCTTTTATCCTGGCTGCTATTTTTTGATAAGACTGGTAGCAATCCTAATTGCACCTTACGGTTATCACACCACTGCTGTGTGCTTTTTGCCTTACTCTTGAGCTGTGAAATCATGTGCTACTTTTCTTCTGCTGTAATGTCACAGTGTACAAGGAAACCTTTCTTATGTGCATTATCTATGCACTATGATATTACTGTGTGCATAATTGCTGTTCTGTAACATCACTGAGTAGATTATCATTGTTCATTATTCCTGTGCATTAGGGAGACTAACGAACAAATCGGCCAACACTGGGAATGAAGAACAATTTCTTGGTCTGGCCACTTAGGGACAGTCTTTATACTCAAACAATAATAAAACCAATGATTAACCGTGTTCTCCAGCAGGAGAGATACAGTTGTTTGTTACAAATGCGAACAGATGGAAGCAGTAGCTCTGAGTGCAACCTACATGAAGCCTAAATTGGTCATGATTTGGTGGTCGTTCTCATTCCCTACTGTTGCAGATACAATGCTGTACTTCTGGTGACAGCATTGATTGACTGGCCCCTGCTTGCTGCAGACATGATACCTGGACACACAGCCCTCTTACTGCACCACACATCCACTTATACACTGGGCACTACTACTTTATCACTATGCCAACCAACTTTCTGGAGGAAAGGTGCACATAGCATGCACATACACCCAACAAGCACTCCACCACCAGCAAATACTCCTTGGTTTATTACTTGGCAGGAAAACTACCTGCCTAATATAAGTCCATGTGAGCAATGTGATGCATTCACACCTTTGCATGTCTGCACTGGTGAAGGCTAACCACTGTGAGGTTCTCTATCAATCATGGCATCTAAGGTCTTTATTGCCCAGCACCATATTGGACCGGGCACTGTAGAACTAAATCACCTGAGATCCACTGTACCCTGCAACATAACATTGTCCCAGTGACATTCAGCTATTGCAACTAGCAGATTACGTGCAATAAAAACATAGGTCTTATGCCATGAACTCCACCTGAAAAAAAAGAAACCATACAAAACACACTATAACATAACCATAAAATCAGAACACTAGTCCCATATTTCCATAAGGGGCTCCTCCAGTGAGGTAGAAAAATTGGCTTCTACCTCATTGGGATTGTTTTTCCTTCCTCTGGATCAACATTGCAGGATAAAAGGTTGAACTGCGTGTAAGTCTGTATTTTGTCAGCCCTACAAACTATGTTACTATAATACTATGTATATACATGGTTCACACAACTAAACAGTAGACAGCAGTGTAACTGCCATGCTTTCCAAAAAATAAGACCTACCCCAAAAATAAGCCCTAAGCTAATTTTCGAGGAGGCTTGCAATATGAGCCCTAACCAAAAAATAAGACCTAGTTACACTACATTAAAAAAAAGAATACATTACCTAGTAGGCTTGGTCCAGGTCCCTCCTGCTGCTCTTTAGAGGTTCAGTACAGTTTCTGCAGTCCTCAGCCACTTGTACAACATAAATCTTACCTCCAGGAAGCGGTGGATGTGATTGGTTCTTCGACTGCTGCTCAGCCAATCAATGCAGCGCTGGATGAACTAATGCGATGGCTGTGATTGGCCACGGCTCAGCCAATTCATAAATCTACAACGCGATGGCTGTTGATTGGTTCTTCCACCACTGCTCAGCCAATCGATGTAGCACTGGATAAACCAATCACAGCCATCACATTGGTTCATCCTGCGCTGCATTGATTGGCTGACAGCAGTAAAAGAGCAATTCACAGCTATCACTTTCTGGAGGCGGGATTTATGCATCCTGTAACCAGAAAGTGATGTTGTATGAGTAGCCAAGGAATGCAGGAAGCACGTCAGAGCGCCGGGGAGCAGCGGGAGGGACCTGAACTGAGCCTGCTAGGTAAGTATAATAAGACACCCCCCCCCCCCCCCAAAAAAAAAAAAAATAAGACCTAGTGCCTTTTTGGGGTCAAAAATTTATATAAGACAGGGTCTTATTTTGGGTGGAACACGATATATTGAAAGCAGAACTTACAGTCCTCCATGACTGTTATGCCTGAGGGAGCCCAAATGAACTCTGCCACACCAGTATTATGAATAGCAAATGGTAGATCGGGTCCCGACATTGGGGCCCAGCAGCTTCAAGTTAGACTTCTGCACTGAAGTCACTTGGGGTTGTGGAGAATAAAAAACTAAAAGACGAATGAAAGAAAAACTGTAAAATATAGACTACTCTTCATCAGGACGGCAATTCATGTGCTGTCCAATCTTAACAGGCACTGCACATTGCATATCCTATTCTCATCTATAAAGACAATCCATTAAAGTCTACACCCAGTTTCACTAGAAAAGTCATTATAGAGCAGAACTTTGCAACATAATTGTTTGTTTAAATAATCATATTAGGATATTTTTCTTTTTAAAGGGGTTGTACCAAGATTACAAGTTATCCCCTATCCACAGTTTAGGAAGGGAGTCTCACTGCTGAGACTCCTGCCAATCTTAAGAATGGGGGTCCCATGTTCCCAGTTGTCTTCATTGTGGGATAACTGCAGCTCCCGCATTGAGGAGGAGACTAGATGGAGCGCTGGTCGCACAAGCACACCAATGCTCCATTCACTTACAATAGGACTGTGACGATAGCTGGGTGGCAAGCACTTGGGTATTTAAGTCAGTCCCATTGAAATGAATGGAGCACCAACTGTGCATCCTCAGTCAGCTCTCTATTCATTTTGACATCAATGCGAGGACAGAAGCAATCCCTTCAGTGAGAGGCAGAGGAGGATACAGGATCTCCATTCTCGAGATCGAAGGGGTCTCAGAAGAGAGACCCCCAGCGATCAGCAAGTTATCCGCTATGACTTTTAATCTTGGTACAACCCCTTTACCAACCATTCTTCTCTGCATGCCAGACTGCTGTCTTCAGTGTGCCTCAGTTCTGATGCCCCGAACATACTTCTTCTATACTGAGGGTGGAATAGCCCATATATAAAGTCTATAAAAATATTAAGTACTTTAATGAAAGTTCATAGAATACATAGCATTAAAAAGCTTGTGGCAGAGAGTCAGCAGTACCTAAATAAAAGCACAGGGCCATAGTAGTTAATGTAAGTCTGCCACAAAATAATTTAGCAAAACTTAATATGCATACTGCCAGGTGTCACACAATACACAGAGCAAGCTAGTATTCCCCCATAGAATACAAAGGGGGGAAATAATAAGCAGTAATTAAGTAGATAAAGAGTAACTATGAAAATTGTTCAGTCAAATGTAATGACCATTATACACTTCAACATACGTAACGTGCAATTATACCTTTATTATGTGAAGCAGAAATAAAGAAGGAGACATAACACTGGAGAACTGAGCCCCAACTCCAATGGTTTCATCTGGGAATGCGCGCTCCCTGAGTCGGATGATGAATTGATGCATGCAAGGGACCCCAGAAAGGTGCACAAATTGCACATGTTTTCCATTAATTGAGCCTTGACTCAACCAAAAAAATGACTGTTCTGCTGTACTGTACTTTATGTTGGAACTCTACGTTATCTGCTTGTGAATCAACAGTATGGAAATCAATCTCTCTAAATGAACTTGCTTTATATGTTCCACACTATATACTGTACAATAAAGCAACAAAGTAATGATGTTGACTCTCTTTTCAATATGCACTCTGATGCATTCTTCTAAATAATTGGAAATATTGAGCGTTATGGGAGAATCCATTTGTTGGGGCTATAAACATTTTACAGCAGCTTGCGTAAGGGGTTAAAGGCCCATGCATATATTTAAGAATATTACGGCTGTTTCTGCCAGGACCTGAACTGCCCATTGATTGGCTGATGGGCTAGGTATTCAAGTCAGGTCCTGTTCCACAGCTGTAGTGTGACTCAACAGTTTTTTGCAGTGAGCCTTGTGAGAAGTGAGCTGCCGCAGTGCTACTGGAAAGCTGGGTTTTCCTGTATCAGAGAGAGTGCACCTCAGTTCCTGGATTGGCACTACCCAGCTGTTTCAATGCAAGTGCCAGAGGGAGGCCTGGTGATCGTCCAAGGAAACGTCAGCTACAATCACCAACCACAAGTGCCAAGGCTTCACCAAGAGAGAGACCACAAGCAAGAGCAGATAGACCAACAGACAGTATCCAGATATTCAGGTTTCAGTGGTGTGTAATCATGACTACCATCACCCAGGCTCACTAGTTTGACTTTAATCACTGTATAACTTCCCCAAAGGTACTGTGTTAATAATTTGTTCAGAGGTTAGTGACTGCATGTTTCAATTAGCAGATTTAGTCATTGGTTTAGCAAAGTTCCTGCAAGGCTGAGTAACTTCAGACAGCATCTGTGGAGCTATTTACTCATAGCTAGGGTAAAACATGTATTGACTGTGATAATTCTATATTATGCATGCAATATTAAAGAACGCTAGTCTTAGGGTAGAAACTGAATTATAGCGTTAATCAGCAACGTAACTATAAGGGATGCAGAGGATGCGGTTGCACCCGGGCCTAGAAGCCTTAGGGCACCCATAAGGCCACTCTTTTCCATATAGGAAGCCCAGTACTAAGAATAAAGCATTATATTTGGGGGCCCTGTTACAGGTTTTGCATTAGGGCTTCAAGTTATGCCTCTGGGTACGGGTACAGGTAAAGGTTGGGACTGAGCTTGAACTTTTGCACCCGGGCCCCTGAGCCTTTAGTTATACCCTGTTAGTAAACTCTTTGCATTGTATCCAAATAATAATGTTGCATGTTATTGCCATATTGTTTATCGTACATTCAGTAAAGCGTTGATTGTTCAACCGAACTGTTGTAAAGCCTCTCCATCACCAGCCTCATATTCTGCACCTGCAACCCGTTTCACTTTCATGCTATCACAAGTTGTGTGTGTGTCTCACTCCCATACAAAATTGGTTCAGGAAATAGTTATATGTTGATGGTTTTAATGTAGCACAATTATGAGTGGTGCAGAAACTATATTCCCCATATAGTCCTAGCATAAGGCCGGCTTAACACAGGCATAAGCGTATTTGCACGTGCCTGAGCACTGCTTTTTTGTGGAATGCACTATGCTTATTTGCATATTTTACCCACAGCCCATGTTCATTTGCACGGGGCCAAAAACCCACCGATTGAAATGGCTAATTAGTTCCAGATATGTTCTTTTTCCTGCCCAATTATGCAGTGTTTCACACATCTCTGTGTGTATTTGCGAACCCCCTATTGACTTCTATGGGAATCTTTGGTGTGCAAATATACAGAAAAATAGTTGCTTTTTTTTTTTTGCAATTGAACTACACAAATGTGAATGAACCTATTGTAACCAATGGGTTCTATTCTCTGCGTATTGTGCACACAAATTTTGGGTGCGCAAATACGCCCGCGTGAAGCCCGCTGTTTATACGAATGCAAATCCAAGCAGTTATCCAAGCAGGGAGTTATTTTTTATCTCAGCAAATAACAAAAGCAACTGACATAATGTACCAAGCAGGTCTATTTCCTGCACTGTAGTTCTGATGACACAGAGAGCTCGGGAGAATAAGCCGCAAGAGAATAAAGGTACAAAAATATTGTCTCAAATAGCAGGTCTAAAACCCCAGTGGTGATTAAACCAGATGGTTCTATTTTAGAAAAGCGCCACTTATGAGAACAATCAGGAGCAGTGCCCACCCCCTTGGCACCTCGGGACAACTAAGGACAAGACATACACATATATGTGTCCCATGAATCCTCATGTGCTATCAATCATCCCTGTGTTAGTGACTTCTGGAAGAAGCTATTCTATCCCAATGTCCCTGCCAAGACGCTGGAAGAAGCATACAGGACTATTTCTAAAAGGCGGCAGTCATCTTGATTCTGTATTACGAAGCATTAAAGCTCGCTGGCTGTACTGTATATATCCCTGCTGATCTAGGTTACCTTTTGTGAGGTTATCATATTAGAGGCGATGTATCGACTAGAGCATAATTATAACACCCCGGGTAATAACTTCAGTGATAATGAAATGACACACCACGTCTATTATTTCAGCAGTTTAGTGCTCTGCATATCCTCTTCACTTCCAGCTCTATTTCATTGCAATCTGTCACAATATATATTATTTTAATGCTGGAACATAAAATATTCAAGCTCTGTAGTGATTTCAAGCTATCGGAAACAATTTCTGCGCCATCAGAATTTTAAATATTTCATGCAACATGTTTGGGGACAGAGTTAACCAATTTCTTGCCATAAGCTTGGAAAAAAAAGTATGGCCCTAGGAGTACTGAAATTCTGTATTTAAAGGATTATTCACACAAGCGTTTATTGGCTACATTTTCACCGCCGGCCGATATATGCGACCATCTGATGCAATGGATTCCAATGCATCAGCGCAGATGGCTGATTTTCCAGTGCGTGAAAACGGCCATCCCAAAAAGATACAGTGCGGCCGGAGTACAGCAGAGAAAAAAGGGAGGTAGGATGGAGTTTAGCAGAGGCTCTACTAAACTCGCTCTGACCCTTGGCGGCTGCCAGCAAGGGGAGGGGGCGAGAGATTAGCATACTACCTCCCTCCACGCCCCATCCCACCTCCTTCCTTTGCCGACAGCCGGTGACGGGCAGAGAGGTGAGGCAGTTTAGCAGAGCTAAACTCTCTCCCCCCGCCCGATGGTATTCCGGGTGCAGCATATACTTGCTGCACCCAAGCCATCTGAACAGGCGCATAAACAGGAAATGTAGCCGTGACTTGGATATGGCTGCCTCCTGTACTCGCGATTATCGGCCGTGTTGCGGCTGATCGAAAGTCGCAGCGGCCGTGTGAAGGAGCCCTCAAGGGGACGTTCAGTCAAAATGATCTGTATTTCATGGACAGGTGAGTATTTTCTCTCAGACCGCTAGTTATGTGTAATAGAGAGCTTAGTCCCCCTTGGAACTGCTTGGAGAATATGACGCAACAGTTTAAAAAAACTAATGCTGATTAGAAAGTCCGAAATCTCTAAGCAGTGCTAAAAAGGGGATAAAGGTGCTCTATAGGGTCTCTTTAATCTATAGAGTCCTTTTATTCTGAAAGTCATTGGTGATCTAAGATCCCAGGCTCCAATAATTTAATATAACATATGACAATCATGTAGTATCATCCCTTTAGATGGAAGGTTAAACTTTAACCCATTAAAGCGACCCTCCGGGCCTGGACAAACAAAGATTACCAAACCGCTTCTCTGGCTAAGAGGTCTTTTACACGGTATAATACGCAAAAAAATTGTGACTATTAGAACCCACGGTTTCCTATGGAAATGTTCAGATGAAGGAATTTTAGCCGGGCAAAGAACTCACACCTAAAAAGAAAGGACATCAGCGACTAAATTTCACGCAACTCCCATTCCGTGCTGCGGGAAAAGATAGGACCCGACCTATGTTTGCTGCGCTAAGCGCAGGAGTTTCCATAGGCACCTATAGGAGCTGGACAATAAGGGATGAGAAGAGAGTGCTGCAATGCCACTAATCCCAGAAGCATGTTTTAAATGTCCCACTGTACGCTCCTGTTAGTCCCCACGGGGGTGACAGGACTCCCCAGGGGTTCCCTTTATCTCCGCAGGGTTGGAGGGATTTCTGCGCAACAGGGAGAGAGATAGATGAAGGGAAACCCTCTTCATCACTGAGGACTCCCTTCATCTCCACGGGGCTGGAGGCATTTTCCCGCAGCAGGGAGAGATGGATTTCCCTATAAATTTAGTATTGGTGTAATCCTACTGGCCCACAGAATACAATTAACATGGCATTTTTGCTGCCAAGTGTATGCCATAAAAACAAGACCCCACTGAAAATGGTCAAATTGAGTGTTTTTTAAAAGTTTTTCAGTACATTAAATGGTACCATTGGAAAATACCACTCGTCCCGCAAAAAACAAGCCCTCAGACAGCTAGATCGACAGAAAAATAAAGTTACGAATTTTTTGAAAGTGGGGAGGAATAAAATGAAAAAAATGGCCTTTTATGGAAGAACCATTGACTGAAAAATTACTCAATCGAGGGATTTTGAGCAATTGTTAGCCCACATAAACATGAGACCCAACGAGGTACCATGTGACAAGCCATTTCTCGCTCAGTGTAAACAGGCAGTCATTCATCTTTAAATGACTACCTGTTCACAGTGAATGGAGGCGAGTGGCTTGAAGAGATCCCCGTCCCACTCCGCCTCCATTTACAGAAGCGATAGCCGGCCCGTGTAAGGTAACCTTTAGGAAAGCTGCTTCCACATTATATGTAGGCTAAAACAGACAGCAAAGCTAACAGGTTCAATTTAATCCAATGAGGTAACACTTGTGACAATTACTGATGCAGTGACACTAAATAATGCTGCTATGCTAGCAAAGTTCTGCACGAACCGCCTATAGTACCCTACAATGCCTAAAAAGCTCTCACCTGCTTTGTAGTAGTGGGTTGTGGCCAGTCCTGAATGGCTTCAAGTTTATTGATCTGGGGTTTTATAACACCCCTGCCTATTACATACCCCAGGTATCGTGCTTCTTCGAGGCCTATGGCGCACTTCTTTGGGTTTGCTGTGAGCCCTGCTTTTCTAAGGGAGTTCAGTACTGCCTGTACCTTGGGTAGATGGCTGTCCCAGTCTTCGCTAAAGATGATGATATCATCTAAATATGCTGACGCATATTGACGATGGGGTTTTAGTATGATATCCATCAATCTTTGGAAAGTTGCTGGGGCTCCACGCAAACCGAAGGGTAGGCAGATGTACTGAAACAACCCTTCTGGTGTGGCAAACGCAGTCTTTTCTTTCGCGCTCTCTGTAAGGGGAACCTGCCAGTAGCCTTTAGTAAGGTCGAGAGTGGAAAAGTACCTGGCATGACCCAGTCTCTCAATTAACTCGTCCATTCTCGGCATTGGGTATGCGTCAAATTTTGACACGTCATTTAGCTTCCGGAAGTCGTTACAGAAGCGCAGAGAGCCATCAGGTTTTGGTATCAGCATGATAGGGCTGGACCATTCGCTTTTCGACTCCTCAATTACTCCGAGGTCTAGCATTTTCTTGACCTCCTCTGAGATGGCTCGTCTGCGGGCTTCTGGAACCCTGTACGGTTTCAACTGAACCTTTACCCCTGGTTCAGTTATAATGTCGTGTTTTATGACACCAGTACGCCCTGGTATATCAGAGAACACATCTGAGTTACGTTGTATAAATTCCCTCAACTCTTGTTGTTGGGATTTGGACAGGGACCCTGATACACACACCTCTGGGACCTCACCATGGGGGGTGCTCACTGCAGTCAGGGCTTCTCTGTCCTTCCATGGCTTAATTAGGTTTACATGGTACAACTGTTCCGGTTTCCGCCTACCTGGCTGGTATACCTTATAATTTACCTCTCCGACTTTCTCAATTATTTCATAGGGCCCTTGCCATTTGGCTAGGAATTTACTTTCTAGGGTGGGCACCAACACTAGTACCCGATCCCCAGGGTTGAAGGTTCTCACCTTGGCGGACCTGTTATATACCCGGCTTTGGGCTTCTTGAGCCTGCTGTAAATGTTCTCTAACAATGGGCATGACCGCCGCAATTCGATCCTGCATGAGGGAGATGTGTTCAATAACACTCCTGTAGGGGGTGGACTCGTGCTCCCAGGTTTCCTTAGCTACATCAAGGAGCCCTCGGGGATGTCTACCATAAACTAATTCAAAGGGAGAGAACCCAGTGGAGGATTGTGGGACTTCACGGATTGAGAACATTAAATATGGCAACAGACAGTCCCAGTCCTTCCCATCCTTATTGACTACCTTTTTTAGCATGCTTTTTAGGGTCTTATTAAATCTCTCAACCAGACCGTCCGTCTGTGGGTGGTACACCGACGTCCGTAAGTGCTTAATATTCAGCAGCTTACACAATTCCTTCATGACCTTTGACATAAAGGGGGTTCCTTGGTCCGTCAGGATCTCTTTTGGTATGCTTGTGCGGGAGAACATGTGAAGTAGTTCCTTTGCAATACCCTTGGATGACGTATTGCGTAAAGGAACGGCTTCGGGGTAACGGGTGGCATAGTCTACAACCACTAATATATGTTGGTAACCCCGGGCAGACTTTACCAAGGGCCCAACTAGGTCCATAGCGATCCACTCAAACGGCACCTCTATGATGGGCAAGGGCACCAAGGGGCTCCGGTAATGGGGCATAGGAGCTGTTATTTGACACTCCGGGCACGACTCACAGTAACGTTTTACATCACCATGTACCCCCGGCCAGAAAAAACGCTGAAGGATGCGTTCCCTAGTCTTTTCGTTCCCAAGATGACCTCCCAGAACATGCTGGTGCGCCAGGTCTAAGACCATCCTACAATAAGACTGAGGTACCACCAGCTGTTCCACAACCTCCCCACGGACCTTGTCAACCTGATACAACAATTCTTGATTGACTGCCAGGTGTGGAAACACAGTATCAGCCCCTGGGAATTGAGGCTCCCCATTTAGTACTTTAACATTTTCCCTGGCCTTTACTAAGGTGGGGTCTCGGAGCTGCTCAGTTCCGAAATTGGCACGTGAGACCTCTAAGTCAGGCATAGCAACCACTTCGTCCTGTACCTCCGTCTCACCCGCTAGTACTGTTAAGGGAAAGTCATCCCCATTCTCTTGGGTCACCCCTACTGCTGGAACCGTACCCTCAGGGTCAAACGGTTCTGGACACACATCATACACATTTGCATTATCATGAACCTTATTTGCAGACGACCCTCGGTGTCGCCACAAGTCCCAAAATAGGGGAAAGTCTCTCCCGAGGATCACGGTGTGCATTAAGGATTTTACGACGCCCACCTCATGGGTGGCAAGTCCACACGGAGTCTCAAGTCTTACAAGGGCAATAGGATACTCCTTGGTGTCCTCATGCACACACACAACCCCTATGCGACGGCCGGTGAAGGTTGTGGGATCAACCAGGCTGGAGTGCACCAGCGTAACCAAGCTCCCTGAGTCCAGTAGAGCTGTCACCGCAAAGTCATTCACCTTTAGGTGACATAATGGTCGATCAGTCTCTGACACAGTCTCTGCAGAACATACTGGCCGTGCGAACATCGACCTCCGCCGGGCATAGTCACAGTCCATGGGTTCCACGGTAAGTGGACAGTTGGCGGCAATATGCCCGGGCTCAGGACAGCGCCAACATAGTATGGGGCCCCGGTCCCCTTGGGGTTCTACCCGGGACTGGACTGTCCAGTTGGGACTTCTCTTCTGTCCCACATGATCCCCCTCTGAGCCGCCTCCCTTTGGGACACTTTTGACACCCCTTACATACGGAACAGTCTTACCAGGTGCTCCGGTCGACTTGCTGTTCCCGGGGTTGGAACGTCGAGGAGGCACGGCTTGCAGTAAGGCCTCCGTGGCTTTATACCTCTCGACGAGGCTCACGAGTTGGCCCACATCCTGGGGACCCCCTTGTCCCACCCAGTGCTGGATTGCAGGGGGCAACGAGCGGATGAACTTGTCCAGAACCACTCTTTGTACGATCTCCGCCGGGGACGACTCCTCTGGCTGCAGCCACTTTCTCACCAGGTGGAACAGGTCGTACATCTGGGAGCGAGCTGGTAGGTCGTCCGTGAAAGTCCAGGCGTGTACGCGTCGGGCCCGCACATGGGTGTCCACGCGCAAGCGTGCCAGGATCTCACCTTTGAGCTTATTATAGTCCTTGGCATCCTGCTCCCCGAGGTCAAAGTAGGCCTTTTGGGGTTCTCCTGTCAGGAAAGGCGCTACTACCTCCGCCCACTGAGGTGCTGGTAATTTCTCCCTCTCGGCCACTCTCTCAAAGATCGTGAGATAGGCCTCGATGTCATCGGTGGCCGTCATCTTTTGTAAGGCCGCCTGTACCGCGGTACGGGTGGTGGGGAGCGAACCAGACGACCTCTGCACACTTTGCGCCAGGAGAGCATTAGTCTCGGCCTGAGCTCTCATGGCCTCCTCATGGATCTTTTGCTGGGTCGCCGCCACTTGTTGCTGCTGGGCCAACGCTTGCTGTTACTGCACGTTCATTTGTACCAGCTGCTTTATCAGTTCCTCCATCTTGGCAGTATCTGATGGCTGTGCCGTTGCAGCTTTCACCCAGGACATGGGGGTTACAGCACTCTCAAGTCAATCTCTCTTGGGCGGTTGCAGCAAAATGTCCATTAATTGGTGTATGTCTCTTTAAGACCGCTGCCCGCATCCTCCACCATATGTGAGGGATTAGCGTTTAGGATCGGTAGCAACCTGGGCATAAGCAGTCAGAGACAGTGACACTTGCGATAAAGTCCTTAGTCCAGGCTTCACCTGGGTTTATTTCAGTGCAAACAAAGCAAAATACAAGCCTTAACTCCAGGCAAAGTAAATCCTGCTCGTCCGAGCACTTACTAAACATGTAGCGTCCCTGTCTACATACTGGTAACCAAATGGCTCCTGCACACAGCCAGCCAGGCTCTCAGACCTGCAGAGGTCTCAGCTCTTCCCCTGGCCCTGTAGGCCCAGGCTTTATAAGGCCTGGTACCAGCCCCACCTGGTACGTGGGAGGGAACATCCCACCCTTCACTTTGGTCACTCCAGGAAAAGCCGGCCCGGATTATGCGGCTTGGAGCCACTTACTTGCTACAACGTGTCAGTAACTTAGTGTTACTGACACCATACTGCCGGCTTCCTCCACCGAGCCCAGGCTGCTCGGTGGCACGTATCTGCCCAAGCGCTCCCCAAAGCAGCATAGGAGAGCATCCTAGGCGAAATATACCTGCCCTCCAGCACCTTGCCGGTCACCGTCTCACAATATATACAGTATCCAGTAGTCACAGTATAGGATGGTCAAAGCTCACCTCTTTCCCCCTCCCTGCAACAATGATCTCTCTACACTTCACAGGTCATACTTAAATGAGTCTCCCATAGAAGTCATGGGGTCTCTGCCTGCCTGCTTTTTTACTGAATTTGTTTTCTGATTTTAGTTTAATTAGGTATAAAAAGCTAAAAAAATATATATTTTAAGTTGTTTTTAAAATTAGTGTATTTACACTAAAATAAAGTACAGAAATAGGCATCTCATTTTATATATTTTTTATTGTGTAATTTTTTTTCTTATCTTTATAACATTTTTTTAACATCTATGTCCCCTATTACATCATATAAGACATCTGGGGTTCATTTGCATTGTCTTTTTTTTAAATTTCACACTTTTACACTGTAGCTGGGGCATCCCTAAGAGCCCCAATTACAGGGGAAAACATTCCCTATAGTGACAGTAGTCACTAGCAGAGCTGATCTGGGTCTGTAGGACCCTGAGGCTCTGCCATTGCAGGGGGCCCCTGGCGGTCACTTGAGCGTCGGGTCGAATAGCGGAAGTGACACTTCTGCTTTCTCCCTTCACTGCGTATCACTCATTGAGTGCTAGATAGCCTGCAAGAGAGAAGGCAGAAGCAGTTAAAAACTGTTTCTACCTTCTCCTCCGGGTCCTGGGCTGTCCATAACAGTCGAGGACCCGACCTGCTCCTGCTGCATTGCAGGAGTTTTAGTCCCACGCTGTATTTTTATCATCAGCCAAGATTAAAGCCCAGGACCATGCACCATAAATATATTTTGCATGTATTTGGGAACCCATTCCAATGAAGTACGCCAGCCTGTTTGCCATAGCCAACCACCCATTCGTCTCTGTAAAATCCAGAGCCTTAGAATCAGTGCTGTCATTAGGACTTGCTCTGCTATGAGTCATTTGCTGCTACTTGCAGAGGACAGAGGTGACCAGTCTGTCCCTTGTGATACGTAACTGGAGATAAAGCAAGAAATGAGATCATTTTGATTGCTAAGATGGCAGGGGCCGGCCCGAACATCATTACGAGGCACATTGGTTGCGTTCTTTATTGCTGTGGAGATAAACTTAAGGGAAATGTAGCATTTGTAAAATCCTATTTATGGATATTACAAAGACGATAAAGAAATGCAGCCACTTAGGTGATCAGTCTTAGCGGTATTACCGGGTTGTACAATCCGTATCAGTCTTTTATTCCAGATTGCAACAGTAATTCCATTCTGGTTTAGCTGGCATCAGACAAACCCGCTAATTAAAGGATTGCTTCTTTTTCTCTCAAGCAAACAAAATTGCTGTTTTTAATACTTGGATAGACGTTTCATATTCTTCAAACAGCAATGAATGCGCAAATATTTATAATCCCGATGGCTTGAAAAATACAAACAAATCTATAAAGAAACTACATCGTCAACGTTGACTCCTATTCTATTCTAAATGGGAGTTGGCCTTGTGGGCAAGCACCATATTGGAAGACCTTATCAACATTTTCTATGAGTAAGGCCGCCTGCACACGGGCAGGAATCCCGCGGGATTTCCGCCACTGAAAGCCTGCATAGGAGTGCATTACAATACGTACTCCTATGCAGACGGCCGCGGTTTGGCCGCGCAAAATGTCGCGCGGCAAACAAACCGCGGCATGTCCTATTTCTGTGCGGGGCTCACAGAGCCTCGCACAGAAACGTCACTCACCCAGCCGCCGGCTCCGGTGTGCGCATGCGCCGGCTGCCCGTCAGCTGGCACATGAAAGAGCCGGGGCCGCGGGGCGCGGGTGAGTACGCACTCCTCCCTGCAGGCGCTCGGGTCGGGTCCCGCGGCGAGAATTCTCGCCGCCGGATCTGACCTGCCCGTCTGCAGGTGGCCTAAAGGTGAATGCCCAGGGACGGATTTGCATCGCGTTTCCTGCGGTGGAAATCCATGCGAGAATTCTGCAGGGCAAGGTTCTATTGAAGCCAATAGCTTTCTGCCTGCCAACGCAAACATGCGGATTTGTACCACCGATTTCCGCAAGTGTGAAAAAAGCGCAGCATTTTCTAATTTATCAATGGAAGCGAAACCACGGAAATCTGTGTGGAAAGCGATACCTGTTTTGATTCACGGTACTCCCGCTGCGTAAACCCGCAGGCGTATTCCACATTGCTCGTGGGCATGAGCCCTAAACAGGCACCACAATATGGGTAGACAAGTGAGAGACCTTCTTTCCTACAAATGGTGCAAAAGATGGGGCAAATCAATGCTTTGCCTCCCTGTCTGTTATGTTTGTGCAGGGCGCAAGTACGACGCCCTTCATAGACGTCATCAACATGTCAGCCCAAGACATAACTAATGTCCGCAGCGGACCAATATAGACATGTATTATATCACCAAAATGTGCAAAACACAAAATAGGGCAAATAATGGTAACAGAAATACGGGAATAGGAACTCTATCACTAACCAACTTTGGAAAGGCAGACCCTACCTACTGTATCAGCAAGGCCATCACCCAGATACAGGTGGACCCATATCAGGAACCTAGGGGGCCTAGTCTGTCTCCTAAATGGAGGATAGAGAAGATGTTTAAAACAAACCTGTCACTTGCCCAAAATACCATAAACTAACTTATGGTGCTCTTAGGGCAGGTCACAGGGATCCAGGTGCTATATTTTTCATACTCATCCGCTTACTGGTTTCCACAGTGCCCACCTGTGAGGTCCAATAATCGGATTCTTTCCAGAGTCTTATACGTGCACTCTCTATTATAGACCTGTATTTCACAGTGTGGCTCCTGCAAATAGCTAATCAGATGAGGTGTTGGGCATCAGACCCCCAATGATCAGATATTGATGACCTATCCCAAGGATATCAATATTATCAATATTATAGTCCCAGAAAACTGATTGCTCAAAATCATGCAATCTAGAAATGATGTAAAATGATAAATAAGTATATTAAAGGGCTGACCTGGTTCTGCTGTGGAGCTCACGGTTGGAGAAGACATGCTGACCAACTTTTAAAGGAGATCAAATCCCCGATCTTGTAATGACAGTGAAAGTTGTTTCAGTGACCAGAAATTCTGCAATCAGAAAGAAAGATTTTGACCTCAACTATCTTCATTGTTTCAGAAGTAACTTAAGTCTCATTAGCTATATGCCTGCAGCATAATTACAAGTAATGATAACACTTCTCTTTGCTATTTTACTATTTGTATGATAAAACAAATTTCCCTCTACTATTGAGAGGCAAAACAAGTAAAAGAAAAAACATGGAACCTACACTCATTGACAAAAAATAATACACCCCGATAGAAATGCCCGATTGCTGCAAAACTCAGCACGCAGATAAGGCCCATTTACATGTAACAATTATCACTCAAAATTCGTTCAAATGACTGAAAATGAGCGACAATCGTTACATGTAAACATGGGCATCGTGCACTTTTCATTTGAACGATGATTTTAAGGTGAACTTAAAATCCATAGTTCAGCTAAAGGAGATAAAGCAAACACATTTATCTCTGAGTAGACTGCAGGTTGTTATCTCCGCGGGGAGCCAGCAGATAACACTGTAAAGTGTCGAGAGCCCAGATGACAACAATGCAGCTGTGTGTACAGCTGGGTGTGTGATTAATCACATGCTGGGCTCTGCAAACAGCTCCTGAAGGCCCTTTTACATGCAAATGGAGATAATGTGTTAATGGCCATTAACATTTTATGCAAAAAGATCGCTAAAACTTTCAATCTTTCAGTTGTTTGAAAGATTATCTTTGTGTGTTAATGGGCCTTTATATATCAGGCAGAGATGTACATGATTACAGTTTTAGTCTGATTAGACACTGGGTCTAACCACCAGAGGCCATAACAGTGCTTCCTCCATTGCCCTATGAAAAGGCTCTCAGAGGCTACTTTTGTGTACAGATGTAGCAATCATTAACATGACTTGTAGTCATTGTAGTTAAGTTATTATAATAGGTTTAATGGCAAGTTAATGGTTGCTACATCTGTACCTCTTGTTGAGAGATTGTTGACTGCTAAACATACTTTTATGATGCAGTCCAAGACAATTTGCCCAGTTAACAGACTTTGAGAGGAGGCACATCATTGAAATGAGAGAAGCAAGATGGTTGTTTCGATTAATTACCCGCCACCTGGGCCTTTCTGACCAAGCTGTTAGGAGGTGTTGGGAGCAGTGGTTATGTCAAGGCACACACACATGGCAAACAAGCTTCAACCGGCAGTGACAGACCACTAGTAGAGAGGATCATTTGATCCACCGACAAGTAATAGTTTCATTGTCCGTTATCCAAACACAAGAGGCACCTTCATTAGAGAACCCTGTCCGGACCATTTTCAGGTGCGTGCTTAGCAGAAGGAAATTTAGTGTCACGGCACCCATTACGTGTCCTGCCATTACCACTCCAACACCGTCACCTTTGCAGTGGTGTCATGAACAAGAAACCTGGACCGCTATGGACTGGAACCAAATCATCTTTAGCGACGAATCCAGGTTCTGTTTGGGAGCGAGAACAGTTGTATGGAGGCCTCGTGATGAGAACTTCAATTCTGCCATTGCTGTGCATGTACTCCTATAGACTTTTATAGGAGAGCACACTCACAGGACTCTAGAAAGAGTTAGATTTTCGGATCGCAGGAGCAGGTGAGTATAAAATGTACATCAGCCATCTCCCTGTCACATCCCCTAACAGCACCACAACTTAGTTTATAGTGCTGTGGGGACGTAGCAGATTCCCTTTAAGGCCAGTTTCTCGAAATTCTCACCCAACCGCTTGTCTAATAGCCCAAACTAACAGCATCATAACAATTGCTGCTGAACAAGGTCCACAATACAGGTGCAAAAATGTATGCATATTACATATTACATAAGTTGGTTCTTGTCAAACCAAACTAAAGGAGATTCAAGCCAAAGCTGGAGGATACAAAATATCCAGAACAACGGAGGACCTCCGGTGTGGTTTCATTTACCGATCATAGGCTTGCTTAAAGAAAATGTAGAATATAATCTAACTAGGGATTGAAGTCCCCTGTGTAAGCCTTTGATGGTAATTTACTAATGCACAGTGTGCTTTGCAATATGTATCTCTATAATGGAGAAGCACTTTACAAAAGGAGACTGCAAATGAAAGGCAGACAGGAAGAGAACGGGCTGGATTGACAGGAGAGACAATTGTATTCATTTATTTTGGAAAACTACAAAATACGTAAGGTGGTACGATAAGAGGAAATGTAGAGGTTGTTCGTGTAAGGTGCAACAAGAGAAACAGATGGTATATTATACTATAAGCAGGGGTGTAGCTAGATGATCATGGGCCCTGGTGCAAAAGTGCAACTCAGCCAACACTTCCCACCCCTCTGTAGTGTTTATGTTCACTGCCGCAGAAACTATCTTAAATTTTTAGTGATGACTACCCCCCACACCACCCCCCCCCCCCAAAAAAAATCCTAAACTTTTGTATACATTGGAGATAACATATCTATAAGGCAACTTGACAACTTTTTTAACATAGTAGGCTTAGAGTGGCTCAGCTGTAGTATACCCCTCACTAATACACTCATAGTGTATACAGTGCAGGTACCAGTAATGATCTAAGCTGGTGTCTACTCCACTTCGAGTCAGATCCTTTTTTTTTCATTTCGATTTAGGTCTAGAACACCATAACAATCTCTTCCACCAAAGACTTGTCTCTGCCACAAAACTCATTATCCTGCTGCCCCAATGCCCTTATCAGTACCAGACATTTTACACAGTACTATTACACCCTTTGTGCCCCACACAGTAATAATATGAATCTTGCCCCACCAAATTGTAATAGTTCTCCTTTTGTGCCTTCACATGCTGTTTAGTGCCCATTGCACCCCCTACGTTCTATAAAAAGTGACCCTTGAGCCCCGTATTATGTAATAGTGCCCTTTTTGCTCCCACGTACAATGTAATAGTGCCCCCATATTCTGTAATAGTTCTTTCTCCGGGACTGTAATTAATTGGTGTCACTCTCCCACACAAATCAAAATGTAACTAGTCCTTACACTGAGTAGTTGGTGACTCCATAACAAACTTTCTTCGAACTATGCTTTTTCGGAATATTAGTGCAGTCTTTCAGATTCTGTTCAACAATCTTATTCTGAATATCTTTAAAGAGTGCCTGAACTTTCAGAAAACTTTTGAATTCATAAAGATTTTTCGAAAGTATTGATCAGTGGGAACCTCCTGCTGAAACCCCCGCTGATTGCTAGAATGAGGGGGTTGCAGCACTCACCTGAGCGCTGTGCCCCCTCAGCTATGTTTGCTCATTTTTGGCTACTTCCAGCAGCTGAAGACAGGCTCATATAGGTGTATAGAAATCTTCTAGCGATCAGCGGGGGTCTCAGCAGCAGGATCACCACTGATCAATACTTTTGACATGTCTATATGACATGTCAAAAGTTTTCCTTAAATGCAGGTACTTTTTTAAGATATAGAGAATAAGATTGTTTAACAGAATCCAAAAGACTCTACTAATATTCCAAAAAAGCATAGTTAGAAGAAAGTTCATTATTGAGTCTCCAATTACTCAGTGTAAGGACTAGTTTCATTTAGCAATACACTACTGACTATCAACGTGGTTTACTAGGCCTCACCAAGAAAAAGTTGGGTTGATAAATAGAGGACATTATTCCTGAGCAAGATTAAAGCATTCGCGGTGACAAGCAATTCCATGAGATGGCAAGTTAGGGTACTTTTACATGGGCTAACAGTTGCCTCTAGTAATTGCTCAAAAGACGAGTTACGAGTGACTGTCTTCACGTGTAAACATGGGACCCGTCAGGGTAAGTGAGTGAGAATCGCTCACTTGTCAGAGTCGCTTGTTTTTCAGCTCACCTAAAAACCAAGTAACTGTTTGCCCATGTAAACAGGCTTTCATTTATGAAAAGAGCGATTAAGGGCAATTTTCGCCCCATATAAACATGGGACCCGTCAGGGCAAGTGAGTGAGAATCGCTCACTTGTCGGAGTCGCTTGGTTTTCAGCTCACCTAAAAACCAAGTAACTGTTGGCCCATGTAAACAGGCTATCATTTATGAAAAGAGCGATTAAGGGCAATTTTTGCCCCTTATAAAAACACGGGACTCGATAGGGCAAGTGAGTGAGAAACGCTCACTTGTTAGAGTAGCTTGGTTTTCAGCTCCTCTAAAAAAAACAAGGGACTGTCAACCCATGTAAACAGGCAGTCATCCATGTATGAATGGCTACCGGTTTACTCTGAATGCAGGTGTGTGGCCGGAAGAGATCTCAGTCGCACTCCGCCTCCAATCAGTGAACGACTATCACTCCTGTGGGAAAGCATAGGTAATCGTTGGAATGGCTAACGGGCACTTAAACATCCAACAGTCATCCCACATAAAAGTACCCTTAGACATACTTGGTCTCCTTGTTAGTAAAGCATATTGAATAGGACATTATTTATTAGTTCCTAGTGTTCATAGATGCACTTCATATCACATTTATCGTATTAGAATCGGTTTGCATTTAAAAAGAGTTATATTTTTGCTACGAACTAAGGGTAGGGTCACACGAGCGTGTTTTCGCGCATACATAGGTGCGTACATAGGTACAAGCAAAAACACGCGTGTATGCAGCTGCATGCTTGTTTTCAATGGAGCCGTAGCGGCTGCTGGCGGCTCCATTGAAAAGAATGGTCTGCTGGCTCCCTGCATTCTTTTTCAGGGAAGGGCTTTACATACAAGCCCTTCCCTGAAAAAGAAACATTTTAGTGTAAAAAAAAAAAAAACATGTGGCAGATGTTTCCTTCACCCACGCTACTTAAAAGAATTCCCTACTGCTACATCTGCCACAACAGATGCAGCAGAGGAATTCTTCAATTCTGAACCGCAGCTGTGACACATGACAGCTGTGGTAGAGAATCCTAGAGAATCCTGCTACTGGCATCCCCGTCAATGGCTTTTCAGAGAAGGGCTTCATAAGCCCCTCCCTGAAAAGCCATTTAAAATAGTATACAAAAAAAGAAAATTTAATACTCACCTGCCGGGGCTCAGCCGCAACTTCTGCCGCTGCCCCTGGCTCTGTAGTTCTGAGCTATCAGCAGCGGGGGATTTAAAATCCCCACCTGCTGGTAGCTCTGATTGTGATTGGCTGAGTGTTTTAGCCAATCACAATCAGAGCTACCAGCAGGCGAGGATTTTAAATCCCCGGCTGCTGATAGCTCAGCAGTGCTCCAGAGCCGGGGGCAGAAGTTGCCACTGAGCCCCGGCAGCCGTCAATGGCTTTTCAGGAAAGGGCTTCATAAGCCCTTCCCTGAAAAGCCATTTAAAAAAGTGTACAAAGAAAAAAAATCAATACTCACCTGCCGGGGCTCAGCCGCGACTTCTGGCTCTGTAGTTCTGAGCTATCAGCAGCCGGGCATTTAAAATCCCCGCCTGCTGGTAGCTCTGATTGTGATTGGCTGAGCGCTTCGGCTCCATTGAAAACAATGCGTGCATTCCCAATGGTGCGCGCATGTCCTATCTTTGCAGGCACGCACCTGCAAAGTACAGACATGTGCACACACTATAGGGAATGCAGTGTTGCAAATACAAGCGTATGCACGCACAAAAACACGCCCGTGTATCCCCACCCTAAGACTGATTTTTTTATGTGCTATTGAAGCCTTTTATTGAAGAAATAATCTGTTGAATTTGTATTGTAATTCCAGTTAAATAAGTGTTCATGCGAACAACAATATCACTGTGTAACATTATACTGGTAAAGTTGTTAATCCTGCTTTTTATCTTGACTGCAAAAATAATATCTATTGTTAAAAATAGAACTTGAAAATTACGGTTTCACCATCTCTGCGTCACATTCCTCAACCTGCTATCACTCCTTCCTCGTCTTTCAATATAGATCAACAGCAACTAGTTAAAGGGGTTGTCCCGCGAAACAAAGTGGGGGTATACACTTCTGTATGGCCATATTAATGCACTTTGTAATGTACATTGTGCATTAATTATGAGCCATACAGAAGTTATTCACTTACCTGCTCCGTTGCTAGCGTCCTCGTCTCCATGGTGCCGTCTAATCTTCAGCGTCTAATCACCCGATTAGACGCGCTTGCGCAGTCCGGTCTTCTCCCTTCTGAATGGGGCCGCTCGTGCCGGAGAGCGGCTCCTCGTAGCTCCGCCCCGTCACGTGTGCCGATTCCAGCCAATCAGGAGGCTGGAATCGGCAATGGACCGCACAGAAGACCTGCGGTCCACCGAGGGTGAAGATCCCGGTGGCCATCTTGACAAGGTAAGTCAGAAGTCGCCGGAGCGCGGGGATTCGGGTAAGTACTGGACGGTTTGTTTTTTTTATGCCTGCATCGGGTTTGTCTCGCGCCGAACGGGGGGGCTATTGAAAAAAAAAAAACCCGTTTCGGCGCGGGACAACCCCTTTAAAGTAAAAGCAGCCTATAGTGTAGTGAAGCGTCCTGTGGGACCCCTTAGCGTAGTAGCCCTTTCTCAACTGTGACCCTATAGCTATGTCTGTGAGATATGCCATATTTCATTATCATATCTCATCTAAAGGGGTTGTATAAAGAAAAAACCATTGAAGACCGTGCTGTCAAGTGACTGCTGCAGCCAATCAAAGGCCACAGTGTCACCACCCAATCTCCTTGCATCAGCATTTACATCCTAGGTGCCATGATGCCAGGAGTTTGGAACATGATGCTGTGGTCTCTGATTGGCTGCAGCAGTCACCTGACTTCCAGTCTGTGCTGACAGCAGGATCTTCACCGGAGCTGTTCCGCTGTTTTCCAGGGGCAGAAGAGAGGTAATTGCTGCTTCTTTTAGTATTTTATATAATGCCTAGCTATTTTAAACTTTTTTTATACTTGGACAAACCCCTTTGAAGTTGGGACAGCAGGCATAATACCAGAACTCTATCCAGTGACGTCTTGGCGGTGGTGAGCTTGTACTGTTATACAGAAGTCAATCTGAACATGCAGAGCTGCTAAAATATAAACTATGAAAAAAAAATGTAAAACATTCATAAAAATATTCACAAATAAAAAAAAAATCAGCGGTAGAAAAATCTTTTCTCATGTTCGGTTAAGGGGTTGTGGATGACATACTTGGTGCATGATGTAGCCTAACATGAATAATACTAGGGGGATTTTTCCTTTTTTAATATTTTAAAGTTTTTAACCATTTTTTAGTACTTTATCTATTTAGCAATTATATACCGGTAATTGCATATTTTCACTTTAAGTTTCCAGCATCAGGCATTGTGTTTTTTTTCTTTAATAACTTAATTAGACTTCTGTACGGAAAGGTAAATGTATTAGCCTGTTAAGTAACATTTTCCGTCTGGTCAAGATAGACCAATGGATTTTTCCATTCATTTCTTTAAGACGGCGCTGAATGGAAAGTCCTCCTAGAACTTAATATTTAATATACCTGTGATTTAATGGATGGCTAGTCTAGTTGGGATCTTATAAGCAAAACTTCCTAGTAAAATGAAAATGCACCTATTAACCCTATTTTATGAAAAGACGATAACTTACACACTTGCCCTTATTTATGAATGTGTTAATGACAGATTAGTGTCTAAAGCAGCGTGAGAACTAAGGCGCATGGAGGTTTAGATAAATTTAGAAATAGTTTGTGACAAAAACAAGAAAAACATCCGACAAGCTCAATTTTTTTCCTTTTATCCCCAAAGTGGGCGGAGCAAGCTTCTATCTTTCTGACATTTATGAAGCGTTATTACAAGAAAGTGCTGGCAAAAGGTGGTGCTAATAAAACCTAATAAAAGTTGGTGTAAACGAAGAGGCATTTGACAAAAATGTTTAGTGCTTGCTCGTTTTGGTCTATTTTTGTCACAAATTCACATTTTGGTCCACTTGGTCCCAGAAAGAGGTCCACATCGAGATCTGAGACAGTGAGCTCTTGCTGGTCAAATAGGTGTGAACACCCCTTGGACAATGAAGGATGGATTTATAAAGCTTTTACTAAACTTCTGGCCTGGATGTGGTTTAGTGTTGTGTGACCATTCATCTGGTAGAGGAAAAATGGCAATCCAATGAGCTAACACCACCCAAGTTGTTACATAGTGCATAAAGCAGAATTTAAGTTGTGGCGTAAAACATATTTTAGAATACAAATTTCCGCATTTTTGGTGCACACTGCACTGCCATACTAAAATTGGTGCATTTTTGGAGCATCTTTCTTAGTTTGATATAGAACAAAATGCGCCAAATTTACTGTCTGCCACTTTTGTAAATACTAGCAAGTTCTCAGAAGAATTGGCTCAATATACGCCCGTATTCTTAAATGAGGACTAGCGTTCTCACCTCAATATTCAGGGTAGTGCTCCTGCAATCATTCTCATTTATTTATTTAGCGTTTTGTTTTTCTTTTGGGAGGTCTCAACATTTGATAACTACATGGTTAAGATAGTTTGTAAGCTGCTCTTAAGGGCGTACTCCAGCGATTCAAAGTGAAAGATATATTCTTCGTATGGCAATTGATAACATGTAATTTTGCAATATACAGGGTTATTAAAAAAGAAGGAGCAGATTTGGGGATTTATTTACAAACTACAAAAGAGAGGTCCACAATCCTCACATCACTGAGAAGAGGAAGGTTCAAAGTTTTTGATGACATACTAGTAAGGCCTCATGCCCACGGCCAGGTACGATTCTGACTGCGAAATATCGCAGCGGAATCAGACCCGGTGCCCCCCAGAGACCAATACTCACCTGCCCAGATCTGCCGCGAGTGTCTTGGTCAGCGAGCAGGCGCACATGCGCAGTGCAGCACATGACGTGGGGGCGCTGGGCTGTAATGCGGATTCCCGTGGTACTTCCACAGTGCCCACTGCAAAAGTATCACGGGACGGATGGCTTCCATTGACTACAATTGAAGCTGTCCGTTGATTTTCAGCACAGAATAGAACATGCTGCGATTCTCTCCTGCAAGCAGAAAATCGCAGTTGATTTCTGCTCGTGGGCAGGGGAGAATCGTTTACCACAGCATGTCTATGGATGGGTGTCTGGTCGCGAATTCCGCACCAATTACCCGCCTGTGGGCAATCAGCCTTAAGTTCCATATTCTGCTACATCGCAGCGTTATTTCTTGCTGTTTGTAGGGAAACTATGACACCAAAGGAGAAAGTGTTTTGTTTGCGGGAGTTTGCTAAGTGTGAATCCATTATTCAAGTGCAACTTGAGTTCCGACATCGATTCCAAAAACAGCCGCCTCGTCACAAGCTAATTTACGAGTGGCACAGAAAATTTGTTGAAATGGTTACATATGCAAACAGAAAAGCACAGGTCGCCCACACACATCACATGAAAATGTGGAGCGTATTAGAGTCGCATTACGCCATGGTGTGGCCATAAATGGAACTTACTGGTGTGTCATTAAAAAAATGTGAACCTTCGGCCGCCTGCAGACGGCCGGGTCGGATCCGGCTGCGAGAATTCTCGCAGCGGGACCCGACCCGAGCGCCTGCAGAGAGCACCGCTGACTTACCCGCTCCCGCAGCTCCGGCTCTTTCATGTGCCAGCTGCCGGGCAGCCAGCGCATGCGCAGAGCGGAGCCGGCAGCCGGGCAGTGACGTTTCTGTGCGGGGCTCTGTGAGCTCCGCACAGAATTAGAGCATGCCGCGGTTTGTTTGCTGCGCGTGATTTCACGCAGACAAACCGCGGCCGTCTGCGTGAAATCACACGCAGCAAACAAACCACGGCCGTCTGCATAGGATTGCGTGCTGTAATGCAATCCTATGCAGGCGTCCAGAGGTGGAAATTCTGCGGGGAATCCCGCCGCGGAATTTCCACCTATCTGCAGGCGGCCTTCCTCTTCTCAGTGATGTGAGGATTGTGTTCCTGTCTTATGTAGTTTGTTTGTAATTAAATTCCCTAAATCTGCTCCTTCTTTTTCAATAACTCTGTAATGTTATAACTTGTATTACAGAGCTGCAGAGATATTACTTTACCTGCGGTCTTCCCTCCTACTTCGTTCTCTATTGTTATCCAATGGTTATGACCTGTAGGCTCAGCTGTTTTACTGGTCAGGCATGCTCAGTGCCCTTAAATTCTGTAATAATGACCAGGTTTGTACAGTTATGAACGCTCACTCACCAGTAACAGGCAATGGAGCATTGTGGGAAATGTAGTTTTTGCACTCCCTGGCGGCCAATTTAAATAACAATGTGGAAATCTGAAGCCTACTGGAAAGCAGCGGTGGTGAAGGTCAGGAAAAAATATATACTCAAGTTCAGTTTGATTATTTAGATGGACATTTTGAATAATGGCAGTAGGTGGAAGTATTAGACATTTTAAGGGGTTTTCCCATGACATCTGCTTGTCTATTTTAAAACCTGTCAATCACACAGGTAATCAAAGTAAGTTAGGTGATGGTCTAACAATTGTGATCCCCAATGTTGCTGATAACAAAGGACCCCTCCTGTTTCTCTTCAAGCTAATCCTATGCTTGTGCTAATGCTTGTGCATATTAGCAGGGAAGCACAATGAATGTAAGATCTGCCTATTGTACAACATGGTTGCTGTTGGGTCAAATCATAAGCAAAATGCTCATACAGACGTAACAAAATGTAACCCAAAGCTAATAACTTGCTGCAACAAATTACCATATTGAGACTTAATGTAAGAACTTTTCTTGCTTTTCTGTCACTTTCTCCCTGAGCGCAAGACGCACCACACCAAGGATGAGCATAAGGTTGTGTTCACAGACTGCAGAACGGAGTAAAATATCATATAATCTAAACAAAAGGAGGAAGGGACAACCTCACCCTGATTACGGAGGAGAACTGCCTTGCCTAAAAGTGAGGTTATCACCTCGATAAAGGTGGCCCCATGTCTCGTGCCTCAACCACTAACTCTAGCAACTAAAAGAAGGAAAACACTAATCAACTACCAAGAGCACCACTTAGCTTTACAGCAGAACTCTTACCAATGCAAACATGCCCTCTCTCCACAAAGACTGAGAAAATAATCAGCAACAACCTGACCTAGAAGCTGACTAAGGCCTCCTTCCCATGGACGGATTTCCGGCGCGTAATACGCGGCAGAAATCCGCTGCGTTGCCCGCAGTTATTAGGTTCTATTGAACCTAATAGCACAATGCTTACGGTGCGGAATTCCACCGCGGTGGAATTTCGCACCGTAAAATCACCCGTCCTCACCCGCGGCATGCTCTATTTTCCGCGGGTGTCTGCGCGGACGGCTTCCATTGCAGTCAATAGAAGCCGTACGTCATACTATCTTCCGCTGTAGCACAGCAGAAGATAGCGTGAAACCGCTTCCCTGCCTACCGCGTCATATGACACGGACGGCACATCATGTGACGCTGTGGGCGTGTCATATGACACGGCCAGCACGTCACATAACGCTGCGGCGCGCCACGCACTCTATTGCGCATGCGCGCCAAAGCGTCATGCGGGACGTAGGACCGCGGATCCGGAGGTAAGTATTGGGGTCTCTGGGGGGGGGGCGCCGTGACGGGCTGCCGCGGAGTCTCCGCGGTGGAGCCCGTCACGGCCATGTGAAGCCGGCCTTAAATAATGACCCAGGCAATGCAATTGGACAGACAGACTACCACAAACACCTGGGTAAGATCGACAGATACGACACAAGAGAACAAAATCAGTGACAAGGGAAACACTGAGGGAATACAGACAAACGATCACCATGCCACGACCCCATTGCGGCCAACAGATGTGACATTTTTAAGTTAAACTTTGGTAAATCTGTATGCAAGATAACAGTACAGTGGATGTCATACATCTAAACATTTCGGGTATATTCTTTAATACATGTCTATAAGCCTGAATAGTTTTAAAGAATACATTAGTACAAAAATCATCAGAATATACAAAATTGCATCACTTTATATCAAGTCATAACACAAGTAATCCTTAAACTGTGTCAGATGTACTACTATGAATTTGACAAATGTTTTTGTGCACCACTATCATAAATGTATTAATATAAGTCTATTTATCAGGTAAAAAATGGTATTGCCCCTCTGATAGTGGGATACTTGGTGGTATGATCTGACTGTACAAGACCAAAAGTTACGTCAAAACTGAAAATTCTGTTTCATATCTTAATTATCTCCAGCTTCCCCATTCTCTTCCATCCATATGGCTGCAATATATGACCATAACACCTAGACCAGCTTGTGGTTATATTTAACCAATCACTGATTATCATAGCACTCCGTTCAATTAAAGGGATTATCCAGCCTTTTAAAACTGATGGCCTATCCTCAAGGTTGACCATCAATGTCTGATCAGTGGGGAATCAATGGGATAATACTGTAGTACTTACAATAGCCGCTATAAATAATTTGGTGTTCTGAGAAAGAACACAATCGTGCTGCTCACAGGAGTGCCACGACTCCTTCAATCAGCTGACTGGCAGAGATCCTGAGTGGTAGACCCCCACCAACCAGATATTGATGGCCTATCCTGATATTTTACTTAAATGGGTTATCTAGTCTATCAATTTTATAAAGGCTGAATAACACCTTTAAGTAAAAACAAGGAGTCCACGCATGTAACTGGCCTAAAATATATTACTAGCATTATTATTATATTTTTATAACACATTTTCCAAAATGGCTTAAAACACATAGAGCCTCATGCATAAAAACAGTTCTAATAGAAAAAGCTGTTCCACAACAGCAATTCAATTTTTAGCTTTCCATTTTTCGAACCGAGGTCGAGGAAAAGAGAATTTGAATGGTTGCTATGAGTAACAATGAAACTTTTTGCTCGAAATGTAAGCTTTTTGTCAACAAGGACCACCGAGTTTAAAATTGGAGGCAAGTGCTAGGGTTCGCCATAAATATATTGTTGAAAGGGCTGTTTGGAACATTTAAGACACTGGCTGAAAGTGGGAATATGATAGAATAAGTACTGCTCATCTGCTAAATCTTCAGTTCCCATTATGATGCTCCAACTGGTCTCTGTGGCAGTCTTGTAGTCATGACATTATGACTGCATGCACGTGACCACTGTAGGTAATCACTGTCATCAGTCGTGATGAAAGTCAGGCGTGTAGCTGGGAGGTGGGGCAGGAGGGGCATGTGCCTTGGGTGCAGTCAAGACCAAGGCGGAGAGGGGACACCAGCCATCCAATTTAACCCCCCTACAGTTTATCTGGAACCTAGCTGGTTCTGCAGGAAAAGGACTTTACAGTTTTGGACAAAGTAAGCTTGTTCTCATTTAAATGTCTGTAGCTCTGGTTCTATCAGTGCAACATGGTGTTGGTACCATTTTAATGTCAAGATTGTTGGCTTTAAATTGGCAACACAAGCATGTCTATAGCACTTATAGAATCAGAGCTAAAATCACTTAAATTGTGGGTTGGAAATATTGAATTTACAAATGTACTGTTTTGCTGGCACCTAGGCTCCCCTGGCCTTCAGTTCTGGGTGCAGAGCGCTGACATCATTCAAACCAGGTCATGTGACCATCGCAGCTTATCATTGTCTGAAGTGAGTCGGCGTATGACTGCAGCTGTCACATGGACTTGGTGTTGGTGACATCTTTGTTAGCTCCCCGCACCTGAAGTTTCTGGAGGGCGGTGTGGGGCAGCAAACTGATTCTTTGCCCCAGGTGATGGAAAACCTAGCTATGCCTGTGTGCGTGCACACTACAGCAGTGATTGGCTGCAGGGCTCATTTGCAGATAATTGGAACAAGAGGCGTAACTTGAAGCTCCTGGGCCCCAATGCAAAACCTGTAACAGGGCCACCAACTGTAATGCTTTATTCATAGTACTGGGCTCTCCATATGGAGAAGAGAAGCCTTATGGGCCCCCTAAGGCTCTTGGGCCCGGGTGCAACCACATCCCCCGCATCCCCTATAGCTATGCCAGTGGTCAGAACATCATAACTGTAGGACAACAACAGAAATTGGAGGCACGACTGGAATGGTGGTGATGGAGCAGCAAGGAATTTATAGATAAGTAGTACTTATTTTATCACATTCCCTGATTTCTTTCAGTCTTTTAAATCTCCCAGACAACCCCGTTAGCTAAAATTTACTTAAGTACACTAAAGGTGGCTCTAAGATATCAATTATATGTTCTGCTTATATACATAAGTAGATTTTTAACAACAGTGGGAGCTATAAGTTACCCAGAAGACCAGTAACTTCTGAAGAGTTACCCAGAAGGCCAGTAACTTCTGATGAGTTACCCAAAAGACCAAAGACCAGTAACTTCTGATGAGTTTCCCAGAAGACCAGTAACTTCTTATAAATTATCCAGAAGACCAGTAACTTCTGATAAGTTACCCAGACTAGTAACTTCTTATAAGTTACCAAGAAGACCAGTAATTTCTGATAGGTTACCCAGAAGACCAGTAACTTCTTATAAGTTACCCAGAAGGCCAGTAACTTCTGATAAGTTACCCAGAAGACCAGTAACTTCTGATGAGTTACCCAGAAAACCAGTAACTTCTGATGACTTACCCAGAAGACCAGTAACTTATGATGATTAACTCAGAAGACCAATAACTTATGATAAGTTACCCAGAAGACCAGTAACTTCTGATAAGTTACCCAGAAAACCGGTAACTTCTGATGAGTTACCCAGAAGACCATTAACTTCTGATAAGTTACCCAGAAGACCAGTAACTTCTGATGAGTTACCCACAAGACTAGTAACTTCTGATGAGTTACCCACAAGACCAGTAACTTCTGATAAATTACCCAGAAGACCAGTAACTTTTGATGAGTTACCCAGAAGACCAGTAACTTCTGATGACTTACCCAGAAGACCAGTAACTTCTGATGACTTACCCAGAAGGCAAGTAACTTCTGATGACTTACCCAGAAGACCAGTAACTTCTGATAAATTACCCAGAAGACCAGTAATTTCTGATAAATTACCCAGACTAGTAACTTCTTATAAGTTACCAAGAAGACTAGTAACTTCTGATAAGTTACCCAGAAGACCAGTAACGTCTTATAAGTTACCCAGAAGACCAGTAACTTCTGATAAGTGATCCAGAAAACCAGTAACTTCCGATGAGTTACCCAGAAGACCATTAACTTCTGATAAGTTACCCAGAAGACCAGTAACTTCTGATGAGTTACCCACAAGACTAGTAACTTCTGATGAGTTACCCAGAAGACCAGGAACTTCTGATAAGTTAACCAGAAGACCAGTAACTTCTGATAAATTACCCAGAAGACCAGTAACTTTTGATGAGTTACCCAGAAGACCAGTAACTTCTGATGACTTACCCAGAAGACCAGTAACTTCTGATGACTTACCCAGAAGGCAAGTAACTTCTGATGACTTACCAAGAAGACCAGTAACTTCTGATAAGTTACCCAGAAGACCAGTAACTTCTGATAAGTTACCCAGAAGACCAATAATGATCTCCGTATATAAAAGATGATAGAATAAAAATGAAAGCTAAAAATAATAAATCATTCACAGATAGATAAATTATATTTAGTATCACATTAAGACATTACAAGTTTTCATGATAAATAACGATGTACATAAAATTCACCCTATTGCCGTTTCTACTAGATAACAGCTACTTGTGATAACTGTGACATAAGCAATGCACTTTTAGAAATACATTCAGATAAGGTAACTTATTCTTTTCAAAGATGTTGCTGTCAAAATCTTTACTTATAAATAGCCGTATTCTCTCTGGGCAGTGGCTGTGCATGAATAATTCTAGGCTGTGAAGTTTATGAATATTATATCTATATTTCTTTCTGATCCCATCATCAAGGTCAACACACTTTCCTGCATTTTGGATTGCATGGCTAATTTATCTCTCAGGGAATATCACAATTCTCTTCTTATTTTTAGCAACATCTACAAAGATAAAAATTTCAAAACTTTATAAATTATGCACCACGTTATATTCTCTCGTGACTGGGTAATAACCAAAGTGACATGAATCAATAATCTATGCACTTAAAAATGTGACAACAACAGGAAGTTTATTCATTAGCATATGTATGGATTGTCAATTATATGACTATGGACAAATTAAGGTTGGTAGGGACCCCAATACCCTTCGCAAGGAGCAGGTCTCCACCTGACCCCTATTGCTTCCACAAAAAGAAGAGGTGGTCACTCATGCATTTGGGCCTGCAGTGGAGTCTATGAGAGTGATGGAGACTCTCTTGGACTTCAATGAAGAGAGCCACACACATGCATGCTCACCTCTTCTCAGCTGGATAGCAGCACCGAATGGCCATTATGTGAACCCCTGGTTTCCTGGCATGCCCAGGATCCCAGAAGTAAGCTTCATATACATTACTGATATAGTGGTTGTCCAACATATATGGTGAAAGGCAGAGCAGATAGCAAGAGGCTCCCTTGTATCTGGTGGATAAATGATTCTCCTGATTTAGTTGTATATTTCACAACTGAATCAGAAGAACCAGCCCAATAGGAGTCTTATTTCCCACCTAGGTTCCAAAAATGGTGAAGAGTCAAGAGCATGTGCCATCCCTTAAATGTGGCCCTCCTTATAATTTAATAATACTCTCCTTAATTAATAGCACTATACATCACTTGATTTTATTGGTTCTGTTCCCATTGGGCTCAAAATAGTTTTTAAGTCACCTGTTAGCAGGTTTATAGAATGTGGGAGGAAACTGGAATAAACCCACCTAAACACAGGAACAGCATACAAATTCCATGCAGATGTGGTCTTTAGTCAAATATAAACCTAGGACACTAGCCCTGCAAGACAACAGTGCTAACGACTGAGCCACCATGCTGCCCAAATAATTAATTATTGTTACAACGCTGTGGCTTTACCTGCCTAGTTGAATCAGTGTCCATTCTAGTAGACTACAGGTGGCCATACACATCAGACAAATGTTGACTGAACCCATCGATTTCAGAGGAGAGAAGGATTGGACACGTTGGATATTAACATATCGGATCCTTTAGGCTAAATTTACACTTGGCACTTGAATTTTATTCATATACCCACTAGTTGGTCATAGCTACATCAATAAAAGTTAACAAACTTAGTCTACAAGACAATTATCATTATGCTGGTGGAACCAAAGTGAGCACTTCTGTTCCATCTGTCAAAACCAGTACAGGTTTTGTTCTACATTTTTCTTGGTTGCAACTGAATAAAAGCTATGAAAGTATGAGTACTGTCCCTTTAATTCAAATTAATAATTTTGTAGATGAACCTCTGAACCAAAATCATAAATATTATGTCTGTACATGTCCAGAGGCAAAGATCAATAGAAATGGCACAGGCACAATACAAAAGTAATGCAGTGCATTACACAAGAAATCAAGCATGTTCAAATCCACTAATGGAGCTAAAGAAATTTGTTAAAAATCCTTAAAAAAGCCAAATATTGAAAGTTTAAAAAAACTTAGATCATGTAACAAAAATATAAACAATAATAGAATAAGCATTATTCGCATAGTCCAAACTATTAGAATAAGTCTTTTATCCCATACTGTAAAATGTTAAAAATATATTCAATGCCAGCACTTTGGTCACCCTGCCTCCTCTAAAAATGTGGAATAAAAAATTATAAAAAAAAGTTATATGTACCCCAAAAATAGCACCATTAAAAACCATATCTTGCCCCACAAAAAATACAATTCTGTAAATGAAAAAATAACTTTATGGAGGTCAGAATATGCAGACACAAAGAAAATTAATATTCTTAAAAAGTTTATATTTTTCAAAAGTTTTCGAACCTGATAACTATATAAATTTACTATCGCTGTAAATATATTCACCTGTAGAATGAAAGAAACATCTCTTTTTTTCCGCACAGTAAAAAATGTTAAAAAACGCAAACTACAATGGCAGAATTGTGGGCTTTTCAAAATTCCATCACACACTATATTAAATGTAATTAAGTTACAAAAAGCATCTTGTCCTGAAAAAAAACAAGTCTGCGTACATCTGTATCGATGAAAAAGTAAAAAGAAGTCATGGCTATTGATGAGCGAGCACCCAAATGCTCGGGTCCGCGTTATTAGAGTCGAGCTTTTCGTAACATTCGAGAGCTCTACTTGAGTAACGAACTCCATTGACTACAATGGGAGACTCGAGCATTTTTGTATGTGGGACGCCAGTTCCGGAGTCTCTTCCCCCCTCTCTCTCTCCCCTCTCTCTCTCTCTCTCTCTCCCCCCCCCCCCTCTCTCTCTCGCCCTCCCCTCTCTCTCCCTCTCCCCTCTCTCTCTCTCTCCCCCCTCTCTCTCTCTCCCCCCCTCTCTCTCTCCCCCCCTCACTCTCTCCCCCTCCCTCCCTCCCTCCCTCCCTCTTCCTCTCTCCCTCCCTCTTCCTCTCTCTCTCTCTCCCCCCCCTCTCTCTCTCTCTCTGCCTCTCCCTCCCTCTCCCTATCTCTCCCTCTCTCTCCCTCTCTCCCTCCCTCCCTCTCTCTCTCAAAAACTGGGGCGGGGTCGAACACAGCATGATGCTCGTTCGAGTAATGAGCATGAAGCTTGGCAGAGTACATTCGCTCAACTCTAGTCATGGCTCTTCGAAAGCGGGGATGAGAAAATGAAAAAGACGAAAAATGGCAGTGGTGGGCAGGGGCTTACTTTTATTGAAAAATGGTGAACCTATACTTCGACCCTGTAAAGAGTTATCGACTTGAAGATAGCATGGGGCTACACCTAGACTTTTTACCTCTCACTACAAAAAGAAAATGCAGTTATATCGCCATCCTTATGAATCGGGTGACTTGAAAATCCTTCAAAATTGCTCCAGTCCATTCACTGGAAATAACTATTTTTGATCACCTCTATATGCTGGGATTTCAGAGCAATTTTACGAAGTAGTAACCACATTTTTCCTTCGTAGGATAGTATGAAAACCTCTCAAAAAGTGCTTGTTAAAGTTTTGATGATAGAAAAATGTCTAACTACGTCAGGTCTGAGTTTAGCCCTAACCTTACAAGCCTGTTTAAAAGTCTGAAGTCACAAAGTTCCACCGGCAGTTCCATTATCTAGCGCACAGTACCACCAGATTGTTATTTACTGCAAACATGTAATAACCACTTCCTCAGAAGCCTCGCTCGCTGTCTGAATATGAAATATTTATTACAAATGTAATAATGTAATCTCCCCAAACCAGTATAAATCACAGTCCTCCCAGACTCGGAGGCCTACTATTGACAGCCATCTATAAATGAAAGCTTTTCAGAACAGATGGCGGCAGTTATGATGTGATATATAATGGCACATTCACAAACAGTGCATCCGTTCAATCACTCTTTAATATTATATATTGTTTTTGTAGAAAGAGTTATTGTATTCCATTAGTTACAAAACTGCAATATATTCATGCTGGCTTTGACGTTAATGTGCTTACAGAATAAAGGAACAGATGACTACATCCAATATGTAATGAAAGGAAACGTAGCTAATGTGGGATCTGTAACTGCGTAAAGGGGTTATTCAGGCTTTAAAAATTGATGGCCAATCGTCAGGACAGGCCATCAATATCTGATCGGTGGGGGTCTGCCGCCTGGGACCAGCACTGATCAGCTATTTGAAAGGGCTGCAGTGCTCAAGCGAGCACTATGGCCTCTTCAATGTTTAAATCCGCGTATGGTCTTGGGAGTACTCAGAATGCTGTATTTTTTATAGTGGCCGTTCTGAGTACTGCAGGCTTGTCCCATTCATTTCAATGAATGGCCAGTAGAAAAAAGTACACAATACTCTTCGCCTTCAATCAGCTAATCGGCGGGGATCCCAGGTGGCGGACCCCAACAACCAGATATTGATGGCCTATACTAAGGATAGACCATCAATTTTTAAAACCTCGATAACTCCTTTAAGGCCAGTTTCACTCAAACGTATTATGAGCGTCTTTATACATCCGTAATACAGACATATATCTCGGCCTAACTGCAGGTATCCTGACCCGAACTCAGAGCTTCATAGGAATCTATGAGTTTGAGTCAGGAGACCCATGGTCAGGCCTGGATACTCTTTGGTATTACAGATACATAAATTAAACTGACCTTATGCAAAATTGAACAGAAGGCTGAGTTCACTTTAGTGTTAGAATATTTTTTCTTGTTGCGCCATGGGAACAGAAAAACAGAAAGCTATCTGGGAAAGGATCTGTCTTATGACAGAATCGAATAGCACCTGATTGACCCCACTGACTATAATATGGTCTGCTGAGCAGCCGTAATGCTATCTGGAATTTTCCCGGATGAAATAGTGCAGCTGCTATATTTTGTCTGGAATTTTGCGCCATATCTGTATCAGAGACTTGGAACAGAGTCTCTAAAAAGATATGAACAGAAAGTGGAAACTCAGGGCTGTCAAAGTGCAGAGGGATCAGCCCTATTCTCATTTGCACAAGGAAAGACTAGAAGCAATGGGATGAAACTGAAAGGGAGGAGACACAGATTAGATATTAGAAAAAACTTTCTGACAGGGAGGGTGATCAATGAGTGGAACAGGTTACTACAGGAGGGGGTGAGTTCTTCTTCAATAGAAGTCTTCAAACAAAGGCTGGACAGACATCTGTCTGGGATGATTTAGTGAATCCTGCATTAAGCAGGGGGTTGGACCCAAAGACCTTGGAGGTCCCTTCCAACTCTACCATTTTATGATTCTATGAATGTGGCCTTACTCAGTGTATAGCAAATGTAAGAAATAGATGCTAGTGGCCAATGATTGGGTGCACAATAAGGCTTAAATTGGGGTGTCTTCCACCAGACCTTTGGAGTCCATTATTGTATTTTAAGCCTGAGCTCTCTGGAGGATCTACTGGTACCTTGAGGGTCAATCTAGGCCTAGGTAATGAATACAGTTTTTATCTTTTTTTGTTAATCCTGAGTCAACCTATTAATCTCAAAGAGTATTTTCTAATGCTTCAAAGTGAACATTACCGTGTTCTCTCAGCAGCCAGACCCCCGTAATCAGCTTATCATTGAGGAAGCCTCCCAATAAAGGAAATTACCTTACCACCTTTGAAACAATTGTGCTATACACACAATATTCATACTGCAACCATGTTCAGAAAATACAAGCAGCCACATGTAAGTCAATAGAAGTTGCAAGAAGGTGGAGAATTGCTTTAAACAGATTCCCCAAATATAAACCTAAACATAATCGGAAATAGAATTTCCCTATTTTCTATGTGAACTGTTCCTTATTTACCTTATTATTTCTCTAGTAATATACTTGTGTAGAATATGTGGGATGTTCTTAGTCCATTGTTACTTTGTACCAGCTGTTCTTGTTTCCATAATGCAGCCCAAGCAACCTAGTTTTATTTGATGAGTCAAATAGGATGATACAGCTGTTCTGTAATGGGTCACGACTTCAGTTTTCTTTATTTCAGCATACTAAAAATGTACCGTATTTCTGAAAAGGGAGCAAGATTAATGTTATAGCCACGTATGAGTCAACATAAAAAGTAATGATGGTGCAAATAAATGTCATTTACTGGGTTTTGTTGCTCTTGTTTTTGTTCTCGCATAAAAAGGATCTGTAAAATAAATTTTCATGACTCGTATTTTACTTTAATATACTAGTGAACTGAAATAAAAGGCCCTTGTAATACATGAGAGTAATAATGTCAGGACTCTCAATTTATAATAACACAATATGAAAGATGCAGAAAACTACAGTGTGAATATCATCATGTTCTGTGCCATTTGTGGAGGATCGGGAGCCGGGGAATCGGTAGGGTCAGTATGACATACTTTATTTTACACGGAGACTTTTTTTTTATTGTAAACACCTGAATATTGATAAGTCAACTTTTCAACTCTTTTGTTTGGCCAGTTTGCCAAATTTAGGCAAAAAGTTCAGTTCAGTCCAAATTAGTTTGAACAAACTGGGACTTCACTAATGCATCTAAAAGTGGTGTATAACACTGTCATAAAAGCCCTGTATAACGTTCTTTAGGTCACCCAAGAGTGTATCTAAGTACTTTTGAGCTGTTTTTAGGGCAAAGTTAATGATGAAGAAAAAGAATAAGATGAATAAGAAGAAGAAAAAAAGACATAAAAGACAAATAAGAAATGTTTGCAAGGCATTATGGGCTACCCTGAGATTATGTGATCCTTCCTCCTTCTCCTTTCTGCCACATGCCATTTTTAGTGGGTTGGACCAAGACAAACAGCTCAATGTTCAGGTTTGCACCAAATCGGCCATTTAAGAAAAGGTCGACCCGAAACAGGGTTCAACCTTTTTGGTTCACCCAACACTATGCCTGGACATTCCCTTTAATATTTTATGGTCTATATAATCTCCATAATGGAGTCCTAAGACTACCAAGGGGTAATGGTAAAACCAATGGAGTGGGTTCTTATAAAGGTTTCCATGTTTAGAAAAATATGGCTTTGTTCTTCCAAAATTAGCAGCACACACAGGTTGTGTGTGGTATTGCAGCTTATCTCCATTCATTTTACTGGAACTGAATTGCAATAACAGACACAGCCCATGGACAGATTTGATGCTGTTTCAAGAAAGCAGCCACATTTTTCTAATCCTGGATGACCTCTTGATTAGGGGTATTTCTGTGTATACTTTGGCTATGCAACGAAATACTCTCCAACTGCCACTCATCAACCCACCATAAATGATAGACTAACACAGTCAGTGACTCTAGAATAACTGGCCACAACAGCTACTTTATTAACTTTGTATGAAAAATATTTAATATAGAAACATATAACGTACATCAAAACAAAGGAGGTATATTAGGAATATCAATAACCGATCCCCCACCCGCAACATGCTGATTCAGAAGGTGGCAAAGATGTCAAAAATGCTGTGTATCACATCTCTCCAGTTCCATGGGAGTTATTTCAATGTAAGCATCACCAATCTTTTAAGCTCCATATCCACCAAAGCCAGGGGTACCACACCACCGACAGCCCCCTATTCAATAACACAAGTGACCTGCAAGATCTCCCTACTACCAAATGTCATGACAAGAAAGCAAAAGGACAAAAAAGAACCCTCTCCTGTCCATCAAATTAAGAGCTAAGAAACTAAGGGCAGGTGGGTTGTTGCTGACACAGTAAGAAACTGAAGCCCCGCCTCTCTTAAAGTAGCTGTTCAGTCTACATCACTTCACCCCTCTCAGTACACCCAAAGACCCTCTAACTCCCCCTGTATCACCTTTGGAACTACTTTTCCATCCAACCCTGTCATGTTGGGCTTCTGCTAGTCTGCATCCTACTATGTGCCCTCACTTTAATAGAGGTATGTGGATAATGTACAAGTGAAAACTCCCCACATTCCAAATCGATGCTCAGTATTGAATATATTTATTTTCCATTGATTATATGGCACCAATATATTCTGCAGCACTGTACAGAGATAATCATCTCTCCCATCAATCCATGGCGCAATAGACATGGAATGGGAATGGTTCACTCAGTCAAGCTTTGCGCCTTTCTGAACCACATTTATTGAAAGTCAATGATTAGCAGTGAAATTACTGCATACGGAGCTACTTTATTAACCCCTTTAGGACCCGAGTATTTAGCCTCATATTATACCTATCATTTAAACAATGTTTTGTGATATAAATATCTCAGAAATTGTAATCAGTGGGGTCCAAGACTTGAGTCCCAAAGGGATCACCAGAATGAAGTGTAACATGCATCACTGAGTAACATGCCGCTTTGGCTTTTCTTAGTTTTCCTCAGCAGAATAAACAATATATTGTCTATCTTCAGCGGTCAGCATGCTTTTATGTAATTTTTTGAACTGAGTTTTTTTCATAGTACAGTAAGACAAAATAGAAAAGGCAACACTGATGTTCACTCAACATTGAAGCGGAAAGATCTATCTATCCATCTATCTCCTATCTATCTATATCTATATCTATCTATCTATCCATCTATCCATCTATCTCCTATCTATCTATCTCTATATCTATCTATCTATCTATCCATCTATCCATCTATCTCCTATCTATCTATCTCTATATCTATCTATCTATCTATCTATCTATCTATCTATCTATCTATCCATCTATCTCCTATCTATCTATCTCTCTATCTATCTATCTCATATCTATCTATCTATCTCAAAGCTATAATCAAATATCTATCTATTTATCTACTGTATCTATCTCATATCCATCTCATATCTATCTATCTCATATCTATCTATCTATCTATCTATCTATCTATCTATCTATCTAATACTTCTCTATCTCTCTATTTATCTACTGTATCTATCTCATATTTATCATCTCTCCATCTCATATCTATCTATCTATCTCATATCTATCATCTATCAATCTATCTAATGTCTATCTACCTATCTCTCTATTTATCTACTGCATCTATCACATATCAATCTCATATCTATCTATCTATCTATCTATCTATCTATCTATCTATCTATCTCATATCTATCTATCTATCTATCTATCTGTCTCCTATCTATCATTTATCAATCTATCTAATGTCTATCTACCTATCTCTCTAGTTATCTACTGCATCTATCACATAACAATCTCATATCTATCTAGTTATCTATCTATCTATCTATCTCATATCTATCTAGTTATCTATCTCCTATCTATCTATCATCTATCTATCTCCTATCTATCTATCTATCTATCTATCTCATATCTATCTATCTCCTATCTATCTATCCATCCATCCATCCATCCATCCATCCATCACTAAATATACAGAACTGTGTAAATATATTTGGTGCACCTAGAAATAAATAATGACCAAACTGCTTTACACAGCCCTAAGTAGGAAATATTGCATATTGATTTTAATCTTTCGCAACCACAATGTATAGACAAAAAGTGCTTTGTAAATGTCTGCCTATATACATTCATATATCTCTGTACACAACCATATACAGCCCCGCAGTATAGCTATTATATTTTCAAATGACCAAAAAGGTCACATTGCAACATGACCCATACAGCTTTAATCTATAATTACTCCATTATACCCACACAGTGAAGAGTCACTAACACCAAGTCCCCTTTGGCACTGACCCAATCAATAATTTACAATATACCGCATATACAGAGTGCTGGCACATTGTTATTTGGATTTATCAATAAAACATAGTTAAATGGGTCATCGAATCTTATGTCTTATTCTTCAAGGCAGATCCTAAACTGCAGGAGCATGACTAGTAGGTGAGAATAGATTGTCAGCTTCTAAATGTAGACAAGAATATAACAACTTTGTGAAGAGCATCCCATTTTAGAATAATTAATATATGCTTAGATAACCTATATAACACAGTTCCTTGATGTAATACTCTACTTAACAGTACTGCAAATTAAACGAAAAAACTCCAGAGGACAAAAAACACAAATATATTTAAATTAATGCGCCACTTCGCTGAAAGCACATTTTTCTATCCCTGCATCCCTCACCCGATTGTCTGTCATACTCTGAATGTCTCTATTGTGGATTGCAGTTACTTCCATGCAATGCAGCCTCCTGTCTGATACCTATCAGACACTATCTTGATGTTGCTTTCACTCTCGCATTAATCCCATGATACATCAGTACAGCATCACATGACCAACTACAGCCTGTATTCTGTATTCACCTAAATAAGCTACAGACTATGGGCTTGGTCAGACAAGCGTGGTTTACACACTGCTACAGGAACCAATAGGTTTCTAAGGAAGCACTTGCACATACCCTTTTTAGAAGCACAGAATCTGTGCTCCTAAAAAAGAAGGACAGTGAGTGCTGACTCGCCTGTCAGCTTCGTGGTGCGCAGCTATGCAGGGTGCTTTCCATAGGCTGCTATGGGAGCCATGGAAGAACGCAGCCCACGCCACGGATGTGTGACCAGGCTGTTTCACAGAGCTAGAGACAGCCCAGTCATGCAATATTTTTAAGGATGACAGCTTCGTGATTTACATGTTGCTTAACAGCGTGTTAACCACGTTTTACTGACCGAGCCCTATAAGTGTACAGTCAGGAAGATGAACTGTGATCTCCTCTATTATAACTGTGTATCATCATCAGTTAGGTCAGTCTCACACAACCGGGTTTGAATTGCGAAATCCGCGATCATCACCTGCGCAGGTGATCCACGGTATTCCGCACACATTAGAAGAATAGAACATTCACATGTTCGTTCACATGAGTGAACGGCGATTGCAATTACCACGAGCAAAAATAAAAATCGCAGCATGTCTTATTTTTCTGCGGATTCCGCACGGACGGCTTTCATTGAAGTCAATAGAAGCCATCTGACCCGCAGCCCATCCACAATTGACATTGTGGATAGGTTGCGGGTACACGCATCATCACCTATCATCAGTACTGCGCATGACTGACGGTGAGCCCCCGTGGCCATCCGCAATACAGAAATTACAAGGTACGCATGCTCGCCGACCAGGGACAAGGCCAGACTCCGCTGTGGGCTCCGACCCGTCTGTGTGAGAGTGGCCTAACTGTGATAAAAGTGTCTGTGTGCCACTCTAAGCAGTTTATTGGGTAGGGTCCATGTAACAGCATCACACAGACTGAGAAACTGACTAGAAACTGAACATATAACCCCAAGTAGATCTGAGCTGGTCAGAACTGAGATCACATGACCATCTCAGGAGAAGGAAGTCAGGAGTTTCAGATAGAAAGGCATAACTAATCAAGGTAATACTAGCTCACTTATATATACTGGGGGGATAGCTACATAATGAATTTTAAAAAAAAATACTGGAGTGGCCCTTTAATAGGAAATGTAGAAGAAATCATACTGTTGTGAGCTAATCCATTTCATCAAAACATATTCAACATCTTAGACTACATATGCACATTTGATGTATAAAATATTATGGTATTTTAGATGTATATTAGATTTAATCTGACACATACTGACATGTGCAATATGTTCTCTTTCACCCAAGAAGATGTAGAGCTGTCCATACAAATCTCTCATAAGGCTCCCAGCGTGCTATTACAGAAAACTTACTAGAGAAACTAAAAGGCTGCTGTGAGATTGCTTCCCACCCGGGAATAAGATGCCTGGCTGACACTCTGGGGAATACATCCTTATTGACATCTAGGAAAGAGTATTACTGATGAAGCTTTTAACTACCCTATTAATGTTAAAGATACATTTATTTAACACATATTTTGAGATATTTTAACAAATACTGTTCTGGAATATGTCTCACTGGTTACCATAAAACAGATGGATTTGCTTACTAAAATCCCATGTCTTACCAACCTTATCATGCAGTCATGTCCCTGGAGGACAGATAAACGGGTTTCTATTAAAACCCTATTAGAGGAAGTAGTTACTTGCCCTCTCACTAATGTCACCATTGTACTGTATGTACCCCCCAGTAGTTTAGGATGAGCTCCGTGCTTTCTGCAGAAAAGGGAAATTACAATTGAGGATGAACAGAGCTTGTTCTACTTTATACTGCTGTAGCTCTGGTTCTATTAGAATTAGTAACATGATTTTGCTAATATTCTTGGCTTTAAAATAACATCAAAAGCATGTTCATAGCCCTTATAGAACCCAAGTTACAGCAGTTTGAAGTAGAGTCGGGAATACTGAATTTACAGCTAGCCTTTTTTAGTGAGTGTGCGCAGAGGAGAGGAGGGGGGAGACAAGCGGCAACAAAGAAGATCTGGGATTCTCCTGTATGGGACCTTTCACACAGGACAGAGTATTCCGCAACAGTATTGTGGAATATGCCATCTGCAGAATTGAACATAGCAGAATCCTGCTGGCAATTCTTCATCAAAATCTGCAGTAAGAAGTGCAGAATTTGGTGCAGAATTCAGGAATGGCATATTCCGGCCTGTGTGAAAGGTCTCTATATCTTCCTGTCACAGAAAAGAGGTGACAGAATTTTTAATCATGTTTTTACCCTCCTATCAAACAGAAAGCATATTTGCTCTCTTACTGTTACAGATAGGGTTTTTACATTGATCACAGCAGAAACTATGACACAAGTATGAATACAATAAAATGGTCTATAAATGGTGGAAACTTTATATTAAACGGTGTGCAACAAAAAGATACAATATAACCTCAAAAAGGATAGCAATTTGTTTGATGGTTTACTTCCCAGCTGACGTTATTAACCCCTTAAAGACCACCAATATGCCTTTTTACATTGTTCATAAAGGCCCTTATTCATATGCATGTGCACTGTGCATTTTTTATGGAGTTGCATCAGAATACTGACACAGGTCTCTTTGTGAATAGCAATAGGCAAACGGCGACCTGAGGACAGCCTGGTAGCTGTTATAACAGTGGGGACCAGGGAAACTGCCAATCCCCACTGATTAATTCTTCACATGCCATGGTCAATGACACCCCAGCATGTAAAAAGGCTGACAGGAAGGGGCTCTCACTGTCACCTATCAGACCTGATCATGGCATCCCGAAGGGGTTGTTATTGCACCCTGAGGCTTGAAGATGAACTTTAGGTCTGTTATCTACAACAACTTATGAGGCCCAGCTTATGGCTGAGCTTCATAGGCAATAGGATATACTGTAATACTTCAGTATTGTAGTGTAGTATATAAATTATCAAAAATTGTGAACTTCAGATCCCCTATTGAGACAAAAGTAAAAACTTTAAAAAGTTTACCAAAATAGTAAAGAATACACACAAAAAAACAAAAATTCTCCTTTTCCCTCTTAATATATATTAAAAAATCACTATAACTTTATTTATTATATAAATTCAGTGTCAATGTAATCGTACTGACCCATAGAATTAATTTATCATATTATTTACACCACACAGTGAACACCATTTAAAAAAAACAACATGCCAGAATTTTGTTAATCTTGCCTCTAAAAATTGGAATAAAAAGTGATCAAAATGTTTTATGTTCCCAAAAATGGGATAAATGAAGATGAGAGCTCATTCCACGAAAAACAAGTCCTCATAGAGCTCCATCAATATAAAAATGTAATGGCTCTTGGAATGCGCTGATATAAAAGTAAATCTTTAAAAAAATGTTTTTGGTGTACAAAAATAGCAACACATAAATAAAAACTGTGTAAACTTGGTATCACCGGAATTGTGCTGACCTAATCACATTATTTATAATGCACGCTGAACCTTGCAAAAATGTAATCCAAAAAGCAACAGAGGAATTTCTTTTTTCTCACAATCTCCCCCAAATAATGTATAAAAGTTATACAACGCATTATATGTACCTGAAAATGATGCCATTAAAAAACACAACTTGTCCCGCAAAAAGTCGATGGAAACATTAATAAGTTCTGGCTCTAGAAAGGCAACAATGAAAAAAAAAATGAAAAATTAGTTGATCACTAAAGTGCAAATAGGCTTCGCTTCAGTAGTAAGGGGTTAAAACTGATCATACAGTGGGAATGGTTGTTGGTCATAAAGTGCAATTAAATGATTAAACAATAGGTCACGGTGTCCTTCTCAGAGTTCAGACCCAACTCACTCAGGAAAACAGAACTTTGAGACAAACCAACTTAATCAGCTTCTACGATGAAGTAAGCTCTAGGCTGGACCTGGGAGAGTCTATTGATCTCGTATATCTGGATTTCTCTAAAGCATTTGACACCGTGCCACATAATAGGCTGATATATAAAATGAGACAGCTCGGATTGGGTGAAAACGTGTGTAATTGGGTAAAGAACTGGCTCAGGGATAGAAAGCAGAGGGTGGTAATAAACGGTTCATACTCAGATTGGGCCACCGTCGCTAGTGGGGTGCCACAGGGTTCAGTATTGGGCCCCATTCTGTTCAATATATTTATCAACGACCTGATAGAGGGGCTGCACAGCAAAATATCTATATTTACAGATGATACAAAATTATACAAGAATTATACAAGACAATTAATACAACGGAGGACAAGGTACGGCTACAAACGGACCTAGATAAGGTGGGGGCTTGGGCAGAAAAATGGCAAATGAAGTTCAATGTTGATAAATGTAAAGTTATGCACATGGGCAGGAGAAACGGATGCCACCAATATACACTAAATAGGGTACCACTAGGGAAAAGTGATATGGAAAAAGACCTGGGGGTACTAGTGGATTGTAGACTAAACTGGAGTAAGCAATGCCAGTCAGCTGCTGCAAAGGCAAATAAAGTCTTGGGGCGAGGGACGAGAATATTATTCTTCAACTATATAAGGCACTTGTCAAGCCTCACAGATTTACTGTCCTATAACATTTCCATTAACCTTGCTCCATAATGGTCCCCCACCAATATGATATTGATGACCTATCCTGAGGATAGTGTGTCAATATCTTAGTGCCAGAAAACCCCTTTAAATCAATTGGTTGTCCATGTTATGCTCTGATGTGTTAGGAACTCAACACAGAGAGACAACACTTCTGAAAAGTGAACCCCTCTATTAACTCAGAATTCCTAATAGGGTATTAAACTTAGTTTTTGAAACCACACAAATTTGTTAAGCTCTGATCTGGTAGAAAAAATGATGGCTCAGTCATGACCACTCTAACTATTGAGGTGGTCCCACAGCTGGACCTTCACCAGGGTTTAACATGAAGAGGTAATATACACTAAAAAATGTAAGTATTGCAGTGTACTGTACAAGTGATCAAGAGACATGTGTTCAAATCTCACCAGAGGACTAAAAAATGAAAAAAAGTTTAATAAAAGTTTTAAAAATAAATTTTAAAAACTACTAAAATAAAAAAACCTTTCTACATTTTAGGTAAAAAGATATACTTATCAGCGCCTCATTCAAAACAAACCAAAATTAAAGCAAATGAATAAATGTGCACTCACCTGGTGCTCGGTGGATTTCTTTCATAAGGAGAATCCACCGGCACCTAGGGTCCACGATATCCTATCATGTAACTCTGGTTCCAAATCCAGATCCTTGAGAGTTGTCTCTGGGAATACAGCCCTCTCTAGAGCTGGTAAAGTACAGCTTGCTTAAATGAAAAAATCCCCGCGCTCCGGAACACAGAGGAATCAGTCGTAAGCTTGTTTGTCCGTAAAGCTTGATTTCATGTGCAACGCATTTTGGCAATCCACTATGTTAAAATCCACTTACATTTCATACCCTCATGGAAGACGCCATTGCGGAGACAATTACAGCGTCATCATATGGGAGGTGCTTCCTGTTCAGGTGACTTGGTACCTCACTTTATTTTCTGATGGAACGCAATGTGCGCCCCATTCCTGATTCCTCTGTGTTCCGGAGCGAGGGGATTTTTTCATTTAAGCAAGCTGTACATTTTAAGTAAAAAAATCTAAACAATAAAAAACTCCATCATTGGAAAAATAAAAAATCAAGGGGATCCATTTTTTTTCCATTTAAAATTAGTAAACAAAACTCTAAAAATTTGGTATGACTCTAATCGTGCCGGTCAGTTGAATAAAGTTAACGGTCATTTTTTCTGCTCAGTGAACTCTGTAAAGGGATTTTAAAAAAACTAAATTCCCTTTTTTCCAACTAATGCCACTTAAAAATATATAGTTTTAAAACTTTGTCAAGATTTTTAAAGGGCCATTGTGGCAAAAACACATTTTCCATGCCTGCACCTCTCAACTGATTGCTTGTCACATGCTGGAGGCCTCCTCTGTGTATTCTAACCACTTCCCTGCCTGTCAGGCACCATCTTGAGGCCTTAGTCAGACGGGCGTTTTTAGCTGCGATTTGCGCATGCGCATGCGTCCGGCGATTTTATAAAACCATTGCTTTGCAATGGTATCGGACACATGAGCGCTTTTTATGCGCTCGTCCGATAAATTATAGAACAAAAAATCGCAGATCGCACCTATCTGCGATCTGCGATTCCTGTTCTCTTCTGTATATGCGCTCAATGGGGCCGGCGGCAGCAGCGCCGACCCCATTGAGAACATATAGAAGACAAATCATTCTTCTCTGCCACAGCTGTAACAGCTGTGGCAGAGAAGAACGATGTTTGCCCATTGAATTCAATGGAGCGGCAATACAGCCGCTCCATTGAAAGCAATGGGTTGCTGGCGTGCGCGGGGTGAATTGTCGGGAAGGGGTTAAATATATAAGCCCTTCCCTGCAATTCATCCTAAAATGTGTTAAAATAAAAAAAAATTGTATACTCACCTTTCCGCTGCAGCCGGAGTCCAGCCGCGGCCGCTGTCAGTTCTCCTGAACTGCTTCTCGGCACTATTCAGCCGGCGGGGCTTTAAAATCCCCGCCTGCTGAATGATCTGCCTCTGATTGGTCACAGCCCTGACCAATCAGAGGCCGGTTTCACTCACACACCCATTCATGAATTCATGAATGGGTGAGTGACTGCTGCCTCTCAGCGCTGAGCCAATCAGGGGCAGGTCTGACTCACATCCATTCATGAATTCATGAATGGGTGTGAGTGAGGCATGCCTCTGATTGGCTCAGCGCTGAGCCAATCAGGGGGCAGGTCTGACTCACACCCCCTTCACACCCACTGCAGGACGGTCGCGCGGAGCTCCGGCTGCCGGGAGAAGGTGAGTATACATTTTTTTTTTATTTTAACACATTTTAGGATGAATTGCAGGGAAGGGCTTATATATTTAAGCCCTTACCGACAATTCATCCCGGGCTCGCCCGCAGCGCATTGCTTTAAATGGAGGCGGCTCTATTGCCGTCTCCATTGAATGCAATGAGCTGGACAGCTCCGGCCCGTTTCTAATGAAACGCGGCTAGGAGCAGATTTTCGGGCAATTTGCTAGCGACTTGCGCACCGGTCACGCGATTTGCGGATGCGCATCCGTCATGCAATCCGCAAATCGCGCGAAAAAACGCCCGTCTGACTAAGGCCTGAGAGTGATATTTTTTTACTTTCCCTTTCAATCAATCCCATGATGAGTCAGGACAGTAAGCTATAGAATTTTTTGTTTAATTATATCATTGCCTTCTATATTCACCTAAATAAATTAGAGTCCATAAGTATAAAATTAGGAGGGTAAGCCGTGATCTCCTCTATTATAACTGTGTGACAGTTGTGATCATCATCAGTAACTATAAGATTCTTTATCCCCCTCAACACAGTTTCAGTGGCAGGTATATATAATAGTTTTAAACAAACTGAGAAACTGACTTGAAAATGAACATATAACTCCAAGTAGATCTGAAAGGGTCACAACTGAGATCACATGACCATCTTAGGAAAAAGAGGCCAGAATTTTCAGATAAAAAAAAATAACTAAGCTAGGTAATAGCTGCATAATGAATTAATTAAAAAATAACTGGCGTGGCCCTTTAGTATTAATATGATACAGTAAAAAGCATCATTAAATATATAACTTCTCCCACAAAAGAAAAAAAAACAAGCACTTAGGGCTCAGTCAGACGAGCGTTTTTTTGTGCACCTATGTGTGCAAAAAAAGGGTTCCCCGCATTAGCAAAATGCTCAGGACCATGGCTCCGTGCCCATTGCTTTCAATGGGGCTGGCACTAAGCTTGAAATATAGGCCCTTCCCTGAAAATCATCCCTAGCTGCTGTAAAAAAATTGATATATACTCACCTCTCCGCTGCTGTCGAGGTTCTGGCACGTGTTCTCTCTTCTATGGCGGCATTGTACTGAAGCACTTTCAGCAGGCGGGGATTTAAAAATCCCCACCTCCTGAAAAGGCTGTGTCTGATTAGCTGAATATTCAGCCAATCACAGGTAGTGCTCAGCTATTCATTGAATGACAGCTGAGTGCTCCCTGTGATTGGTCATTGAATTTAATGAATGGCTGAGTGCTACCTGTGATTGGCTGAGTGCTGTGACTAATCAGAGGCAGCATTCAGCTGTCATTCAATGGCTGAGCGCTGCATGTGATTGGCTGAGCATTCAGCCAACCATACACAGCCGTTTCAGGAGGCGGGGATTTTACATCCCTGCCTGCTGAAAGAACTTCAGTATAGTGTTGAGGAGACAAGTGGCTAGACTCTAAAAAACAATAAATATAAAATGTTGTCTAACTTAATACTCTGCTTTATGATTTTAAACCATTTTTATGTAATGCAATCTTGTTTTCTCTAGCTGCTTTTGGAATTATTTAGGCTGCTATTGGAACAGCCAGCTACTTAGCTCCACCTCACTGTGAGAAAACGCGAGTCTAAGGCTAATGCCCACAGGCAGATTTTTGCTGCGGAATCCGGAGGGGGCGTCCGCCTCCGTAGCAATAAACGGCCATAGCATGCTATGATAAAAAGATTCTTCATACAGACGAGTGGAAACCAATTGCAGTTCCCCCCTGCAGATAAAAAAAATTGCAGCATGCTCCATTTTATTGCGGTTCCCACACGGACAGCTTCCGTTGAAGTCTATGGAAGCCATGGGACCCGTGATCCATCCGCAATTGACATTGTGGATGGGCCGCGGATTCTGTGGGAAAAGCAGGAGGAGAAGAAGAAAAGCAAGTGCGGACGTGGCTGCCGCCGGGTTCGGATTCCGCTGCGGGCTCCCGCATGTGGAATCCGACTCACCCTTGGGCTTGAGGGCTGTCACCTGAGATCCCACAATCTACTGCTAACCGTAAAAGGAAGCCATCATCAATTTGAATATGACAATGGGCAGCCTCATAGCATATAGGAGCAATAAAAGAGAAGCAAATCAAAGAATTTATAAAGGTACATAACATGTGGATTCTACCTGTGGAAAGTGGAGTTTTCCTTTAAAGCTCTCTGCACAGTTATTGGTCAGGGGTGGTTGTCGGGGGAAAATGTGAAAAGTTTACTTTGCATTCAAATCTGGAATTATTATTCATAATTTTGTTGGAATAGGTAGAAAGTTTTCATTTTAAATGTCAATTACAACTCTGCATAAATCAACTGAGCAACTTAATTAAATTCCAAAAAAATCTGAGTTTCATCCGACGTTTCTGTGGCAACCTTATTTACCTTATATGCCTGGTCATTTGCATCTGGTAGCTGATAACTAAAAACTATCTCTGTAATGAAAATTTGATATGGAATCAAATCGTCTGCTTGATTCCTGATGGCTAGATGTGTATGTTATTAAGAGACTGAAGTGAATGTGGCTGAACTGCAATACCAGACACAGCCTGTTGACAATAGTGGCGTTGTAAAAAAAAAAAAAAGTATGTGCTATATGCAAAGCACCATATCACTCTCCGCTAACTAGCCTACAGGAATTATCTAACATGGTCCACGACTCCTTCTGTAAAAAAAAATGCTCCATGCAGGCCACCGAGGTAATCTTCACTATGCTAATTAGCAGTCAATTAAAGTGAACCTGTCACTAGATATCGGCTACCCGAAATATGGGCTGCATGATCCCAGAGACATTGACATTTGACTCAGAGCTGAGCTGGAACAGAGCTCCAAGCCAAAGAGACGGGGAGCACCGCACTCTCCCCACCCAGGTCTTCAAGACTAACAGCTCTCTCTTCTATACACAAGCAGTGAGAAGAGATGTCCCTGTTGGTACTGTGGGCAGGGAGAGCCTGGCAAGGCCTGCTTTTCTGACTTGAGAGATCCAAGAGCTGGGCATCAAGTCAAAAAAGTATGCTTTTTTTATGGAATGCAGTAGCGTTTCAGAAAAAAACATACAAGGCCTGAATGGTCATATCTGCCCCGAATTCATGTTGCCCATGATTCGGACAGCATAAACCTGCTGACAGGTTTCCTTTAACTTCTTAGTGACAAAGCCTGTTTGCGCCTCGGTGATGAAGCCAAATTTTGGAAGTCTGACATGTGTCACTTTAACATAGAATAACTCCGTAAAGGTTTTGCATATCCAAGTAATTCTGACACTGTTTTTTCGCCACATATTGTACTTCATTTAGGTGATAAAAAAAGACTGTTATAATTTGTGTATGTATATTTATTAAAAGTGCCAAAATTGGGAAAATTTAGAAAACATTTTATTTTTTTCACATTTTCAACTGCAATATGTCAAATATGTGCAAACATACTGTACACATTTTTCATAAGATATATATTTCCAGCTGTTAACATTATTCTGGAGGCACACTGGAAAAACGTTAGGTTTTTTTTTTTAACCATTTAGGAGACGTACAAATTTAACATTGATTATTATTAACATTCCAAAGAACACTTCGTTTTCCTGCACCAAGCCAAGATTGCAAAGGCTAAATGATAGATACCCCCACAAATGACCCCATTTGAAAAACGACACCACTTAATATATTCACTGAGGGGTGTCATGAATATTTTGACCCCAGTTTCTTTTCAGGAGTTAATGCAATTTAGAGGAGAAAAAATAAAATTGCATATTTTTGCAGATATGTTATTCAAAAGATAGATTTTTTTATAGTGCACATAAAAATGGATAACCCTGTTTGTTCTGTGTTTAGAAACATACCCACTGTGGCCCTAATATTATGTCCATATGCACAGTGGGCCCAAAAAATGAAGGGAGCAGCCGGTGGCTTTCAGAACAGACATTTTGCTTGAAGGCATTTCAGGTCCCATAGCTCTCTTGTAATGCCCTTGAGTGGCCAATATGATAGAAAACCCCTAGTTTGAAAACTAGACCCCTTAATGAATTCCTTAGGTCTTAGTCAGACGGGCGTTTTTTCGCGCGATTTGCGCATGCGATTCGCGCATATATAGAACCAATGGTTCGCTATGGTATCGGTCACATGTCCGCTTTTTATGCAGATATGCGATAAATTATAGGACACGACGATTCGCAGATCGCGCCTATCTGCGTTCGGCGTTTTATGTGCGCACCAAAATCATTTTTTTCGCCAGTCAGTCTGAGTTTCATGCGCATTTTGATGCGCACGGCGATTTTTCTCCGGTGAGACGGGCGTTTTGCTGCGACGATTAACGCGGCTAGGTGCAGATTTTTCCCGCGATTTTTCGCCCCCGGTCACGCGATTTGCGCATGTGCATGCGATGCGCAAATCGCGCGAAAAAACGCCCGTCTGACTAAGGCCTTAACGGGTATAATCCATATTTTGATCCCACAGTTTTTGAATGAATCGAAGCAAAGCAGAAGGAAATAAATTACGATTTTCATTGTTTTGGCAATTATGTCATTTTAAAGTCAGTTTTTTTTTTTGTACAGCACACATATGAATGAAAACTTTCACCCCAAAATGGATACCCTTGTTTGTCCTGAGTTCAGAATCATACCCGTTGCGGCCCTAATATTATGTCCGTATACACAAAGGGGCCCAAACCTAAAAAAAACATTAAACGTCAATTTTTTTTAAACTTTTACATTGCATAATGGCGATCACGTGACCCAAGGCCCCTCACCGTGGCCCTTGGTCACTGCTCCAGACTCTTGGCTACCTTTAGTAGCCAGGAGCAAGGAGATTTTAAATTTCCCGGGACCCTCCCCAGCTTCTGTGCTTACGTCCGCCATTCTGTAGACGGGCGCATGCGCCGAAGTTGGAGAAAGGTCGGTGGATAAAGATCCCATCAGGGAACATCGCCAGGGGCCTTAGGTAAGTAATTTCACGGACTGGATCTGTGACGGGAGGAGAAATTTTAACTTTTTTTAAACTTTTACGCGATTGCCGTTATCCGTTGGATAGCAGTGAACACGTAACCAGTGATCGCATACCGTGGTCCCCCCGTTAAATCTTCAGACTCTCGGCTACGTTTGCTAGCCAGGAGCAAGGAGATATTAAATGACCCTGGCAACCTGCAACTCTTGTGCATGCGTCTACCATTTTGGTGGTGGGCGTGTGCACAGAAGGTCCATAGATAAATCTAGGGGCCTTAGGTACGTAATTTCATCTCCCCTCACGGATATGACGAGAGATAAAACAAACTTTTTAAACTTTTTCTTCACACTCTTTTTTATTGGATAGCGGCTATCATGTGACCGGAAAACGCATACAGCAGTCCCCGGTGATATCTCTTTGCTGTCGGCTACACATGCTATACAGAAGCACAGAGATTTTTAAATCTCCTGGGCCGCGAGCCCTTCTGTGCACACGCCCGACATTTACGTCTGGCGCGCATGCGCAGAAGGCGACATAAGGTCCTAGAAGGATGAGAACATTGTGGGACATCTCGGAGGATGGAGGTGAGTGCTTTTAGCTACCCTCGTGGATTGGATTTATGAGGGGAGCTGGATCTTTAACTTTATTTAACTTTTTTTTACACTTTTATGCGATCGCTGTGATACAGCAGATAACGGCGATCACATGACCAAGTGTCGCTCACCGAAGCCCTCCATGGCAGCATGTCACGTCCACAGGCCCTGCAGCTTTAATTCTCGGGGTGAGCGTGTTTTTACGTTCCTGAGGATTAAAGCCCACAAAGCCAGTACGTAAAAAGGCAATGGGGCAAAGGTACCTGTCACCAGGTTCATGCTGCCCAAACTATGGTCAGCATGAACCTGGGCCAAGTATGCTCATGTATGCCTCATTATTAAATGCTGTGGTGTTTCAGAATAAATGTACTCTGAAGATTCATTACAAACAGAGCTCTGAGGGCGGCGCTGCACCGGCCTCTCCCCACCCAGATTGCCAAGAGCGTGGAGAGGCAGGAGTGGTGATGCCCCCATGCCTGGCAGCTCCATTTGTAATGAATCTTCAATGTATGGTTATTCAGAAATGCCAAACTCAAGACCTGTCCAGGGCTCATGCTGTCCATCGCTCAGGCAGCATGAACCCGGTGACAGGTTCACTTTAAGCATGACTTTGCATACAGCATAGAACCAGTTTTAAAGGGAACCTGTGAATTCTCCTGACATATCTGTTTTAGTGCATAATTATAGTCCTCCTAACATAACTATACTGGATCATACTTTCTTCGAACTCTGCATTGTGCTGTTCCTTTGCCACACCTACTAGAAATTTAGGAATAAATTGACAGCTGGGTGTTACCAGTTGGGGGTTTGTCCCAACATACGCTGTCCAATCAGTTGTAACACTATCTAAGGACACACCCCTTGGACAAGAGGAATAGTACCATTCAGGTGTCAACTTATTCATACATTTCTAGGAGGAATAACAGAGGAACAGCACAACACAGAATTATGAGAAAAGCTGCTCCGGTATAGTTATCTCATGCATAGTATGAGTTTTTACTACCTGTCAGGAATGGTGACGGATCCTCTTTAGCACCTCAGGTCATTGAGGGACGGTTTAATGGGTGTTGTTGTTCATTTCTTGCTGTACCTGCCAAACTTCCAGCTTCTAATGGAAGTCTAGCTTTTGTTTCTTTGTTAGCCCAAGACATCTAAACATAATAGCTACGCTACCTAGCTGCAGTGTATAATAACACTATTGTGTCATAGAGGGAGCTGGGAGAGTTAGAAAGTATACTAGTTTTTCATCCTGTTCTGGAACAAGTTCTTCAATAGCAATTCTTTGTTTTTGCCTTTCCCCGCATCGACAAAGGTGGAAAAATACCAAAACATTGGCAAAGACTGGACATGTGATTTGAAAAACCAAACATTAGATTCCATATGCTGCATAGTGGGAATGAGATTAGGTGAAATACCGTTGAACATAATCCAATATCTGAGCAGTGAGCTATTTTAAGAAATTAATTACATTTATTTCATTTTACTAGATTAAAAAAAAAATTCCAATATATTTTCAAAAATGTGACTAATGCTTAGTGGCGTATTACAGGACAAAACATTCATTGCAAACTATTCGACTGGTGAGGCTCGGACTGCTGGGATCTCCACCAAACATCAAGCCATGCGAATAGAGTGGTTATCAATTAGGTGTGCTGCAACTCCATTCAAACTCTATGGGGGTGACAGAAACCAGCGGTCAGACCCCACAGAAAACATATCACTAAACAACAGGGACCACCCAGATTATTATAGTGAAGCCCAAAGAATAGTTCCAGATCTCAGAAGCATCATTTAAGTGCTAAGGACTTTTCAAGCTCCATTTCTCAACTTTCACGGGAAAAGTTTTGAGGAACATATACCGTACTTTTGTGTGTTATTTATATTCTGGGGAAAATGGTAGAAATTGTGTGGAAAATGCTAAAAATCTGTAAAACACTTTCAATGTTCCTTTTTTTTCTGCTCAATGAATACTATTGGTACATGGCTACATTTTTTCCTGTGGCCTTCTTATTTGTCTGCCTATGTAGGCGTATTATAAGGTTCATTAATTTGGGGGGTGGGGAGGTGAAAAGTTGTAAATCTTTAAAATGTCATTTTGGGATATGTTTCTATTTTTAGACTATTTTTTATTACAGAAAAAAACTGTAAAAAAATGATAATTTGCTTTATTTCTAAATTGTATTTCACATTTTGCTATGGTTCACATTACACTTCATGTATTTATTTTTCATGCACAGATTTAACTTATATGCCATAAGCCAGCAAACTTTAAATTGATATTTAACACATCCCGTGCCATTGAAAGTATTAGGTTAAAATTTACTGCATCATCTTATGTAACACTTATAAAGTCAATTTACAGTTTGCTACATCTGTAACAGGTGTCATAGTGACAAATGGCGCATAAACTTCATTCATGAAAAAGGGGTGTTTGTTTAGAACTTTTTTATGTTAAGTTTTGTGCTTTATTTGACCCAATTTCTGGTTCCTTTATGTCTTTTCTTTTTTATTTCATTTTATATGCGGTACTATGCCATTACAATAGCCAATATATTATGTGCCTAAACTAATACTTTAACATACAGGACTGTCTGGGGGCCTCCATGGATTTGGAACTGTTCAGTCAAGCAGGAGTTCACAATGTATGACATCACTGGGGTTTATTCTATGATTTTAAAACAGGCATTCTTGGATCCTTTTGTGAAACTCCCGCTCTATAGAATGAATGTTGTACTTATGTAAACCCAAGACGTGCAGCACATATACGCTTTGTTGCATACAGTTATATAGTGGTTACTTATCAATATACGAGATATACACACATATAAGTAGGATATTGGCATCATAAAACGCACCCAACAAACTGTACGATAAAGATGGTCAAATAAATATTAAAAAAAGATCTTTAGTATATATGAGACCTTTTTGACAAAATTGTGAATAATTCATGCCAGATTATAGGATTTTCTGGACAAGCAGAACTTTTAATGTTCACAATGTTCACACCAAATGCTAGGTGGCTCTTCAGAGGTTTTTCCTCTGTCTCTTCCCATAGATAGATAGATAGATAGATAGATAGATAGATAGATAGATAGATAGATAGATAGATAGATAGATAGATAGATAGATAGATAGATAGATAGATAGATAGATAGATAGATAGATATGAGATAGATATATATGAGATAGATAGATAGATAGATAGATAGATAGATAGATAGATAGATAGATAGATATGAGATAGATAGATAGATAGATAGATAGATAGATAGATAGATAGATAGATAGATATGAGATAGATAGATAGATATGGGATAGATAGATAGATAGATATGGGATAGATAGATAGATAGATATGAGATAGATGATAGATAGACAGATAGATAGATAGATAGATAGATAGATAGATAGATAGATAGATAGATATGGGATAGATAGATATGAGATAGATAGATAGATAGATATGAGATAGATGATAGATAGATATTAAATAGATGGATAGATAGATAGAAAGATAGATAGATATGAGATAGATAGATAGATAGATAGATAGATAGATAGATAGATAGATAGGAGATAGATAGATAGATAGATATGAAGTAGATAGATAGATAGATATGAAGTAGATAGATAGATGATATAGATAGATAGATAGATAGATAGATAGATAGATAGATAGATAGATAGATAGATAGATAGATAGATAGATATGAGGTAGATAGATAGATATGAAGTAGATAGATAGATAGATGATATAGATAGATAGATATGAGATAGATAGATAGATAAATAGATAGATATGAGATAGATGATATAGATAGATAGATATGAGATAGATGATATAGACAGATAGATATGAGATAGATAGATAGATAGATAGAAAGATAGATAGATATGAGATAGATAGATAGATAGATAGATAGGAGATAGATATGAAGTAGATAGATAGATAGATGATATAGATAGATAGATAGATAGATAGATAGATAGATAGATAGATAGATATGAGGTAGTTAGATAGATAGATATGAGATAGATAGATAGATAGATAGATAGATAGATAGATAGATAGATAGATAGATATGAGATAGATAGATAGATATTTTTTTGTCTACAAGCTTCATCTATATCTATACATACAATTAAATATAGCAAGTTGGAAGCCAGAGGAACAAGCAGCCTTCTCAGTTCCTATTAATTTTTTTGTAAGATAATAGCTGAAATTACATGTTTGGAGGAAAGTGCTCCACCTGTTTCCTACCTACTGGTCCCTCTGTGACTCCCTAGTGGAAGATTTAATTACATATGATCAGATATCACTTACTGCTACCTTCCTTTGGCCTGAACACTGATTTGTTTTTCACTGAACCAACGAACCGGGGTATGATGCTATTGAACAACAAGTAGTTATTAATCTCTTGCACCCCTGCTAGTCATTCATTTCAATTCTCACTATGTCGCTATTAAATTAAGTATATAGAGCAGAATGCGATGACGGCTATATAACTGTATCTGACCGCAGAAGTTTAATACGAGACCTTTCAAAGAACGTCATTTAACTCTTAAGAGTTCATAACTTAGGAATTCTTCTCCTATTGGTCAGGACTTTCTACCCTATGCTATCCATACCAACATGGCTACAGATACATCAGCCTGCTAGTTGTAACTTTTTCTATAATGCCAAATCAGTAGAAATGATATTACAGTTTTACAACATAAGAAAATGTTTGTAAACCAAAAACCCAAAACAGTTCAAATTCAACACGATTCATTGGACGGGATATAGACAATGATGCCATTTCTATCAGAACTTTGCCGAACCCCTCCCTAGTTAATAATCCATGCAATAGCATGCTGCTATCCAGACACTAGGATTAATAGGAGTGCAGCCTGACAGTTCTAGTCCCCGAGCTTTGCTATGTAATACATCACAACTCACCTTTCTGGTTATTCAGTAGCTCGTTAGTGAACTTCCTAATGCATCCACCTCATCCATCTTCACCGAGGAGACTAGAGAAATAGAAGGAGTGTGCAGAAGAAGAGGTAAAGTAGTTTTAGGTACTGCAGTGTATGATCCCAGGTTACAGGAAGACTGCGGAGCCGGAGACAAGACTCAGTGATGTTTTTGAAATCTGCAGATAGAGAGGGAAAGGATGGGTGAGGATGGGAGGGAGAGAAAGATCTGATCACAGCCCGTGGCGACACGAGTAGGATTTGCTAAAAATAGCAACTCAATAGAGAGAGGGAGAGGCTGGCTGAGCCAACAATTGTGGATCAGTTTCACAACACGAGCACGGGCATTGATACTGGCAGCATCCACATTAAGCACACACGGATGCAGGCTGGCTCCTCGTAGACTCTCGTCTCAGCCATTTTTTTTATTTACCGGTCTACCTGCATCGCTAACGGCTTGCATACGGTATCATTAAGGAGGTCAAGTGTCAATCACCACGTCACACACCTGTAGACGATGCACATAGGGAGGGTCACTTACTTATTCTGTGCAACATTAATATCGATCTCTTAAGTACTGATCGCTTTGCTATGAAGAATGCTATGAAGAATAGCACAGTCTCTTAAGTCAGGAGAAACCCAACTGCTCTGGTGAAGTCAGTCCAGTTCGTAACTATAGGTTACACTAAACTAATGCCCGGATATCGTAAGAATGTAGACCATTCTTTATATATTCATTTACTGTCGGGTAGTAATAGAGGTAAGGGGCGAGGTCCAAAGGATAAGCTATATAATACTTTTTTTTTTTGATGAAAGGATATTCCAGAACGGTCAGCTGGGCTTCTATCAGACATTTTTTTAATCCCATGGAAAAGTAGCCCGCCTCTAATAATACTGTGATTGGAAGAACAAGCAAATTTTTAATGTAAAGTTTTATTGATTTACCCACATGTTACAACAGATACTGGAAGTGGTCTCTGTTCATTTCTATGCATGTCGCAATATTGGCTGATACTGCCTGCAGCTCTTCAACCTGCTGTGGATAGAGTTTGTCATGTTATCCTTGAGTTCATCCAGGTGTATGCAGATTGTTGGCATATACTTTCTGCTTTAAATTTCTCCAGGGATAAAAATCACAAGTGGACAAGTCCGGGGAATGTAGTGGCCATAACTCTTTGCTCACAGTTCGCTCTTCTGTAAAGAGCTCATGAACCTGTGCCAGTGAGTTGCGGGAGGTAAGCCATGTTGCCCTATCTTGTTGGAAGAAGTGGTATATTCTTTCTTCTGGTGTTTGTTAGTCATAAAACTGTTCAAACATGTCCAGATAATCCATGGTATTCACAGCTAATTTGAAGAAAACTGGGCCCACTATTCGTGTTCCTGACACTATTCACCAAACACCCGTTTTCTGGTCGTGCAGTGGCGTTTGGTGAGTCAGGTGGGAATTTTCAGTAGACCAGTGCCTCCTATACTGTGAATTCATGTGACCTGATAAATGACACTACGCTTATTTTGTGATGAAGTACAGCAATAGATCTAGAAGTTCTCTAGTAATCATAATCAGCAACTACATGTAGTAATTTACGCTTTTATCAAGCTCTTTCAGTTCCCACACGTTATTTGGTATAGTTTCAGGTTCAGAGATTTCAGCACTCGCCAAAATGTAGTTTGTGATGCACCAACTTGCTGGGACAGTCTCCAAGTTGACTTTCAAGGGCTACTTGCAATTCACTTCTGAATGACATGGATGACTTCAGATATTCAGACTGAGGAGGCCTCAGTTTCTTTATATTTGCGACAAACCTGGTTTGACAAATTTTTGAACCAGGCTCTGAATACAACGTTTATCAGATGGTTATGTACCTGGGTACTTGCCAAAGAAGACCTCTTGCATCTCCTTAATTGATCCACTTCACACATAGCCTTCCACAATAACAATTCACTGCTGCAGATTTATGAAAGCTGGTAAAAGAAAATTTGTCTTTGTTGCCCAAGGCAACCAATCACAGTGCAGCTTTCATTTTTTATACTGCTGGAGTAAAATGAAAGGACTATGGCCAAAGACTGTGATGCTGGGATTGGAGGCGGGCTACTTTTTTGTGGCCCAGGCTGTATGATTTCATTAGAATGCTGCAGAGAAACATCCTATTTAAAAAAAAAAAATCCTAAAGTCCCACATTTTTCACACTGACCGCTAGGCCTAATAATACTCTGACACCTCTTTTCAAGTCATCTCATTATCATCACAGGTGATGTTCACAGCTTAACTGCTCCACCTTCTTGCACAATGACCACTGCACAGCATGACCAGACTATTCTCCATAGAAGTTAATGGGTCCTTTCTGTTCATTGTGTTAATGGCCCACGAAGCAGCTGTAAAGCATATCTCTAAAAGCTGCCATAAAGCATAACTGCTGCAAAGGCAAGATGGCTGTCCCCTTAGTCATGTAAAGACAATAAAATAATCTACAATTAGAAAAAAAGATGCAGATTAGAAAAACATTTATGCAGTATGTATAAACAATAAAATCTGCCAGGTGTAATGAAACATATGAAGGAAATGTGAGTGGCAAATGTGGAGACGCTCCAGCTGGCAGTGTACACCATTCTCACTTCTTCTATTCCTCCATTGTTAGCAGTAATCTCACTGTAGAGTACATATGCGAGTATAGAACACTGGTATGTTTGGCGCAACTCTCTAGTGAAAGTCATGAGGCAATAGGATGAAATATTCAGCTTCTCTTTTATCTAGTGAATTAAAAGCCAGCAATAAATACATATTTTGCGGTAGGCCTCTTCATCAGTCATGCTGAGGGGCAGTTATATACAACATATCGGTGAAGTAGTTACAAAATATAGAGTAAGGGCTCATGTCCACAGGTACTTTTTCACCGAGTATTACGCTTGCGATACACGGTTGCGTAATACGTGGTAAATGGAGTCAATGAAAGTCAATGGACTTTCATTGATCAATGCACATTAGCATGTAGACTCTTTGTGTAAATACGCACGAGAAATAGATGGCAGCATGCCCATCCACAATCTCTGCCGGCTGAGCTGGCATCACAAACACTGGTAAATGCCTTGGGGAAACCCGAAAAGCCTGTGGGCTTGAGCCCGATGTGGTAAGAAAATGGAAGAGAGCAAGAAAAAGATGTGGGGGGAATATAAAAAACAAACAAAAAAAGATTATGCTACATCGCGTATTCATACATATAATGTTTTTTGAGTGTTATACAGGGCTCTTATGGCCATAATCAGTGTTCAGGGCTAGTGTTCAGCACACCAAACCAGTAGAACCTTGTTTCAGGTAGAACCTTGCGAAACGCTTGGTTCAATTTCATACGAACCGAATGTTTAGCAAAGCTTGACCCAAAACAGGGTTTTACTAGTTCAGTTTGTTCAATACTATCGAAGATCCCCTTTAAATTGGGTCTCTCTACACTAATTTTTGAGAAGCATCCCAAGTGATAAGTTAACATTGTGGTCAGCAATTTAATATGTAGAAACTACATATGGCTCTTATGGATCATATAGGCAGAAAGCAGCAAAACACAGAATAGGCCCCACCTCAATCTGACAGCTATGGTAATAGTTGATGTCCATCATTACATTTTTAGGTCCAAAATTCTGTCCTGATTCATTTCATTATATATCAGTATAGGGGAGTTCTGTTTTCTGACCTGATAAATAGGAGGATTTGGGCGAAGCAGCAGCACATGTAAAAAACATTTGGGTATACTAATAGATCACAGGCTGAACATGAGTCAACAGTGTGATGCAGTAGCAAAAGAGGCACATACAATTCTGGTATGTATTAGGAAAAGCATAGTGTCTAGATCACGTGAGGTAATTATCCCCCTCTACTCTTTCTTGGTCAGACCTCATCTGGAATACTGTGTCCAGTTCTGGGCACCCTGAATTGAAAAAGACATAGACAAACTGGAGCAAGAGTTACCGAGATGGTGAGCGGTTTGCAAATCATGTCCTATGAGGAACGGTTAAAGGATCTGGGGATGTGTAGCTTGCAAAAAAGAAGGCTGAGAGGAGACTTAATAGCTGTCTACAAATATCTGAAGGGCTGTCACAATGCAGAGAGATCCACCCTATTCTCATCTGCATAAGGAAAGACTAGAAGCAATGGAATGAAACTGAAACGGAGGAGACACAGATTAGATATTAGAAAAAAACTTTCTGACAGTGAGGGTGATCAATGAGTGGAACAGGTTACCACAGGAGGTGGTGAGTTCTCCTTCAATGGAAGTGATCAAACAGAGGCTGGACAGAAATCTGTCTGGTATGATTAGTGACCTTGCATTGAGCAGGGGGTTGGACCTGATGACCCTGGAGGTCCCTTCTAATTCTACCATTCTCTGATTGTAAATGATTAGACTTTGGCTGCATGCACAGCATAGTTTAATGTGTAGAGAATAGACTTTTTTTTGCATTAGAGGTAAACTGTAATTTGCAACTTTATATAATTGGAGATACAGTTTGGTGTATTTTTATAAACTGTCACAGATATGATGATGTGGTTGGAAAGTTAAAAATAAAATTGCACACAAGTTATGGTAGACTAATTGTTGGCATAGGCGCACAGAACAGGGGCAATAAGTGGCAACCTTTTTCTAGTTAATTAGGTACTTCTTATTCCAGCAGAGCTTATTTTAGTTTTTTGCTACCTAATTAGAAAAGTAAAATAATCCCCCCCATTCATCTTCTAGACACAACTATCAAAACACACATTGCTGCAGTGAAAATTTAGCCATTTTAACCCTTTTCTCATAGTTGCTTATATGTAGAATATCATCACAAAAGTGCTACGAAGTATTACTATAGAGTGAAAACACTCAGGGTTTTCAATGATATTATGAGTGGGGTTGACAAGTCAGCAAGGTCTCCTAGGGACGGAACTATGGATGAAGAATGATCATGATTTTTTCTTAAGGCATATCAATAAAATACAATAGCCTCATTTATGAATGGGACATAAAATATGCAATCCAAACATTAACTAAATAGTTAAACATATTCGGCTAGCTGTAATTGTAGACTCAGAGCACTTCACAAAATCCATTTAACAATCTTAAAACCTTTTAGCATGAAACACTACTGGAAATTGAAAGATCACAGTAATATCGTGATTACAATAAACAAATTAATATTGCATGGGATTTAATATGAGGAGGGCAATTTCCTGAATAATAAACCATGTACCAATCTGAATGCTCATTTCAGGCTCATAGAGGAATAAGTTAAAAAGTACAAAGTGCATTTTAGAACACAACATAGTAGCATTGTATTTAAGGCTAAAAAAAGACACATGGCCATCTAGTTCAGCCTATTACAACATAAAGTATAATTATACACTGTAGCAAAATTCATTGCTATGACCAAAAGCTTCAATATGCAAAACCTATAGAAGTACTGAGAAGTGAAGTGGTCTCTGCACATATAATAAGGGATATGGAGTGCTATAGTCAATTATACACATTTTTTCAATAGCTTCTATTGGGTCAGACATTGATTTACAGGAATGCTGGGATCCAATAGGTGGCGCTGCAGAGGTATTGTTCCATCTTCCTTATTTGCATATATTTCCCAGAGGAGCATGAATGGCCTTATAAGTCTCCTCACTCATCTTCCTTAAGGAGTGATGATATCCCTACCAACCCACATAATAGGCCTCGCACATGCAAGCCAGAATCTTACTGCACACGGATGAGGGGCAAAATCCCAGAAACAGCTGTTTGTGTATATATTCTGGCTTGGTTTCAATTCCCAATCATTTTTCCAAGGACCTGTATAAAGGGTTGGGCATTGATTTGCAGGAATGCTGCCATCCAATAGGTGGCGCTGCAAAGGTATTGTTCCGTCTTTCTTATTTGCAGTATGATTAAGACACGGTTTTATGTAGTTGTAAATGGGGCTCGTAAATCATTTCTGTCATAGTTTGCCACATTTTTATATAGCATTCAGTTGTTTATTGCACGGTGGATGTTGCTGGGGAAGCATTGTACTAATAAAGAATAGTCCACGTTGCAAACAACAAAAGTGTCTCAAGTGAAAAGATCTCTGAAGCAAGATCTGAATAAGTACAATAGTAAAGCTGAGCTTTCTTGTAGCGCTTATTACTACAATCCATCCGGTGACATCTGATCATAGAGATAATCTCTACACGTAAAACCCTTCTAGTGATCTGATTTATTAGATCTGATCGTTATCTTCAAGAATGGTAGGAACAGAAACTGCACTATGTGGAATGTATTTATTTTGCTGGAATGGCAACTTTATTCACATTCTCATCCCAACAAAATAATAAAAGTGCTAACGACCTCTTGTCCGTGAATGTGTGAGTGCTTCACATGCTCCGCCCCCTGATCACATGATGGTGACATCATCACAGGTACTAAAGCATATATAAAACACAGAGCCTGACAGCAGCCGTGTACTCACAGGACCTATGATAATGTCACTATTATGTGATCAATCACATGGTTTCTGAGCTCCACCCCTGATCACATGATGGTCCTTAACTAGAGATGAGCGAAAGTACTTGTTAAGGGCGATTTCGCAATCAAGCATTGCTATTTTCGAGTACCTGACTACTCGGGTGAAAAGATTCGGGGTGCGCCGGGGGTGAGAAGAAAGTGGGGGGGGGGGGAGAGAGAGAGAGAGCTCCCCTCTGTTCCCCACTGCTAACCTCTGCTCCAACACGCTGCCCCCCGCCCCCGACGCTCCCCCAAATCTTTTCCCCCAAGTAGTCAGGTACTCGAAAATAGCGATGCTCGATTGCGAAATCGCCCTTAACAAGTACGTTCGCTCATCTCTATCCTTAACGTTATTAAAAACCTGCAGAGCCAGACAGCTGCCGTGTGCTGACAGGAAACCCCCGTGGCTTCAGTTGCTATGGATACAGCAGTACTCAGTCTGGCAGTTTTGTAGCTGGTTGTAAGACAGCTGCACACCTGTGTGGAGACTCACAAATGTCCACATTCATAACTGGTGGTGCATACTCACTAACAACATTGAAGCATAGTCCTTTCCCACTATCTTCACATCTCCTGAACATAATATCATGTCATCTCAAGTGCTAATGCAGACAACACCAGTCCAGCCTTCATCTAATCGTCAACCGTTGTCCAGTGTTGAAACTAACCATCACTGTCATGCAAACATGTCACCACAGATGGTTCAACGCTGCTGTGAAGCTAATGTAGCTTACATGACACAGTGACAAGCCACGATTACGAGTAATTTAATAATGAGTAATTTAATAATGAACCATTATGGATGTTCATCTTAGGAAGTTCAAATGTTTTAAGTTATCATTGGAAATGGGATCACCATAGCATACTGATCAGTGAGAGTGTGACACAATCTCTTCAGCTCTTTTTCTACCTAAGGCCACTTTCACACCTCCGAGAAAATTGTGCACGAATATGAACCCCATTCCTGCAGTACAGATGAAGAAAAAGAACGGCATACACGCACAGACGCCTTTCTTTTTCTTCATCCACATGCAGAATCCAACCAGCCCATGTGCAGGCGGCCTTACTCTGCACATGACAGGGACAGTTCAAAATCTATAATACATTCTGGTGCAATTTACATCAGAAAACTGTCTTACCTACTTTGCGCCACATTTACTATGTGTTTTTAGACACTTTTCGAAGGTTTTTCTAACTTGTCCAAAAATTATTGTGACCTAAATTGCTCCAAAAAAATGCCTCGAATTGCTGCGAATTGTACCAAAGTTTGGGCACAATTTTTGACATAAACAAAGCCAACCAATAGGTGGTCTAAACTGAGTATATGCAGTTTTAAAATTCGACAGGTTTATCATTTCACAGAGCTGCTATGATACATCTGCCACATCGTTAGACTAATGTATACACAGCATTAGTAAATAAGCCCCACAGTGTGTGTTAGGGGTCTAAGATGTTGTTCAAAGTAGAGCATCTGGCCAATACAAATTATTTGTAGGTGTTACATAGCTACCTGCGGGGTGAGGGGAATTAATTGAAGATGTGCAAACCAAGGACAGTTCACTTTGTACAATATATACTCTCTCTACAAAAAAAACAAACAAACAAGGAGACAGCAAAAAAACTTAGTGTGTGTTAGCGGCCTCAGACTTTGTTCACAGTTTCGCATCTGGTCAATACAAATCATTTGCAGGCGTTACACAGCTACCTGTGGAGTGAGGAGAAGTAGCATATACTGCACAACAGGGACTATTCAGAATATATATAATACATACTCTCTGGCCTTCTATTTCACGTATCATGCCGCTGTGGGATTGCTGCCTAGTAGGTGGCCATGTTTTTTTGTGAATATAAAGCCAAATACATCCCAAACAGGGAAACAGAAACTGCACATAGTTTGTGTGTGTCGGCAGGGTACAACATTGTTGAACGTTGCGTCCAAGCAATGCAAATTATTATCTGACGCTGCTGCCAGTGGTTTTCTGCAAACTACGAAGTTAGCTGAAAAGTTAAGTAAAACTAAACGAAAAACTAAGTAAAAAAAATGAAAACATGAAGAAAGCAAGGGGTAGAGGACATGTCGGTAGTGGTGGTGATGAATGTAGTAGAGGACGGGCCAAGTTAGCACTTCAACGACTCCACATTCTGCAGGAGGCAAGGCAAGCCCTCTGCCATTCCTTACAAGGCAAGCCCTCTGCCATGTGTTACATCTGCAACATGCAGAACAGGTCATAAAGCCATGCTTGAATTACCACTACCCCCTCTTCCTCCCAGTCACAGGTGCACAGCAGTCAGTCAGCACCAGTCAGTCATGAGCATCTCCTCTCTACTTCACCCCATCCCAAATCCCCCCACACTCTCCAAAGTAGTCCACATGGATCGGTCTGAGGAGCTGTCTGGTCATTCACTCTCATGGTTGTCAATGGAACAGTCCAAACAACCAAAGGGAGAAGACCAAGACATTGAATACAGTGATTCCCAATCATTTTAGTCCTCAGTAGACGAAGATGAGGGTGGGTCAGTATATGCAGTCATCCCTCACACAGGCAATGTGTACTTAGGGGGATGTGGAAACAGAGGTGCCAGCTCCTGGTGCTCACTGTAGAACGTCTACTTTAAGCTTCTCCTCTGCAATCAATGACTGGGCTTCAGAGGGAAGAGTGGAAAACAAAGAGCAGAAGTTGACCCACCACTATCACCATCACTTTCATCGACATTTATATGTACCTCATGTCCCAGGTCAGCAGCCAGCCTTCCATTCCCGAGCTATGGGAACATGAGAAATAATACCATTCCAACTATCCACAAGCACAGCACCTGAACACAAGCATTGCACAGCTGCTGGCAAGGGAAATGCTGCCCATCAGGCTAGTGGACACAGATACCTTCTACAATGTGCTAACCCACAGTACCAGATGCCCATCTGGCATTTCTTTACCCAAAAGTCCATCCCTGCCCTGCACCGTCATGTGAGTGATAATGTATTGCAAAACGCTGTCAGTGTCAGGGTGCACCTGACCATAATTACGTGGTCCAGCAAACACAATCTGAAGCCACGCAAGGTTGTGTGTGACAATGAGGCCAACTTGCTGGCAAGCCCTCAGAAATATTACACACATATCTTGCTTGACCCATGTGATGAACCTGCTAGTCTAGCGCTTATTAAACAATTACCCAGGTTTACATGCAATGTTGGAAAAGGACAAGGAACTGTACTCACATTTTTGCCATTCACACCAAGCCACCTCTCATCTTGTAGAGAAGCAGCAACAGATTGGGCTACCACCCAACCACTTCATCTGTGATGTGTCTACATGACGGATTTCCAAGTTGCATATGTTGTAGAGGTTAATTCAGCAGCAGAGAGTGATCAGATGGTATATGTCATCAGCAGGCGCTGTATGGAGATCGGTCTTTTGACGCCTGTGGAATGGCTGCAGATCAGACATGCATGTAGTTTTAGCCTGCTTTGAGGAAGTGACCAAAATGGTCAGTCGTGATGACGTACTGATCAGTATGACCATCCCTATTGTCTGCCTACTGGAACAGATACTACAAGTCTTCAGGGACAATGATGTGTTGTTGTCACAGGAGGAGGATGAGTTGGAAGGGATACCAATTTCCAAATCTACCAATGGCCAGTTTGCCATTACTCTGCACCGCAGGTAGGGTGGTAGAGTAGGAGGAGGAGAAAGAGGAGTGGAATAATGTAGGTCCAGAGGCAGAGGAGGGGGCTACGCAATGTTCCTTCCATCCATCACTAACACCAGCTATTCTAAGTCGATGGGACAATCACAGAGCTTTGCTGGAGTGTCAATACATTTATTACAACGAACGTTAATGCTCATATCCGAATATTTTGGTTTGACGGTCCAGCCAAATATGTTGACCCGTTATAAGCCAGATGTGAAAGATTGAATATTGGCTGGTAGTTTAGTCGGGTTATGCAGTGGAAGATCAATCAATGCTTCAAAAATAATGCTGCTATTCAGGACTCTAGAAAAACTGGGACTCCCGAAGGACACTCCTGATTATCACTGCATAACCAGATAGTCTAGACCTTGTGGACTGTAGGAAAGCTGGGTGCTCTAGATAAGAAATTAGCCTCTCCTCATCGTATGGAATCCTTTTTTACATACATATGCATTAAAGTATTAATTCCTCCAAAAAGCTAAGTCTTCCTAGAAACTTTGACCATCAGATGATTTTAATTAAAGGGGTTGTCTCGCGCCGAAACAGGTTTTTTTTTTTTTCCATAGGCGCAGGACAACCCCAAAGGATGTGTTAAAAAAAAAAATTTTTATTACTTACCCGAATCCCCGCTCTGCGACGTCTTCCTTCTTCCTTCTTCTTCCTTCACCAAGATGGCCGCCGGGATCTTCACCCACGATGCACCGCGGGTCTTCTCCCATGGTGCACCGTGGGCTCTGTGCGGTCCATTGCCGATTCCAGCCTCCTGATTGGCTGGAATCGGCACACGTGATGGGGCGGAGCTACGAGGACCAGCTCTCCGGCACGAGCGGCCCCATTCACCAGGAAGAAGACCGCACAGCGCAAGCGCGTCTAAAAAAGCAAGAAGACATCAGAATTAGACGGATCCATGGCGACGGGGACGCTAGCAACGGAGCAGGTAAGTGAATAACTTCTGTATGGCTCATATTTAATGCACGATGTACATTACAAAGTGCATTAATATGGCCATACAGAAGTGTATAACCCCAATTGCTGCCGCGAGACAACCCCTTTAACTTAATTGCAACCAAGTGTTTTTAAATGTCTATGTGTATGATACGTTCTTCAAAGGTGATCAAGTCCCACATTGGGTTGAAACACGTCCTTTGCTCTGATATTTTTTGGCACTAAGCACTAAATAAAGCATGTTCTTTTGTCATGGGAAGCCGACTTCAACTTCGATTCTTTCTTCTCCGTTATAACCCTGGGACTGAGCAGTGAAGCCAAAGCTCCGTGGACACATCCCTTTACAAAACTGACACCACTTGGATCCAGTGAAGGTGAGCAACCTTTTTTCTTTACCTTGAATTCTTTCTAAGTGGATGGCCTGACCAGCCAGAGGACACTTATAGGCCCCAAGGAATGTGGGCCATCACCCTTAAGCACTTTGAAGCATTTGAGTGTTTTTATGCTGTAGTGCTTGGAGAAGGACCATGGTATAACCCACATTAAAGCATCAGATCATTACTGGTTGGCCAACCTCCTTTATACCCACTACAAGGCTGAAATGACAATTAGATTCCGGAAGTGAAGAAGGACCTCAAAATGAAGCAGTATCAGGACAGACGGTTAAGTAGCTTGAGCTGAGCATTTCCCCATGACTGTGGGGATGCATCCACATTGGATCACAGTGGCTCATGGCAGACCTGGCTGCTCTGTTCAGCTGGTAGAATTTATCCTTTGCAAAATTTAGAACATTGCTTTTAAAACAATCAGCACACCTGTTATTTTGCTTAGCGTAATTTTTGGTAGCTCTACAGTTGTTCCTTGAAGAAGGCCCATGCTTGGCTATTGTATTCACCTTGTAGAATTTGTCATTTGCAAAATTTATGACATTTTGATCTTGGAGCCCCTATGTGGACCTTCTTTTGTTTTCTGTGCTACAAGAGAGAGATAACTTATATATTGCACTTTACTGTTGTTAAGTTCAATGTATAAGCTCTTATGCACCATGTATACATTTCATGAGCTATTTTTATAAAATATTAACCCCTTGAGTGGCGGGTTTCCTACCACCCTGTATGACCTACCAGGGCAGTTTTTTTAAATGGTCTAATCATTTAATTTCAACCAATCTTCCAGTTGCCTTCCAAGAGCCATAACTTTTTCATTTTTCCATTGACACAGCCATATGAGGGCTTGTTTTTTGCGGGACAAGTTGTACTTTTTGATGGCATCATTTTTGGGTACATATAATGTATTGTATGCCTTTTGTAAAAAAAAATTTGTAGGGAGATTGGGGGAAAAAAATAAATTCTGCCATTTGTTTTTTGGATTTCATTTTTACAGCATTCAGCGTGCAGAATAAATAAATAGTGTGATAACGTTATTCTCTGAGTCAGCACGATTCTGGCGATACCAAGTTTATACAGCTTTTTTATGTTTTGCTATTTTTGTACATTTAAAACATTTTTTTCTTAAGGTTGCGTTCACACGAGCGTGTTTTTGTGCGTACATACGTGCGCACCAAAACAGCAGCGTGCCTGATGTCAATGGAGCCGCGGCGGCTGCCGGCGGATCCATTGAAAACAATGCTCTGCCGGCACACTGCATTCTTTTTCAGGGAATGGCTTTACATATAAGCCCTTCCCTGAAAAAAAATTTAGTGTATAAAAAAAAAAATGCAGCCATTCTCTTCAGTGGAGCCGCTGCTGCTGCCGGCAGCTCCATTGAAGACAATGGTCTTCCGGCACCCCTAAACTGTTTGTCAGTAAAGCTCTTCCCTGAAAAAGAAAAATTTTAGTGTAAAAAAAAAACTAAATAAAATATATACTTACCTGTCCGCCACTGCTGTTTCCCCCGTGGGGATGAAGAACACATCTGCCACATGGGGCAGATGTTTCCTTCATTTCTGCTAGTTAAAGGAATTCCCTGCTGCTACATCTGTGACAGATGCAGCAGAGGAATTCTTCAATTCTCTACCACAGCTGTCACACATGTCAGCTGCAGTAAAGGATTCTGCTGCCGGCTCCATTGAAAGCAATGGGCTGCCGGCGATCGCACAATAAATTTTTGGGAAGGGCCTAAAAATATAAATTCATCCAGAAATGTGTAAAAAGTAAAAAAAATATATATACTCACCTTGTCCGGGCAGACGGAGTTCAGCTGTGGCCGGCCGGCAGTTCTCCTGAACTGCTCTGAGTAGTATTCGGCAGCCGGGGATTTAAAATCCCCGCCTGCTGAATGATCTGCCTCTGATTGGTCTCAGCGCTGAGCCAATCAGAGGCAGCACTCACTCACCCGTTCATGAATTCATGAATGGGTGAGTGAGAGCTGCCTCTGATTGGTGTCATTCAGCTGAGAGCTGCCCCTGATTGGTCCCTGCGCTGAACCAATCAGAGGCAGCACTCACTCACCCATTCATGAATTCATGAATGGGTGAGTGAGAGCTGCCTCTGATTGGTGAGGCTGTGATTTGAAATCCCCGGCTGCTGAATACTACTCAGAGCAGTTCAGGAGAACTGCCGGCCAGCCGCGGCTGAACTCCGTCTGCCGGGACAAGGTGAGTATATATTTTTTTTACTTTTTACACATTTCTGGATGAATTTCAGGGAAGGGCTTATATTTTTAAGCCCTGCCCGAAAATTCATCGTGAGATCGCCCGCAGCCCATTGCTTTCAATGGAGCCGGCTGTATTGCCGGTTCCATTGAATTCAATGCGCTGGACAGCTCCGGCCCGTTTCTAATGAAACACAGCTAGAAGCAGATTTTTCGGGCGATTTTTTGGCCCCGGTCACGCGATTTGCGGATGCGCATCCGTCATGCGATCTGCAAATCGCGGGAAAAAACGCCCGAGTGACCGAGGCCTTAAAATTTTTTTTTACCCCTTTAGGGGACTTCCACAGAGACCCATCAGGACCGCCTGATCACATTCCGGGGGTCCGATGGTGACAGCCCTTTACATGCTGCAGTCGCATAGACCGCAGCATGTAAAGGGTTAACACAGCAGAGATCGGAGGTTTTCTCCATTCTCTGCTGTGTAAGAGCCAGTGCCCGGCTATCCTCTGACAGAGGAAGCCCATTTCCTCTGTCAGCCCTTTACATGCTGTGGTCGCATAGACCGCAGCATGTAAAAAGTTAACACAACAGAGATCTGAGGTTTTCTCCATTCTCTACTGTGTAAGGGAGCATACGCACGCACAAAAACATGCTTGTATATGCAACATTGCATTCCCTATGGTGTGTTCACATGTGCGTGTTTTATAACGCACGTACCTTCAAAACATAGGACATGCATGCACCATAGGTTCCTGGTGCATGTCAATATTCCCCAGCGGGGAGTCCCCTTGTCACTGAACACTGTGACAGCACTGTCACAGTGATCAGTGCTGAGAGGACTCCCCCCCCGGGGAAAAAAGAATCCCCTGCCACAGCTGTGGTAGAGGATTTCTTCATCTCCACGAAGAGTAAAGAATCCCCTGCCACAACTGTCACAGAGGATGTTCTCCCATTGCTTTCAATGGGACCAGCACTTCTGCAATGGTCCACTTTAAATATAAGCCCTTCCCTGAAAATCATCTCTAGAATGTGCTAAGAATAAAAAAAAATTATACTCACCTCTCCTCAGCTACCGGGGCTTAGGCCTGTCTACCCTGTCTTCTCCCTGCACTGCTCTGAAACTCTTTCAGCAGATGGGGATTTAAAATTCCCGCCTGCTAAAAGGGATGTATCTGATGGGCTGAGCGCTCAGCCAATCACAGGCAGCTTTCAGCTATCGAATGACAGCTGAGTGCTGCCTGTGATTGGTCACAGCACTCAGCCAATCACAGGCAGTGCTAGGCCATTCATTGAATTCTATGAAGGATCCCATTTAAAACAATGAGAGAACATTGCGATCCTCTGCCACAGCTGTGACAGGGGATTCTTTACTCTCCGCAGGGAGTCCTCTTGGCACTGATCACTGTGACAGTGCTGTCACAGTGTTCAGTGACAGGGGACTCCCCGCTGGGGAATATTGACACGCACCACGAACCTATGGTGCATGCATGTCCAATGTTTTGCAGGTATGTGCGTTTGCACGCCTGTAAAACATGGACATGTGAACACACCATAGGGAACCAATCTTTCTAATAGGAGCATGTTTTTGTGTGCTACCTAAACCAAGCGGGGATTGAACCTGCAAACCTTCAGGTCATGAGAGCTTACAGCAGAAAGCTGCATTCTGCTGCCTTAACACTCCGCACCATGAAAATGAGGATTTGCACCCCAAAATGAATATCCCTGTTTGCCCTGTATTCAGAAACATACCCATTTTGGCCCTAATCTTATGTCCATATGCACAACGGAGCCTAAACCGAAACAAGCGGTCGGTGGTTTTCAGAATAGACATTTTGAAGGTGTTTTAGGCCTCATTGCCCACTTGTAGAGCCCTTGAGCGGCCAAAACGATGGAGAACCCCTACAAATGACCCCATTTTGAAAACGAGTTCCCTTAACGAATTCATCTAAAGGTGTACTGCGTATTTTGACCCCACAGTTTTTGAATGAATGTAAGCATAGAAGAAGCAAAAAATTACGATTTTCATTTTTTGGGATGTGTCATTTTAAAAACCGCTTTTTTTTTGTACAGCACACATATGAATGAAGACTTTCACCCCAAAATGGATATCCCTGTTTATCCTGTGTGAGGCCGGGAGCTTTAGGTACGTCATTTCATCTCCACTCTCGGTGACAGCTCCTGCTCTCACCTACTTATACTAGCTGGAAGCAGGGAGTTCTTAAGGCCTCTTGGCCCCCTGCGCGTGCGCATGCAGTAGTGACATCTGGCGCACATGCACAGATGCCAGGGTCATGTCCTGGAGAACCAGAACATCGCGGGACATCGTGGAGGACGGGGGTGAGTTTTTAACCTTATATTGGCTTTAATGTGATTGCGTGAACGGGGGGGGGGGGGGGGGGGATTTCCTGCGGTCCCCCCATGACAGCTACAGATGTCAGCTACCTCCGGGGATTAAAGGCCAGCAAAGCAGGATGTAAAAACACTATGGGGTGGTCTCTAAGGGGTTATGAACGTGTATTAACACATGTACACATTAAAAAAATAAAACTATTTTTTAAATTTTTTTTGTAAAAGTGAAAAAACACACATGGTACCACTGCAATTATCATGAGCCGTATCATTATAACAAAACCCACTGTACCAAAACCAGTATTACCAATAATAACACTATATAAGGGCCAAATTATACCGCCACATATGATCACATATTACTACCATATAGTGACTGAATAATACCACATACTCTTACTGAATAAAGACCTCTAGAAAGATCAATATTACCAATAATAACACTATAGGAGGGACGAATAATACTGCTACAACAGGATCACAGATTACCACCTTAGGCCACTCTCAAATATGCGCTTTTAACTGCTCTTACCGCAGCGTTTTGAACACCGCACTAATCGTGGTACAATGTTCACATTGATTTCAATGGAGCCTCGCAGATGCCACGATTTTGAAGCATTGTCTGCTCTATTTTGGTGCGTTAGAGCGCTTTTTAACGCACCTTATCACCCATCAAAATGACAGGGTGTGCCGAAAATGCTGTTGAACACACTAGCCTGCATTCGAAAACGCTGATAAAAATCACAGTAAAACATGGGGGGTTACTGATGCCATGTGTGAGAGCGGACTTAGTGTTGCTAAAAAAAACACTATACATAGACTAATATTACCTCTATACAGTTACCATATATTGATATATACCAGCTCTGCTCAGCAGACTGTATAAGTGATTACAGTACCATTATATCTAGTGATCGTAGCTGACGTCCTCTCTGACTGGAGACATTTACTTTCTCTTTTCTTCTCCATCCTGCTCAGATGAAATGATGTCTTCCCCATGCCACAACCTGTCTTCGCAGAATTTGACACAAAAACATCTTTGACTCCTCAATTTTCCATCTGTCTTCGATTTTTAAGGCTCTACATAATCTTCCCATCCTAAGTGCCCTCTCAGTAAAAATACTCCTCATGGCCTAAATTTAGCAATAATGGCCCTCATGCCATGCATTAGGTAACAATGCCCCTCCTGGGTCAAATTAATAACACCCCTCCTGGCTTAAATTAAGTAATAATTATTGCTCCTCGTGGCTCAAATGAACTGATAATGCCCCTCATGACTAAAATGAATGAATCAAAATACTAACGACCACCTGTCCGTCCGTAAGTGAGTTACATACTCTGCCCCTGATCACATGATGGTGACGTCAGCACAGGTCCTGTAAGCACACAGTTGCTGTCCGGCTAGGAGTTCGTTAGTATTCCATAGCAACTCAGACCGCAGGGGGGTTGTAGGTGATGTAGTCTGCCATAATCTGCACAGGGATGATATCACCGTCATGTGATCGGGGCGGAGCATGAAACTCACTCGGGGAGAAGAACCTGTGATGATGTCACCATCATTTGATCAGGGACGGAGCATGACAGTGACATCATCACAGGGCCTTCATCCTGAGTGCTGTGCTACTTGTGAACCCTGTTGTATGGGATGAAGAATGTATGTAGCAGAGGTGTATGTGATGTACATGTATCAGTGCAGTGTGTGTGTGACGTGCATGTAGCAGAGCTGTGTGATGCATTGCGCCACCAGAGCCGCGCAGACCGCAGAGGCCGGAGCAGAAGAAGAGCCACAACTGAGGTACTATATCTGTTTTTGTTTTGTTTAAGGAAAGACCATACTTTTAAAAAAAAGTTGGCGCTGCACCGGCCCCAGGGCACAAACGGCCCAGTGGGATCTTTCCCCAGAGGGCAAAATAGCCAATCTGCCCCAAGTCCCATATGTCATGAATTGGGTAGTTGTGAATGTAGATATATTTTTGTGTTGTTTTCATGCCAACAGGTGTGTATCATAAGCTCTAAGCTGTCTAGATGACTGACCATAAAAGAAGAGATAAGACACCTCTCCCATAAGATTGTATTTCTTAATCCTGTTAATGTGTGAATGAAGGCAACCACTTTCCATTGTGTTATTCAGCACAGATGTTCCAGTCTCTCCACAGAGACTATTGTTTCACAGTGACATTAATTTCCACAGGATGTTTAAACTACTTAACAAGAATATATTAAGATTATATTTAAGGACACCATGTAGACCGGTAAGTGATTGGCATTACATATTTATACTCATTTGGAAAATGTTCTTACATTGCTTGTAAAAGTTGTCATGTATATATATCTACACATATATAACTGAAAGTGCATAGACATGTTGGAATGTACAGACTATAATGTGTTCGTCTCACTATTATAGCATGGGAATGTTTAGATCAGAATGGTACAATGTAAGTCATCATTCAATTTTGGACACAAGTAGTTTTAGTTATTAAGGAGAAAGAAGTTTGCATTTTTATGTTTTTTTAGTTTAGTGCATAGGTTTATAGATGAATGAGGGAGTAGGGTCTGGAAAAAAATCCTGCACGAGAAAAGAGCAAATGTTCCTTATCATAGTGCTGGACATCTGAACTGTCTGGCTGACTGTCAAATTTTAGTCTGTGGGGGCAAGCTCACAGCAGTGGGCCATAAGTAGCGGCTAATCCTTAATCTGTTAACCTCTGCATATTATGATTTAAACTCAGTGCCAGAAGCTCATAACATAAATAGGGCACCAGAACCAAACTCAGTACATAGATACAGTACCAGAACTAAGCATATAGCATAAATATACTGGGTGCCTAATTAATATATGCCCCATGCCATGTCTGCTGATTAAAACATTATGCCCCTTCAAAAGAAAAAGTGTAAAAATAGCTGCTGCCGCTCCCATGCTGTCATCCCGCTGCAGGCACAGAGAAGGCCTTTTCTCCCCTTGGTTTCTGATCTGGGTCCATTCCTATTGGGGTGATTACCCTGTTTTCAGTCAGGGACTACTACACCAAAGTTGGTTAGGGACAGCGTTCCCATTCCCTTATTCCTGTTACTGCTATTTGACATATTTAGTGTTCCTTTTATGCCATATTTTGTTATCCTTGTTCGTATAATAAAATGTATATGTTTTGACATATTTATGGTGCAGCGTCCAAGGAGCGGGCCCACAGCTAAGGAGATAGCGGGGTAGATAAGGCCTTGCTACCTAGGTGTAGCATGAGACCAACCAAGTAACTGCTGGGGGAGTTTCACAGGGAAAATCCAATCCGCTGTTTTACCTTAAAGTCCTTGCCACTTGTGACGCCCCCGTTCCGCTCTCTGTGGTGAATCTGTTCCACTCCTCTCTCACTCTCAATATGGCTTAGAAATGCTAAAGCTTCCTTGGTGAAGTGGGCCCAGGGCAAGTAGTCGGCCATCGCTCAGCATCCTCCATCTTGGGGTCCTCCTAACACAAGGCACAGTTTCTCTTTCTCACTAAAATGTTCTCTCTTCCCAAGACTCCAACTTAGACTGACTTGGACTCTGGCAAGACTGACTTACAGAACTTCTTGCAAACACATATACATAGCACGATCACATGACATACAACAAGATACATTTCTCAGACATAACCCAGACATTAACCCATTCAGTGCTGCAGAGGTGTAATACACATCAAATGCATACATGTAGAAGACACTGACAATAAAAAGGCACAAGACAAACACATCCACACTTATGGAGGGGCCTCGTTAACTCTGGGGCAGTACATATGGTGTCCTGCTTCCATTCATGGTATTTACCATCACTTCGGACATCATTTACATCTTTGTTTGACCTGAAGATTACGTCCGTGAGGGGCACCATACGTCTGCCAAGCACAAACATGCCAGAAAATTTTTTTTAAATCATCAAAAGCTTTTCAAAAATAGTTTTATCACAAATGCTTGATTTGAACAATAGATCATCTTCTGAAGAAACATTCCCTTTAAGCTGACCATGCATGTTAGATAACTGTCAGCCAACAGTTATCTCTCCCAAGCCCCCCATGAACATGAATGCTTCGCTTGACTGCTTGTGTTTCAAATGAGGAGACGAGAATAAAGCATTGCCAGGCATCTCTGGTGGCGGGCTAGTCACCTGAAAACAAAAGGATTGGGCATGTGAAAAGTCCAAATGCCTGGTCCTTCTTTCCTCCAACATCAGCACATATGGGAGAGTCTGGAGGCCTTCATACAAATAAGAACATGGGCTAATCATGCCAAATCTTCTGAAAGAAATAACCAAAGAAGTTATCTGCATTTCTAACATCAAAAGTTACCTAGTTTATTTTGTACTGGCTAAGATAGTATCAGCAGTGGAGCCTATAGCTTCATATATAGCTTCAGAGTTAAAGGGAATGGTTTGTGCATTTAATTGTACCTTCAATAGTTAGATATAAAATACTGTAGAATAGAAATAATAGAGCAGATTTACTAATCCTGTCTAATAGACGATGTAATGTTAATTCAGGCAGTCTAAAAATGAGTCAAATGTATTACTATGGCTCATGCTGAATGATAAATTTGGAGCTCTTTGGACACTTTTGCCTAACTTTATACCACCTATTGGTTAGCTAAAATATGAGCGTCAAAAGTTAGTTAACTATGCTATTCTGTCCAATAAAAGTGACAGAAACAAACAGAAACCTAGACAAACAAAGGCCATATTTGTCTCTCGTTGACTAAATACAGCCTATGGTTCTGTCCTGGTTTTTGTCTCAAATTTCTGTTTTCGGGGATCCAGCTGTAAGCTTTGGACGTAACCCAGGGACGTAGAGAGAATCGTGATGAGAATTCTTCCTTATCTATGCCTACTGCTGTAAAATTAAGCTGTCACTAATTCCTTCACCCTCTTCTAATGAGATGGCTCTGCTCATCCTGTCCTAGTCTAAACAGTAAAGCTAATTGTTACATAAACCGGGAATCATCAGCTTATTGTGCCTGCTTTAGTGGCTAGTGTGAACCCTAGACTATGTCAAGACTACTTTTATGTGGATAGTAACAAAAGAACACCAAAAATGCTTGAAAATGCCAATAAACAATAGAAACCTAATATAATGAAATCCTAATCTTGATCACATCTAGTTTTCTGATGATAAACCTCCTTTCCACATTTTCATCTTTAAGCCTAAGCTTCAGAGCTATTATAAAAGCATAGCAAAAGATAGAGAAGAAATGTCAGAATTGATCCTTTTTGTGGAAATGTACAGACGAAATTCCAAGTGACACAGTACAAAGGTAGTAATGTGGTAAGTAGAGTGACAATTGGTACAATACTGACATGATGCATACTTCTACTATCCATCAACTTGTCACTGAAATTCTGGCTAGGTTTTTCCTTCTAGAGTACTTTCAATCATTTTCAAAATTCTCAAGCGAAAATAAAATGATTTAAGAAATTTGAATACAGCGAGGGCCTGAAATATCACAATGCTTATAAATAGAGAGGTGTTCTCTTTCATGTGTTAAAAGGGTTTTTGTTGAATATAGGAGTTTCACTAATGTTCTTCTGTTCTATTTATCTGAGCAAGGTATGAATCAATTTCCATTACTATGAAAATTTGACAGTATGGAGCTATTTGTCTCCAAGGTAACTGAAGATGCAGATTTCTCTTTTAAAAGCCTTTTAATCAAACACTAATCTGGAAGGGGATGATATTTGGGGCTTTGAAGCTCAGAAAGGAGTTTTTTCTTGCAGTGAGTCTATACTACTCCTTAAGACATAACTAGGCTGGTACAGCGCAGTTTACTGTAGTTAGTACTTTGCTGTGTAAGGCAAGCTTCAGATGAGCGTAGACTCAACGTATTTGCGCACTGAACGGGGCTTTTTTACTGTTCCAATTTAAATAGCAAATTAGTTCCAGATGTGTTCTATTTCCAGCGCAATTGCGCAGTGTTTTACGCATCTCCTAGCGTATTGCACGTGCATTTGCACACCCCTATTGACTTCTATGGGAACCTTCAGTGTGCAAATACGCAGAAAGATAGAGCATGTATCTATTTTTCGAGGGGATGAAACCGAAATGCGCAAAATACAGGAATGAGAATAAGCCCATTGAAATCAATGGGTTCTATTCTCTTAGTATTGCGCACGCAAATACGCCTGTTTGGCCTTAGGCTCTGTACAAACTAGAGCTGTAGCTTGGCCTGTTTTTACAGGTGGCGATATATATATATGATATATATACATCCCATTTAAGGGCTCCTGCACATGAGCGTATGCATAGATACATTCGTGATAGAGTGACGTAATTGCACTATGAAGGGGGCATTTTCGCTGGCTATTGTGTGTATATCAGCACATTCTACTGTACTTTTCTAAGCTGCTGAGCCCTTCACATTGGCAAGGGACACAACTGCACCGTGATTGAACATGCTGAGCAGACTAATTAGTCCGCGGAGTTATCAATTAACACCGCAAAATCGAGCAGGTCAATGCAGGTGCAAATGCCATTAAAAAACATGCAAAAAAAGTTGATTGTTAATTTTAGATTGTGGTACCAGAATACCATTTTCTATGTCAGCAGCTGTAGGCATGATTACCCTATAATCTATATATATAAAGACGAAAGCCCTCACTGACTCACTGACTTACTGACTCACTAGCCACTAATTCTCCAACTTCCCAATGTCGTAGAAACATGAAATTTGGCACAAGCATAGCTTATCTCTAAAATAGGAAAAGTTAATGGGTCCCAACTCGATTATTCAATTCTAGCGCAAAAGAACTAGCGTCAAAATTTTACGTACGTAATCTAGTTCTCTCACTTCCCGATGTCATAGAAACATGAAATTTGGCACAGGCATTGATTATGTCATAAATAGGAAAAGTTATTGGGTCCCAACTTGATTATTCAATTCTAGCGCAAAAGAATTAGCGTCCAAATTTTACATTCGTAATCTAATTCTCTCACTTCCCGAAGTCATAAAAATTTGAAATTTGGCACGGGCATTGATTGTGTCATAAATACGAAAAGCTAATGGGTCCCAACTCGATTATCCAATTCTAACTGCTAAAGAATTAGCGTCCAAATTTTACATACGGAATCTAATTCTCTTACTTCCTGATGTCATAGAAATTTGAAATTTGGCACGAGCATTGATTATGTCATAAATAGGAAAAGCTAGTTATTGGGTCCCAACTCGATTATTCAATTCTAAGTGCAAAAGAATTAGCGTCCAAACTTTACGTACATAATCTAATTTCCTCACTTCCTGATGTCATTTTATATAAAGGAATTGTCGCATGGTTACCTCCCGTGGTGTTTCCTGGGTAACGCAAAGAATCATGCAAAATGGTGAGCATTTTTTTTCCTCAGTATCTCTAAAGTAACCACAACTTCATAAGACTTTCCGTGTGAACACCAGATAAACACCAGTTCCAAATTAACTCGGGCGAAGCCGGGTATATCAGCTAGTCAGTAATAAATGTAAAAATACCCTTAAGGCTCTTTCATATGATTGTAAATATGCAGCGATTTAAACATGTGTTTTTTACGCGCATAGAATGAAGTGAATAAAGCCCATTTATTTCAATGGGTTCATTCACATGTGCATATCTTTCACACAACTTTCGTTGGGTGACTGACCTTCGAGAAATGGGACCAGAATCTGACATGCTACAGTACAGTGCTAGTGAATAGGGTTTTAAGAAACCCCATTTACTCCCAGTGTAGAAGAAATCTATCATGGATATTAGGCACATTGCGGATTTTCCAATCCACAGTATGCACTATGTGTTTCATTAATTGCAAAGCAATAAGTGAAGTCCGCAGCTCAAGCCGCACTAAAATCTCCAGAAGTTATGTGCTGTTTTCAATGCAAAAAAATCACATGATGTATAGAGATGAGCGAGCACCAAAATGCTCGGGTGCTCGTTACTCGAGACGAACTTTTCGCGATGCTCGAGGGTTCGTTTCGAGTAATGAACCCCATTGAAGTCAATGGGCGACCCAAGCATTTTTGTATATCGCCGATGCTCGCTAAGGTTTTCATTTGTGAAAATCTGGGCAATTCAAGAAAGTGATGGGAACGACACAGAAACGGATAGGGCAGGCGAGGGGCTACATGTTGGGCTGCATCTCAAGTTCCCAGGTCCCACTATTAAGCCACAATAGCGGCAAGAGTGCCCCCCCCCCCCAACAATTTTTACTTCTGAAAAACCCTCATTAGCAAGGCATACCTTAGCTAAGCACCACACTACCTCCAACAAAGCACAATCACTGCTTGCATGACACTCCGTTGCCACTTCTCCTAAGTAACATGCTGCCCAACCCCCCCCCCCCCCCGCACGACCCAGTGTCCACAGCGTACACTAAAGTGTCCCTGCGCAGCCTTCAGCTGCACTCATGCCACACGCTGGCCTCATAGCCACACCACCCTCATGTCTATTTATAAGTGCGTCTGCCATGAGGAGGAACCGCAAGCACACACTGCAGAGGGTTGGCACGGCTAGGCAGCGACCCTCTTTAAAAGGGGCGGGGCGATAGCCCACAATGCTGTACAGAAGCAATGAGAAATCCAATCCTGTGCCACCTCCATCAGGAGCTGCACATGTGGGCATAGCAATAGGGAACCCATGTGCCCCTCACTATTCATTCTGTCAAGGTGTCTGCATGCCCCAGTCAGAACGGGGTTTTTTATAAATAGTCACAGGCAGGTACAACTCCGCAATGGGAATTCCGTGTGCACCCACAGCATGGGTGGGTCCCAGGAAGCCACCGGCGGTACATAAATATATCCCATTGCAGTGCCCATCACAGCTGAGGTAACGTCCGATTAAATGCAGGTGGTCTTCGGCCCACACTGCATGCCCCAGTCTGACCGGGGTTTTTAATACATAGACACTCGCAGGTACAAATCCCTAATGTGAAGTCCCTGTGGACCCACAGCATGGGTGGCTCCCTGGAACCCACCGGCGGTACATAAATATATCCCATTGCAGTGCCCTGGACAGCAAAGCTAACGTCAGATTAAATGCAGGTGGGCTTCGGCGGTACATTAATGTATCCCATTGCAGTGCCCTGCTCAGCAGAGCTAACGTCACATACAATACAGGTGTGCTTCGGCCCACAGTGCATACCCCAGTCAGAGTGGTAATATGTACCTTAAGAGTAACCGCGTTGGTGGGAATGTGGTGGCGACTGCGGACCTAGTAGCGCGGTTTTATTTAGTTGGTTTTCGGAATGCGGCCAGGATTAAGTGGGCCGTGGCGGGGGGGATAGTGGGGGGCTCTCTTGTTGTGTCAGTAAAGGTGAGATTTCTTGGACTGCCACCAGACGGACCTATGCAAAGGTATTTGCCAAGAATGTTTTCATTGTTGGAGGAGGAGGGGGATGTTTTTGAGGCACTACGTGTCCTCTCCACGTGTCCGTGGTTATATGCACCTTAACAGTAACCACGTTGGTGGGAAATGGCCTCGCCACCATCATGTCTTTGGGAAGCCTCCGTTTCCACACCCCAGTGACATAGTATTAGCAGCGGTTTAGTTAGAGCCCAGAATTAGTAACATTTCAGCGGTAGCATTAGGGACAGGCCCCAGTAACATATCACTAGCAGCAGTATAGGGGGAGCACAGTATTAGTTCCATTTCAGTAGTAGTAGCAGTCCAGACAGGCCCAAGTAACAATTCCGAAGCAGCAGTATAGGGGGAGCGCACTCTTAGTTCCATTTCAGTAGTAGTAGCAGTCAAGACAGGCCCCAGTAACAATTCCGAAGCAGCAGTATAGGGGGAGCACAGTATTAGTTCCATTTCAGTAGTAGTAGCAGTCAAGACAGGCCACAGTAACATATCACTAGCAGCAGTATAGGGGGAGCACAGTATTAGTTCCATTAGTTACATTTATGTAGCAAAAGTGTAGGCCAACCCCACACACCTTGCTGTACCATGAGTGCAGGCGAAGCCCATAAAAATTACTAGGATTACACTGTAGGCGAGGGCCAAAAAAAATTGGTGTACCAACAGTACTAATGTACCTCAGAAAAATTGCCCATGCCCAACCAAGAGGGCAAGTGGAACCCATTAATCGCTTTGGTTAATGTGGCTTAATTTGTACCTAGGCCTGGAGGCAGCCCAGTTAAAATAAAAATTGGTTCAGGTGCAAGTTTCAACTCTTTAATGAGAATTGAAACGTATAAACACTGTTTACTAAAGTCATATGACTGAGCCTTGTGGGCCTAAGAAAAATTGCCCGTTCGGCGTGATTACGTGAGGTTTCAGGAGGAGGAGCAGGAGGAGGAGGATGAATATAATACACAGATTGATGAAGCTAAAAGGTCCCCGTTTTTGATGGTGATAGAGAACGATGCTTCTATCCGTGGGTGCAGCCTCATATTGTTTAGGTACCGCTGCTGTCCGCTGGTGGAGAAGAGAAGTCTGGGAAAATACAGGCTTTGTTCATCTTTATGAGTGTAAGCCTGTCGGCACTGTCAGTTGACAGGCGGGTACGCTTATCCGTGATGATTCCCAAAGCCACACTAAACACCCTCTCTGACAAGACGCTAGCATACAGCGCGAGTTCAGGCCACGTGTCCAGCTTTGACACCCAGTAGTTGTAGGGGGCAGAGGCGTCACGGAGGACGGTCGTGCGATCGGCTACGTACTCCCTCACCATCCTTTTACAGTGCTCCCGCCGACTCAGCCTTGACTGGGGAGCTGTGACACAGTCTTGCTGGGGAGCCATAAAGCTGGCAAAGGCCTTGGAGAGTGTTCCCCTGCCTGCGCTGTACATGCTGCCTGATCTCCGCGCCTCCCCTGCTACCTGGCCCTGGGAACTGCGCCTTCTGCTACTAGCGCTGTCGGATGGGAATTTTACCATCAGTTTGTCCGCCAGGGTCCTGTGGTATAGCATCACTCTCGAACCCCTTTCCTCTTCAGGTATGAGAGTGGAAAGGTTCTCCTTATACCGTGGGTTGAGCAGGGTGTACACTCAGTAATCTGTAGTGGCCAGAATGCGTGTAACGTGAGGGTCACGAGAAAGGCATCCTAACATGAAGTCTGCCATGTGTGCCAGGGTACCTGTACGCAACACATGGCTGTCCTCACTAGGAAGATCACTTTCAGGATCCTCCTCCTCAGGCCATACACGCTGAAAGGATGACAGGCAAGCAGCATGGGTACCCTCAGCAGTGGGCCAAGCTGTCTCTTCCACCTCCTCCTCATGCTCCTCCCCCTCCTCCTCCTCCTCAACGCGCTGAGATATAGACATGATGGTGCTCTGACTATCCAGCGACATACTGTCTTCCCCAGCCTCCGTTTCCGAGCGCAAAGCATCTGCCTTTATGCTTTGCAGGGAACTTCTCAAGAGGCATAGCAGAGGAACGGTGACGCTAATGATTGCAGCATCGCCGCTCACCATCTGGGTAGACTCCTCAAAGTTTCCAAGGACCTGGCAGATGTCTGCCAACCAGGCCCACTCTTCTGTAATGAATTGAGGAGGCTGACTCCCACTACGCCACCCATGTTGGAGTTGGTATTCCACTATAACTCTACGCTGCTCATAGAGCCTGGCCAACATGTGGAGCGTAGAGTTCCACCAATTGGGCACATCGCACAGCAGTCGGTGCACTGGCAGATTAAACCGATGTTGCAGGGTCCGCAGGGTGGCAGCGTCCGTCTTGGACTTGCGGAAATGTGCGCTGAGCCGACACACCTTTCCGAGCAGGTCTGACAAGCGTGGGTAGCTTTTCAGAAAGCGCTGAACCACCAAATTAAAGACGTGGGCCAGGCATGGCACGTGCGTGAGGCTGCCGAGCTGCCGAGCCGCCACCAGGTTATGCCCGTTGTCACACACGACCATGCCCGGTTGGAGGCTCAGCGGCGAAAGCCAGCGGTCGGTCTGCTCTTTCAGACCCTGCAGCAGTTCGTGGGCCATGTGCCTCTTCTCTCCTAAGCTGAGTAGTTTCAGCACGGCCTGCTGGCGCTTGCCCACCGCTGTGCTGCCACCCCGCGCGACACCGACTGGTGGCGACGTGCTGCTGCTGACACATCTTGATTGCGAGACAGAGGTTGCGTAGGAGGAGGAGGAGGAGGAGGGTGGTTTAGTGGAGGAAGCATACACCGCCGCAGATACCAGCACCAAGCTGGGGCCCGCAATTCTGGGGGTGGGTAGGACGTGTGCGTTCCCAGGCTCTGACTCGGTCCCAGCCTCCACTAAATTCACCCAATGTGCCGTCAGGGAGATATAGTGGCCCTGCCCGCCTGTGCTTGTTCACGTGTCCGCTGTTAAGTGGACCTTGGCAGTAACCGCGTTGGTGAGGGCGCGTACAATGTTGCGGGAGACGTGGTGGTGCAGGACTGGGACGGCACATCGGGAAAAGTAGTGGCGACTGGGAACCGAGTAGCGTGGGGCCGCCGCCGCCATCATGTTTTTGAAAGCCTCCGTTTCCACAAGCCTATACGGCAGCATCTCCAGGCTGATCAATTTGGCTATGTGCACGTTTAACGCTTGAGCATGCGGGTGCGTGGCAGCGTACTTGCGCTTGCGCTCAAACAGTTGCGCTAGCGACGGCTGGACGGTGCGCTGAGAGACATTGCTGGATGGGGCCGAGGACAGCGGAGGTGAGGGTGTGGGTGCAGGCCGGGAGACGGTAGTGCCTGTGTCCTGAGAAGGGGGTTGGATCTCAGTGGCAGGTTGGGGCACAGGGGGAGAGGTAGTGGTGCAAACCGGAGGCGGTGAACGGCTTTCGTCCCACCTTGTGGGGTGCTTGGCCATCATATGCCTGCGCATGCTGGTGGTGGTGAGGCTGGTGGTGGTGGCAGATCTTGGCGCGACAAACCTTGCACACCACAGTTCGTCGGTCGTCTGCACTCTCAGTGAAAAACTGCCAGACCTTTGAGCACCTCGGCCTCTGCAGGGTGGCATGGCGCGAGGGGGCGCTTTGGGAAACAGTTGGTGGATTATTCGGTCTGGCCCTGCCTCTACCCCTGGCCACCGCACTGCCTCTTCCAACCTGCCCTGCTGCTGCACTTGCCTCCCCCTCTGAAGACCTGTCCTCAGTAGGCTTAGCAAACCAGGTGGGGTCAGTCACCTCATCGTCCAGCTGCTCTTCCTCCGAATCCTCTGTGCGCTCCTCCCTCGGACTTACTGCCCTTACTACTACCTCACTGATAGACAACTGTGTCTCATCGTCATCATCCTCCTCACCCACTGAAAGCTCTTGAGACAGTTGCCGGAAGTCCCCAGCCTCATCCCCCGGACCCCGGGAACTTTCCGAAGGTTGGGCTGGGCGTCGGTCACGACAAACTCCTCCGGTGGGAGAGGAACCATTGCTGCCAATTCTGGGCAGGGGCCCGAGAACAGTTCCTGGGAGTCTGCTTGCTCCTCAGAATGTGTCATTGTAATGGAGTGAGGAGGCTGGGAGGAAGGAGGAGCAGCAGCCAGAGGATTAAGGGTTGCAGCAGTGGACGGCGTAGAAGTCTGTGTGGTCGATAGATTGCTGGATGCACTTTCTGCCATCCACGACAGGACCTGCTCACACTGCTCATTTTCTAATAAAGGTCTACCGTGTGGACCCATTAATTGTGAGATGAATCTGGGGACCCCTGAAATTTGCCTCTCTCCTAATCCCGCAGCAGTCAGCTGCGATACACCTGGATCAGGAGCTCGGCCTGTGCCCACACCCTGACTTGGGCCTCCACGTCCTCGCCCGCGTCCACGTCCTCTAGGCCTACCCCTACCCCTCAGCATGGTGTATTACGAGTAGAGCAGAAACAGAACGCTGTAATTAAATGTGCCGCTTATTGGCCTGTGGTTGGAGGCTGACTTCACTTACGGAACGCACAGCAGAGCCAGCAAACAATTTTGCACACGCCTGCACTGTGACGTAGGTGCGTATGACTCAGCTAGGGGAATTCACAGCACAGAACCAGTCAAGTGGCCAAAGGCCACTAGTAGGCCCTAAGTATTTTGCTTCTATTTTTTTAAATGCTGAGCTGGTACAGCAGACAGATACTGTAGGCAGCGTATATTATGTATACTGTTTCCCTCTGGCGGGATGACGGCGGTGATGTAACGGAGACAGCAGAGCCAGCAAACAATTTTGCGCACGCCTGCACTGTGACGTAGGTGCGTATGACTCAGCTAGTGGAATTCACAGCGCAGAAGCAGTCAAGTGGCCAAAGGCCAGTAGTAGGCCTTAAGTATTTTGCTTCTATTTTTTTAAATGCTGAGCTTGTACTAGCTGATGAAAGTGAAAGTAACTCGCACATCGCGTAGTGCTCGTCTCGAGTAACGAGCATCTCGAACACCCTAATACTCGAACGAGTATCAAGCTCGGACGAGTACGCTCGCTCATCTCTAATGATGTATGAACTTCCCTAATAGAGCAGAGACCTCATGGAATTTATATTGTCAGCAGTCTCACGTGATTGACAATAACCTGTGCCATAGGCAGAATATAGGCTACTGTAAAAGGCAGCAGCGGTGACATTTGATTCCTGTGTCTCTCTTGGCTTCTCTTGCAATTCAAATAATGAAGAAAACAATAAGCTTTAGGGCGGCTTCAGACGACCATATATCGGCCGGGTTTTCACGCCCGGGCGATATACGGTGCTTCTCTCTGCAGGGGGAGGAGGCTGGAAGAGCAGGGAGCAGTGCACTGAGCTCCTACCCCTGTCCGCCCCTCACCACTATTTGCAATGGGAGGGGATGGGATGGGGCGGAGCTACGTGGCAAGACTAGTGATAGCACAGGAGAGAGCAGCACTGGGACGAGCTGCCGGACATCGTTTGCCCAACAGCTCATCCCTTCAATAAACTGACATACTAAAAAATTTGATAATAATTTAAAATGTATATTAGGCCTCGTTCCTATAGAAGCGTTCACATGGCCGATTGTTAGACACACTAAATTAGCGCATCTAACAAAGACAGGACATACATGGCTACAATGTCCGCATTGCAGGTCTGCGCTGCGTGAAAAGATAGGACCTGTCCTATCTTTCGTGCCCAATGTGCAGGGGTTTCCTTTGTCTCCTATGCAAGCAGGAGTCTATGGAAACTCCTGCGTAGGGAATAGATTCCCCACTGCTTACAGCAGGACATTTAAAACCGGCTGCCCAGAAACACATTGGCATGTCCCGCTGTAAACTCCTGTTAGTCCCCACGGGGATAAGGGGACTCCCTGAAGGTTTACAATGGGACATTTAAAATGTGCTTCTAGGCAGCACCTTTTAAATGCCCTGCTGTAAGCAGCGGGGTATTCCTTTTGCCCCCTGCTGGGCAATTCCCCAGAAGCAAGGGGCAGTAGGGGACTGCCTCCACATCTCTCTCCAAGGGATTTCCCTATAGCGGGGAGAGAGAAGGGGGTGGAGTTACAGGGCTACTCCTGAGAGTGTGGGAGGAGAGGGCGGGGCTAGAGGGATTCGACCTTTCTGTCTTTGCTTTGGGGGATCTCTGTGAGAAGCGATATAGCCTTGCCCCTCTTTCTAGCCCCACCCACACTCTCTGCGCTATGGAGATATCCCTTTTGGATCCATAGAGTAGGGAGAGAGCGAGCCGGGCTATAGGTTAATCCCCTGTAGCTCAGCTCTTTATCTGCTATGGGGAAGTCCAGAAGCCCTGCGGGGCTTCTTCTCTATCTCCTGCTGAAGCAGCTGCACTTTTTCAAGCGCAGTTGCTCCATTAAGCACGTTTCCGTGATTTTTAGCGCAGTATAGGTGCAGTATGAATGTAAGACTATAATCATTGGGTGCAGTTCTGGAGCAACTGCCGCCATGAGGTTTGGGCAGGTTATTATTTTATTCCTATAATATGTATATGTATATATTAATGTGGCATCTGATTTTTTTTAGCATATTTATATCTCGCTTATGTTAGGGTCCAATCCTTATTTTGATGTAAAAAAAATGTACAGGAGAACTTACCTTCCGACCTAGACGTGCAAATAGCCTTTATTAAGTCAGGCTCGCTTCTGAGACCCTTGTTAATTGCTTAAACAAAGGGACTGCAGTGCTCACCCGAGCACTATGCCCCTTCGGCTGGCTTCAACACTTTTTGACTCCTCCCGGTACCTAAAGGCGGCCACATAGAGATCCATATAAGCTTTCTATACAGTAGCCACCTTCAGATTTTGGGAGGAACCAAAAAGCAGTGAAGATAGGGTGAGTATAGCCCCCTTCTTCTAGTGATGAGCATGGGTCTCAGCAGCGGGACCCCAACTGATCAATACTTTTGACATGTCAAATATATTTTTCTAAGCTTAGTGTCCACATTGTACCCTGATTCCCGTATTGCTTGCCCCTACCGTGACATGTATTTTGTGTCATAAGTGGCACAAGGTGCAGAACGCAAATGCTGATATGGTGGCAGCTGGCTCATTACCTAGTAGCGGAACATGACAGTTGGTGCCATACTAAGGCAAATTACCAAGTTTGATGGGCACAAGAAGTGTTATCCACCTGTACAATGGAGCTACAGAGCCGCTGACAGAATTGACCCAGAATGCATTGGAAGGGGATGCACGGAAAACTTTCCTCCTATGACTAAAATCTGAGTATCAGACTGTGGATGCCATTCCGATGTCAAGTTACTTGAGAACATTTATGGGGAAGCAGCAAGCACTGGAGCTTTGAGGGGATGATTCTTCACTAGAGTCCCAAGAGAAGAAGAGAATGTACTGCAGTTAAGTCAAGTGCTTCAGGAAATCCTAGCCAGCATACAAAAACGAGACACATCCGGAATGAACACCATGGGCCCAATCCACCAAATCGTGAGGTATCGGTTTATCTTGGCTTAAAAAGTATGCCCCTTGGCCAAATTCTACATGAGTGGTTCTTTGTCGATCAATTGTTGATTTTCCACCGATTGCTCACCGAAGGTGTTGCCTGGGCCAGGATGATAACTATGGACCATATGCTGTACAGTCACAAACCATAGAGGGCCGTGAAGCCACTGGAGGAGAGAAGGATAAGTGCTTTAAGCTCTGTAAAAGAAGAATTAACGCAAGTTAAAGCTAGAATGAGTCAGCCACTGTCTTGCAGGCCATATTACGAAGAACCCCAATATCAACTCCGGTCATTTCCTGTTATGAGAAGTCAGCCTACAGCCCTGCCTCAAAGTTTAAGATGACACTGTGATTGACAAAAGCTGCAATATTGCCAGTGTGAAGAAAGGGGACATTTCGCTAGAGAATGTTGAAGTGAGATGCCTTGATACCCAGAAGAGCCGCTAAACTAAAACCTCCTACAGTAGTGGGGCATACTACAGGGAAGGCGTGGAGAGGACCCACTAGCCAATGCTCTTAAAACTCAAGTTGTTGGGTGCCCAATGCTGTGAGCTGAATTCGAAGGAAAGTGAGTCAATTGTAATGTGGATGCCAGTTGTCAAATTACAACAATCTTTCTTCAATCAACATTTCCAGGCCATAGTTAAGCCCAAAAGAGAAGCCATAATGAAATTGACTGCTGGTAACCATTTGCCCATTCCTGTAACAGGATTCGCTTGGATGAGTGTACAAATTTGTGGGCAAAAAAGGCATAATCATCATCTCCATGATACTGGTCATGAATATTCTACCTGAATTAGACCAAATTATGTTTATTATGAAGGGATTCGGTTATTGTAAGCAAACAACTCTCCATCGGTCAATACAGAAAGCTTTCCAGCAACTAATATGAGCAAGTGTTTACAAAAGAGTACACCTGGACACTGAGTGGTGGGGACTCTCAGAATCCCTGGAAGAGGCATTCTCACCCTACCTCCCTGACATGAGACTGTCCTGACATATTAAAGATTAGAAGGGGTTAAGGTTATGTTGGAACCAGCAGGGCTTGGAGAGTTTTGCAAAGATGCCCTATTTCTCCGGAATAAAGTCCCATTTACACAGGACAAATGTCAGGCAAACAATGCCCAACACTCGTCCCTGCATGTACCCACTTCCCGGGGGGTTGCATAGGATTGAGTATCTTTGGCTTGCAGCACGGCAGCTGGAGGAGATTTCTCTCCTCCCACTCCCCCACCCATCTCCATTCACTTAACACAGCGGCCGTTCAGGTTGCATAAACGATGAAAGATGAGCTGAACGATAATCGTTCAGTGTAAACAGCAACCGCTCAGTACTAAATGGCCGCTGTGTTACGTAAATGGAGAGGGGCGGATGAGATCGAGCAGTGAAATCTCCTCCAGCCACCTTACCCCTGCTGGCCGCTCTTTCAGAAAGCCAGTGATTACAGATGAGCAAGCCTACTCAGTAAGGCAGTTACTCGAGCGAGCATCGCTCTTCTCGAGTAACTGCTTAGTGATCCAAGCAGGCTCGGGTGGGCTGCAGGGGTGAGCGGGGGGGGGGGGGGGGAGTGGAGCGGAGTGGGGGGAAGAGAGAGAGATCCCCGCCCCCTGCAGCCCACCCAAGCCTGCTCAGATCACTAAGCAGCTATTCGAGAAGAGCGATGCTCGCTCGAGTAACTGCCTTACCGAGTAGGCTCGCTCATCTCTACCAGTGATACTTGCTCCTGTGTCACAGCACGGGAGTGACTACGTTTGCCTGACATTCGTCCCATGTAAATGGGGCTTAAGGCTGTGATCCGAGAAGGGAAAGTTTATGTACGATATGTTAATCTTGGGTCAAAGAGATCACTCTGAGTGTAGGTGCATCAAGAAGTAAAAAAGAAGGACTTTGGCTGTGTCTACGGAAGAAAGAGATGTCCCGACACCTCAGTGGAATGGGTAAGTTAACCTAGAATCTATGGAAGCTGAGCTAACATCATCCACAACAGAACAAGTAGAAGCGATTGAAAATTTATTGTGGCAGTTCCAAACAGTGTTGATTTCGGGAGTTGTTCAGAGCAGTCAAAGTCCCTGGGCAGCCCCAGTAGTGCTGGTAGAAGAAAGACGGAAGTATCCAATTCTGCATAGATTACTGCAAGTTGAATGCCTGTACTGTTTAGGATTCTTACCCTCTACTAAGGATTGAAGACTCCTTCTCTATCTTGGGGAAGGCTAGATATTCTTGACTCTCGATCTTGCCAGTGGATACTGGCCCATCACAAAAAAAGAACAAACATGTAAAGAGGGATCCCGCAGCACTGTTCTCAATACCCAAACATGGGGAAGAATTCCCTGCACAGCCGATCAGCAAAGGTGGACCAACCTTTATATATTATCAACTTGAAAAATGAAGAAGATCCGCAGCAGGCAAAGAGATGATGTAAAAATAGTGTTCTTTTTATTCCAAATCCATAAAAATAGATGGTACAGGCAGCGACGTTTCAACCATTACTGGTCTTTATCAAGCATGCATCTGACCCCTATCCTCCCACCTTATATACTAAAAGTACACACATGTCAGCCAATCTGCTGCAGATCTTCATTTTTCAAAAAAAGAACAAACCTAAGACAGCATTCATGCTACCTATGGGGCTTTATGAGTTCAATCGTATGCCGTTTGGGTTAACCAATGCATCTGGAACTTTTCAACGGCTGATGAAAAATGCTTAGGGGACTTAAATTGTGAAGCTATTCTCATCTATTTGTATGATATTATTGTGTATGGCGCTATTTTGAATTAACATCTGAAGAAATTGGAAAAGTACTGGAACGCCTGCAGGCCCATAGCCTGAAAGTTGAACTGAAGAAGTGCCACTTATTTAGGCAGGAGATTGAATACATGAACCATACAGTGTCCAAAGATGGGGTTCTGCCCTCTAAAGATAAAGTAGTCGCTGTGGAAAAATGGCAACCACCAAAGACTTTGCAAGAATTGAGAGCAATTCTTGGCCTAGTTGGGTATTACAGACAATTTATTAAAGACTTTCAAAAATTGCAAGCTCTCTAAATGCACTGTTGATGAACTCTGAATGAACAGTTACAGCTAATGGCCTGAATCAATCCATCTCATGGGGTGAAGCTCAAGAAAAAGTATTCAGAGCATTGAAAGAAGCTCTGACCACTACTCCTATCCTGACATATGCTGATTTCGACCAGCCCTTCTTATTATATACCAATGGCCTGGAAGAAGTGCTAGCACAAATACAGGAGGGACACAAATGAGTAATTGTCTACACTAGCCAATCCCAACGGGATTCAGAACTTCTCACCTTAGTCTGGGCAATGACTGTAAAATTCACAGAGTAGTTGCCTGGGGCCAAAATACAAGTCCTGACTGGCAACAACCGGCTAGCAGATCTAGACACAGTTTAACAGGGAGCACTGCAACAGCGCTGGGTGGCCCAGCTGGCAAAATACAATCTCACTATCCAATACCAAGACAGAGAACAGGAATGCTGATGCATTATCACAAGTTACACTACAAGTCTATGTGAAGAAATTGATGACTGGGTAGACGATGAAGAGGCACCCAACTTTCAGAGTTTAGCTTTCTATGAACCTTGAGGCACGATGGCAGGTGATGATCCCCAGAAAGTTAGCAAAGGACACTGCTTGAGAAGCACATAAGTGCCTCACTTTGGGGCCAATAAGACATTTCAATGGCTGCAATGATTCATGCATTGCCTGCAATTAAAAAGACTGTTGAGGAAATTTGTCGGACTTGTCAAAAGTGTGAAGTAATCAAAAGTCTGGAATAGCATGCTCCTCTACAAACCATCCAGACGAAAGAACCTCTGAAGGTCCTGATGATCGACTACCTATTCATTGAGCAAGTAGTTAGTGGACATCACTAATCTTTCGTCATGACAGACCACTTCTCAAAGTTAGTTTGCAGTGGTGATTCCCACTCATGACCAGACCACAGAATCTTCTGCCCATGCAATCTGTCAAATCTTCATCTGAGTGTACAGGTGCCCAAAACACATCCACTAAGACCAAGTCGCTGGTTTCAGCTGTATGCAACTCTTCTACATGAACAGGGAGGTGAACAAACAATATCTTTGCTACTGGTGTGACACAAACCTGCACTGGACAAATCCCTCCAAGATGGTTGGTGCACAGAAGACTGTGGGCCCATCGAAGGTAACCTAACTGCAAAGTATCTGCAATTGTTACATGATAAAGTGTTCCCATCACTGCGCAACACATTACCAATGTTCTGCCAGCAGGATGATGTTCCACCACATTATGGACATGATATCTATTAGTTTTTGTATCAGGAGTTTCTAGGGAAGTGAATTGAACATCGTAGCCTGGTGAAGTCACCCCCATGCTTGCATATCTCACCCCCCTGGACTTCTACCTGTGGGATGATATCAAGTCCATTGTTCATGCAGTAATGATCCAGAGTGCGGCACACATGCAACAGCAGATCCTGGATCCCTGTGCAAACATTTTGCCTCTGAGGTGTGACTCCCAGTGCATCATAAATGGGAGATGAGGAAAACTGTGATGATTCGAAACAATATGGAGGACATCGAGCATATTCTGTAGTGGAGCATCGTTGTGTTCCATGTCATGTGAAAATGTTTAATAACTTTTACAGGAATAAAGGTACATGACATTTAAGCACAGACTTGGATTCATCATCAAACTATCTATTAGATGTGTATGTCACATGGATCCCTTCCCATTTGAAAGTAACGACTTGACTCCGAGAAGGCGGTTTTCAAAATGGCCACCATGTTGGATACCGTCCCTCTTAGATTTTTCCCCTTCCCCTTAGCAACATGCCACACACAGGATAACGTTCCCAACCCCCATTTTCCATTTATTCAGGTGTCTCCATACCTTTCGACAACCCTGAATTTATGTATTTGCAATTGCATCACAAGTAACCAGGTTTAGAAAGACTGTCTACCAAAATCTAACATTATCCTCTAGCTGATACATAGGAGATAACTTTATGATCAGTGGTAGTCTGGATGCTTGGACCCCTATCGATCCTGAGAACAGGCGACCCTACGGAATGTAGCAGATGATGTGCAGGCGTGCCGCTGCTTCATTCAATTTAAAGCCCACGCTGGAAATTGCCAAGAGGTCATACTTGGCAATTTCTGATGATGTCCTCTGCTCTATTTATGCAGAGACCATTAGGACCACCATTCTCGGAATCAGTGAGGACCCAGTGGTTGGATTTTCACTAATCGTAAAGCTATCCCCTATCTTGCGGATAACTCTTTTAAGTGGTCAACAGCAGAAATATTATAAATGAGCTGTCAGATCTTGACAATAAACATTTTAGTAAATATTTGCATTACCAGTAAAATTAACAATTTTGAACACCTTTTTTTTAGAACTCTGCTCTTCGCTGTTCTTCTCTTACTCCCCCTACAATGTATAAATACATTTTAAACTGTAAACTGGTCAATTGGGAGTGTTCCTACATAGTCTGACTCTGCCAGTGTCAATACACTGTCAGACTTTATTGACAAGAGATATTCATACATTTCCAGGAGGGTAATAGAGGAACTGTACAATGGGGAGTGAGGAAAAAAGTGCTCCAGATTTATTTAATGAGGGAAACAAATATTTACAATTGCATGTTAAGAGAGCTACAATACAGAAACATGTAAAATGTAGATATTGCTATTTACAAAATTACTCATTACTAATTACTTAAAGGGGTTATCCAGGGACTATGTATTTTTTGCAAAGCTGACCAATATATTGTGAAAACATAACAAACGCCTCCTCTGCAGTTTCTGGTCTGCCAGTGTCCGATCCCTGCAGGGTGCAGGAGCTGGCAATGGCATTACCAACATCAGGGCCATGTGACTGCTGCAGCCAATCACCAGTTTACTTCAGCTAGTGATTGGTTGCAGCGATCACATAAACTAGTATTGGGACGTCTTTGTGCAGCACTTTGAAGAAAAGAGCAGCGGGGACCAGGCACCAGCAGACCAGAAGCTGCAGGGGAGGTGAGTATGCATTTTGTTATGTTTCTATAGTATACTGGACAACTTTTTGAAAACTACAGAATCTCTGGATAACCCCCTTTACTGTAATCCCATGATGTAGCAATTTGGGTTGAGTAGTGCTTTAATATATAAACGTATTAAACAATTGACTGGTTACAAAGAAACACGGTGATACATTTGTTTTTCCAGCGACCTTGACCATTTTCAGTGTATTCGTCAGTTCCCCACTTCATGATTTGAAACACAGTGCAGATAATAGCCAAGGTTATTGAACATATTGCGGAACAATTGTGAATAATTAGCTGGACTTGTATTCAACAGTGTAGACTCACAATTTTAATGTATGCGAAAAAATAACCTTGAAAAGTGTTACAGACAAAACTCAAATAACAATTAGCAAAGTACGTTATTTGCACGGTGCATTAAATTATGATTGGGTTGCAGGTTCTCTTGCTGGGCATTAATTGCATTACATCAGACAGTGCTCTGCTACGCGCTCTGCTTACATATTGGTGCACAGTTTAGCTTTCCCATATCATGTCAATTGCTTTACATTGCACTATGACATTGCAGCAAAAATATGGCAGCACAGAAACATACCAAGTATTATGTATTAAAAGGCATCAACACATTTACTGTAACCAGATAAACTCACTCATTTCACAGCGTTGTATATAATTTCATATTGGGCAATGTCCCCATTGGGGCTCACAATTTAACCCTTTTCAATTCACTGTCTGACGTCTTCCTACATTTTGATTGAAGCTTGTACAGCTCCAATGTAAGAAGATGTCTGACAGGGTATTCTTACCGTCTATTATCAGCCACTCCTCTCTGGTGCACACACACTGGCTTTAGCCAGCAGATGGCACCATTGTATAACAGCAAAAAGAGAAAGCCTTTTAGGAAACCCTGAATCCTAAATTGGATTGGAAAGGGTTAATATATGTGAATAGCCTCATTGGCTATGATGAGTCCACGTAATACAAACATGAGGGGAACAAACTAATTCCATGCAGATGTCATCCTTGGTGGGATTTTAATCTGAGACCCCAGTGCTGCAAGGCAATAGCACTAACCACTAATCCATAATGCTGCTCATTGCATTTAATTCTACAAGTTATTCTTCACCAGCAGTGAATTAAGTAGACCATAGAACATGGGCTGTTCCCCAAATTTCCCTCTGCCACCATACCATGCTATATCTATATCAGCACTTTCTGTGCTAGCATTGACAAAATGGTTACAATTTCCCTTCTGAAAAGGCTGTGACCTTACACACTTACAGTGTCCAATAATCGCTGACAACACCCAGTTGTCAATGAAGACTAGGCTACACTATAAATGTATGTATATTTTTGTGGAATACAAGCATTTGCTAAAACAGATATGTAATGAGTGACAACTTCCCAATAAATGAAATGACTCAAAAGTGATGTCTTCTCTGACTGTAGATACTCTCTTTCCTTTTCTTATCCATCTGACCCAGACTATAATACCAACTTCTGCTTGGCCCCTTACTTCTGAAGACATCCCCAGCTTCTATAGAAAAATAAATTGAGACCCAGACCAGTACTTTAAATAAATTGAGACCTGAGATTAGACCCCTATATGAAAACAGGCCCAATGCCAAACCCCAGAGGAAATACAGACTTAATGTCCAAACAAATAGAGAATCCAGATCACCCAAACTATTCGTCTCCAGAACACCACTCCTCCCAAGCAAATACAGATTCCAGTACAGACTCCTCCCAACCAGACCCTCTAAATAGATAAAAACCCAAGACCCGCTCACCTAAATACAGGCCGCTGAATAAATTCTGATTCCAGACAAAACCCTCTAAACTAATACTGACACCAAACCACATCCTTAGTGTCAAGAGACTGGGGTCCGGGTAACTGTGAGTCCCTTAACTTCCCGCAACCCCTGTCCTGTCCCTATCTACTTGCCTCCCTAGGCTAGGCCCTAGGGTAACAACTGGGCGACCTTCTCTAGACTTCCTAGGGATGCGGGGCAGAGTCAGACACACAAACAAATACAAGAAACAAACAAACACAAGGCAGGTCAGGCAATCCAGGTTGGCAACGGGAGAGAACGCAGTACCGAAGGGTAGGGCAAAGGCAAAGTCGGGTTCAGAGCAAGTGTGTCAAAGCAGGGAGTCAAGAATAGGAAACGCAGGTGCAGTTGAAGACCAAACATACACTGGCACTGCAGGAAGGAAACTGAACATTTAAATGCTGTCAGAATTCCCGCCCCAGCAGCTGATTGGGGTGGGGAGCCTGACAGCAACAGGAGTCAATCACGGGGCATTGGGAAAACCGCCCCCAGCACCAGCTGGATAAGCGGGGACGGAGGAAGCGCCCCTACTGTCAAGACAATAGGGACGCGGCGCCTGCCGACAGATAGTTCCCTCCAAACACTCTTCAATAGTGTCGCAATATAAGAGCAAATCATCAACATATTGAAGTAGGGAGGCGCTGAGATATTTTGGGACCCAGTTTTGCAAAAATGTTTGTGGGGCCTCAGAGTACTGTCCTATGGAGTTTGCGGCAACATACTACCAATATTGCTTGCATGGAGGCAAATAAGAGCATTAACTGCTCATAAATCGTGGACCATAAGAAAGGTTTGAGATTGTCCTCGGCAACCTTTTTCTTGACTAGAAACAATGGTGTGCTATAAGGGGAATGACATTCCTTTCCAAGGTATGCCTGGCACTGCTCATGAATACTGGATTCCTGAGCAGCACTCAAAGGGTATTGCCTTGGACTTTAACGTCCATCGGAGTGACGGGCAGTTGTCCAACATCCATTTTGTCTTTGGCCCACAGTATCACCATTGGCACCAATGCAAGAATTTTTTGCATGTAAGGAGATGCATTTTTCTGGGAATCTGTAACAATAAGCACAACACAAATGGTAGTTAACTGTTAACTATTTAGTGGGCTGGTCACCTTAATACCCCCCAAATCTTCATAGATTGAAAATGTAATACACTTTAAGTAAACCCTTGTTATTAATTTGATTCTGTTTATATTGTACTTATCAGGCTTGCCAAGTACACAATTGTCTCATTACTGATTTAGCAGGGGGAAGTGAGGGTGCTTGAAATATAACCCCTACCCAAAGAATAAGCCCTAGCTACACTACATGAAAAAAAAAACTCACCTCACAGGCGCTGTCCTCGTCCCTCTCGTTGCTCTCCAGGCGCACCGCCATGCTTCCTTGCTGTGCTCAGCGCTTAAAGAGCATTCTCTTCCTAATAACGTGGGTTGAATACCCTGCCTTCCGCAAGAGCATGCTGTGATTGGCTCAGGACCACAGCCTGAGCCAATCAAAGACGGCGCTCGATGAGCCAATCACAGCCATTCAATGATGTCATTAACTGAATGGCTGTGATTGGCTCATCAAGCGCCGGTGTGATTATCTCAGGCTACTGTCCTGAGCCAATCATATCATTCTCTAGCTGGAGGCAGGGTATTCAACCCACATTACCAGGAAGAGAAGGGTCTTAAGCGCTCAGCACGACAAGGAAGCATGCCGGTGCGCCTGGAGAGCAGCGAGACGGACAGGAATAGCACCCGCTAGGTAAGTATTAAGAGATATTATTGTATCTTGTCACCACTGGAAGTGTGGGTGGTGACAAGATTCAGGCTGCTTGACAGGCTGGGCACGCCACCAGTTTTTAATTGTCTGCAGGGCTGCCTCCCCTGCTCGGGCTCTTAGGTCCTGGCACTCACTAACAGCGGTTTTCCCGGCAGCACAGCAGCTTCTTGACATTGCTAACCTCAACTCCCCTATAGGCTTCCCTCCCCCGCCTGCTGCACCCTCGCTCTCCCTTACTGTCACCCAGCGCTGTCCCCGGAGTGTCACCCACCGCTGTCCCCTAAATCTCCAGCCTTCCTCTGTAGCCTTACCCTCAGCGTCCCCCTCCCTCACTGTCACCCAGCGCTGTCCTGTGCAGTCTTACTGCAGAGTCCCCGCTCCCCTCCAGCATTCCCCACAGCCTCCCCATCCCCCTTCCTCACTCTCACCCAGCGATAAGCTATCAAGTCCCCAATGCCACGCCCCCGCAATTCCCTCAGTGTCTGCCGCCGCTGTCTGCTCACACATGCTGCCAGTGCAGGGAGGCCCCCCGGGAAGCTGCTGTCGCCACTGGAAAACAAGAAGAAGCCGCTGTGCCGCCTGGGAAACCGCTGTTAGTGAGTGCCGGGACCTGAGAGCCTAAGCAGGGGGAGGCAGCGCTGTCAAGCAGCCTGTATCTTGTCACTACCTACACTTCTGGTGGTGACAAGATACAATAATACCGAATTAAGACATCCCCTGAAAATAAGACACTGTGCCTCTTTTGGGGCAAAAATTAATATAAGACAGTGTCTTATTTTCGGGAAACACGGTAGGTCGGTCTGTGTTAAGTGGGGGGAAAACTATTATCTTAGAGAACTCTTATTCATATTCCCCCCCTCCTCTTACATCACCAAGCTCCACCCTTTGTGGTCTGGCCAACTGCTTGGGAATGTCTCTCTCATTCTATGTCCTGCAATACACAAAGACAATATAACACAATATAACTTAAATATGGTCCCTTCACACAACATACAAATTCACAAAAATAACAAATCCACATTATTTATGATCAAATAAAATCAGATTTGACAAAAATTACACCATAATTCTGTGCAGCAACATGACAGCCTACCAACTCACACATCTCATGCAGGCAACCCCCTACCACCGGGATGCACTCAATCTCCTGGAGAGCACAGACATCTTAACTCTTCGTAGGCAAATGATGGAATTGTATGATAGATTTCTTTCTTAAATTCCGTCTGTCTGTGGTTCCAACTTCCCCTTTCCTGTGCAATCTGTGGCAAAAAACTCAGCCTGCTTCATGCAATAGGTGCATCTGGGAATCCCTTTCTCGTGATTGGTGGGGGGCTTAGTGGTCAGACCCCCTATTGATCAGATACTTATCACCTATCCACAAGATTAGCGATAAGCTAATTTTCTGAGAAACCCCACTAAGAATGAGAAACATTGTATAGGCCGCCGGTGCAACTTTACACGGGCCCTAGGAGAGCCAGGTGCTATCTCTTCCTTCATTTTTGTTGAGAGTGATGTGTCAGAGTTCTCCATGGAAGGCTCCTCCGACAGGTCCACATTCCAACAGCTCTCTTCTCAGCATGAAAAGTATCACAAGAATGAAAGCTATTTTGTGTTCATATTCAAAATTCCTGGTATAGACCTAAACCAAAAAACACCAGGGACAAAAGCAAAAAAAAACTGCAGGAGGGACACATTCAAAGGAAATAGATACCCCGATAAAGGATGTGCTAGGGTGCTATATGACAAGCATTTCCGTGTAGTAAATGTGTTGGTGGAGAACAAGGGTCCCACATACTGTTCCTATACAAGGCTCTCCACTGTGTTTGTCTGAGCCTGAAGTGGATAATCAGCTGAGAATATAATATCAAGAAGCCAGAGACTTACAACAGCACTGCTTTTAGATCATTCATTTCACAACTTCCCCTGGTGATAATCACGGCAGGTTTTGACAGTTTTTCCTGCCATTATAAGTTAATGTACAATTTTTGTTCATGTCAAAAGCTGTAGAAGTCTAGTAGTTGTCTATACCCTGTAGATTTTACATTAGATTGCAAAGGTCTAAGCTGCCATCTAGTGTTCAGCAGATATTTCCAATCTCTGCATTTGTAACATGTGAAGAACATCATTTAGAAGGAACTTGGTGCATCAGCATACGGTACATTTTACTTCTATAGCCGGAAATCCGTGGCGTTATGCCGCAGCTATTAGGTTCTATGGAACCTAATAGCTCAATGTTCACGCTGCGGAATTCCACTGTGGAATTCCGCAGTGTGAAGGAAACCACGGCATGCTCTAATTGCCGCCGGAAGACGCGCGGCCGGCTTCCATTGTTTTCAATGTAAGCCAGCCGTCACGCTATACTTCCGCTGTAGCACAGCGGAAGTATCGCGTGAATACGCATCCCCGCCCACCGCCGGCTGCATCATCCTGCACTGCCGGCGCGTTAGGCGCTGTACTGCGTATACACGCTGGCTTAAGGGACGGAAATAACGCGGCAGATCCGGGAGGTGAGTATGAGGATTTTGGGAGGCGCTGGGATATTCTACTAGTGGAGTCCGCCACGGCCGTGGGCATGAGGTCTAAGGACTGAGCCAATTTTGATTTTAAAGGGAACCTATCACCTCCCTACAGCACCATAAACTAAGTTATGGTGCTCTTAGGGGACATGACAGGAGGTCGAATGACGTGTTTGTTATACTCACCCACTCCCTGGTTCCTGTGTTGCCCGCAGATGAGGATCGTGCCAGCACTACAAATCTAACTTTTTTTATAGTGTAGTGTGCACAGTCTCCTGTACAAGTCTATGGGAGAGCACGCACGGCAATGTGAAAAGAGTTGGGTTTGCAGTGTCTGCATGGTCTTCAGAGGGGGACACTGCAGGATTACAGGAGTGGGTGTGTACAAAAAGTTCATCATCCCCTAACAGCACCATAACTTAGTTTGTGGGGCTGTGGGGAGGTGACTGGTTCCCTTTAAAGATTAAAGGAATTGTTTTAATTACTTGGGGTACCTGTAAGTTAATGTTTAATTTATCTAACTTTTTATGATTACAGAAGAAAATGCAATTCTGACAGGTTAATCATAGTTACTTACAAACATGTACGATTAATAGCCACTTAAGGCCGCCTGCAGACGAGCGGGTCGGATCCGGCAGCGAGAATTCTCGCCGCGGGACCCGACCCGAGAGCCTGCAGGGACGAGCGCGTACTCACCCGCACCTGGCGGCCCCGGCTCTTTCATGTGCCGGCTGTGGCGCAGCCGGCGCATGCGCAGACCGGAGCCGGCGACCGGGTGAGTGCGAGCCCCGCACAAAAATAGGACATGTCGCGGTTTGTTTGCCGCGCGAGATTTCGCGCGGCCAAACCGCGGCTGTCTGCATAGGAGTGCGTATTGTAATGCACTCCTATGCAAACTTTCAGTGGCGGAAATCCCGCGGGATTTCCGCCCGTGTGCAGGCGGCCTTATTACAGACACTCAGGCCAATTTCACACGGGCGAGAAAATAGCTCAATTTTCGTGTGATGCGAGAGTGAGTGAAAGCGCAGAATTATGAAACCAATGATTTTCAATGGTTTCCTTTACATTTGCGATGTTTTCACTTATGTGATGTTGCGAGAGAAAAAGATTGTAGCATGTTCTATCCTGTTGCGATATCACCTATTGTTTTCATTGTCTTCATCCTACGGAGTTTTATTTTAATTATGGTGTTTTATAAAGATTTTTATTTATTTGATGAGATGGTTTGTGTTATTATTAGTTCATAGCACATACTATTTAGGCCCAATGTCCAGTTGCACGCACGGATTCCACTGCTAAATCCTGCAGTGGTATCCATGCATGCCCGCGGACACGGAGAGGAAAAGACATTTTCTTACCTCTCTGGATCCAGCGAAGGTCTCCTCTGTCATGGCCAGATCTCCTTACTCCGGATGTTTTCGGGGCGTGCCAGCTGACGTGCCCGGCTCATGCACAGTGCTCTTTTTTTTTTCTTTTAAATCTCCTGCTTTACCATGGATCCACGGCCCTTCCACAGTGACAGCTGTGGGCGGTCCACGGATCGGACGGCTTCCATTGACTTCAATGGAATGCGTCTGCGCGGGATTCGCAGGAAAATGGAGCATGCTGCGATTTCTTCTCGCGCGCGCGATCCACACACGGTGGGGAAAAGAATCACATTCGCGTGCTTTTAGCTGCTTTGCGGTTGCTAATGCATCCCTATGGGTGGCTTGATTTGTGGATCTTCCGCGTGAGTGCCCCGGTACAGGTTTCGCAAGTCAAATCCGCCCGTGGACATTGGGTTTTAATCAAATGTTTTTGTATGCTGTGAATGGCATATGACCTGTGATGTGAAACAGTCTTCCACGACCTTTGTAGCAGAGTTTGGCTGCTACAATATATATATATATATATATTTATATGAGCAAACGCATTAGCAAAGTGCACAATGCAGATACATAGACACTACCTATATCTGTGCAAATAAGCAAAGGCATCAGTAGAGGTGCAACTAGGAAATACACAGCAATGAATGTCAGTCACTAGTAAATGAAGATAAATTGATTTATCACCATTAGAACATGTATGGGATCATCTGGGATGCCAATGAAACCTATATGCCTCCATGCCCGCATCACATCTTGTATCCAAATTAGAGGGGGTACCACATATGCTTGCGACACACCTCTGACCTGATTTAAAAAGCTGTTTAGCCTAATGAGGTCCAAATGTGTTCTCTCGCTTGGTCCTGGGCTATAATCCAGGTCGACAGCGAAAGTACAGTGTGGGATTAACCCTTTCCAATCCAATTTGGGATCCAGGGTTTCCTAAAAGGCTTTCTCTTTTCGCTGTTATACAACAGTGCCATCTGCTGGCTAAAGCCAGTGTGTGTGCGCCAGAGAGGCTTGAACAGCGGAGTGGCTGGCAATAGACGGTAAGAATAACCTGTCGAGATCTTCTGACATTGGAGCTGTACAAGCTTTAATCAGAATGTAGAAAGACGTCAGATGGTGGACTAGAAAGGGTTAAAGCCTCTGCTCCAGCAATCAAGCAGGTCAGGTCCTCTGCTGTCAGACACAGCTGAGCACCTGTAGGAGAAGACCTCAATGAGCGCTATGTACTAAAGACTGAAAATGGAAGTATTACTTCCACTATGCAACCCGACGGTCATATGACTGACAGGTGCCCCCTGTTACAGCAAAGCTGCAGGGTCCTAACAGGCCCTGATCAGCTCTGTTAGTGATCACTGTCATTACAGGGGCTCCTATAGATGCCCCAGCTACAGTAGAAAAAGTGTGAAGTAAAATAAAAAATAAGACAATGTGAATGTCTTATATGACATTATGGGGAGCATAGATAGTAAAAAAATAGCTACAAAAATAAGTTACAAAAAATTACAGAACAAAGTAAAAATATATACATGAGGGTTTATTCAGACAGGCGTATATCAGCCGGGTTTTCATACCCGGCCAATAAACACTGTCCCTCTCTGCAAGGGGAGGAGGCGGGCCTGGACGGAGCTAGTACATTAAGCTCCTGCCCCCTCTCCACTGTTTGCAATGGGAGGGGGCGGGACGGGTGAAACTTAGCTCTGCCCCATCCCGTCCCTCCAATTGCAAGTAGTGGCGAGGGGCGGAGAGGGGGCGAGAGCTTAGTGCACTGCTCCCGGCCCGGCCTGCTTCCTATCCTTGCAGAGAGGGACAGCGTATATCACCTGGGCGTGAAAATCCGGCCGATATACGCCTGCCTGAATAAGCCCTAAAAGAGACAATGACCCACTGCCAACATCAAGCAAAATCCTCGCCATATGCGCCCTGTAATCCAAAACTATACAAATTATATATTAAAACATCCGGAAAAAAAATTCCCATACTTTATTTTAGCGTAAATATACTAATTTTAAAAATAAACTATAAATTTAAACAAAAAATTTTTTAGCTTTTTACCCCAAAAAACTGAACAAAAAGTTATTAAAAAATATATAATAAAAAATAATATAAGATATAATAAAAAGAAATATAATGAAGCCCCTTCACCATACGACACCTTCATGCATCATACATTGTATTTCTATTTACTGAATGCATATGAAGACAGACGAGCTAATCACTCCACTAGGGGGAGCACAGGCTTACAAGACGCTGCAGGAGAAAAGCACTCAAATAAAGATCGTACTCCACACTTTTCTTACTTGTACCAAGAGGAGACAAGCACTGATTCACAACATGTAGAAACAAGTCTTGTCCTGGAAAGTGCTTTGCTGATGCCAATAAAAAAGTAAGACATAGTGTACAGATTTCTTCACTACAAGTGCACTAGTACAGCAACATTCAGCTTAACTCCTTCAGGACCAGAGATTTGTCATTTTTTAAATTTCTGTTTTGTCATCCCCCCTTCCAAGAGCCATAACTTTTTTATTTTTCCACTGACTTAGGCCGCCTGCACACGGGCGGAAATCCCGCGGCGGGATTTCCCGCGGGATTTCCGCCACTGAAAATTTGCATAGGAGTGCATTATAATACGCACTCCTATGCAGACGGCCGCGGTTTGGCCGCGCGAAATCTCGCGCGGCAAACAAACCGCGGCATGTCCTATTTTTGTGCGGGGCACGCACTCACCCGGCCGCCGGCTCCGGTCTGCGCATGCGCCGACTGCGCGGCAGCCGGCACATGAAAGAGCCGGGGCCGCCAGGCGCGGGTGAGTACGCGCTCGTCTCTGCAGGCGCTCGGGTCGGGTCCCGCGGCGAGAATTCTCGCTGCCGGATCCGACCCGCTCGTCTGCAGGCGGCCATAAGCTATGAGGGCTTGTTTTTTTATCTGTATATTTTTATGCTACCATTTAAAATACCATATAATGTACAGAAAAAATTTTAAAAATTTTAAAATGGGGGGAAATTTAAAAAATGCTATTGCTCAAGGTTGCCAAACTGTTTTTTTAATTTATTCTTTACAACTTACCAAGAATCTTCGACAACCAACATCTTTTATGGACACAATGGAGAATATAAAGATTCTAAATACTGGTATACTGTATGTCAATTGTTTAGAAAAGTGATATGAAGACATTAGCAGTGTTCACTGTGAAGTCTATAATAATGATTATAACAGTACTAGTGACCTGTACGATCTCATCCAGCTTCAAAAAGTCATGGACACATGAGACTGGAAAAAATGACCTGCGCGACACTGGTGGCGCTATTTCTGGAATGAAAGTAAAACCATACCCAGCTCCCCTAACATAATACAATGGTCCCTCAACATAAAATATTAGGGCTTATTCAGACAGGCATATATCTGTCGGGTTTTCACGCCCAGCCGATATATACTGTCCCTCTCTGTAAGGGGGCAACTTAGCTCCACCCCTGTCCCGTCCCTCCCATAGCAAGCAGTGGCGAGGGGTGGAGAGGCGGAGGGAGCTCAGTGCACTAGCTACCGGCCAGGCCCGCCTCCTCCCCTTGCAGAGAGGGACAGCGTATATCGGCTGGGCGTGAAAACCTGACCGATATATGCACGTCGGAATAAGCCCTTAGTCGTTCTAGGACGTTCATTGCATGTTGAAAATATTGTATGCTGAGACTATAACTCTAGGCAAACCTGGTTGCAAACTCAAAAATGTCAATCAAATTAATACAAAATGAAGATTAAAAGAAATTAAGCAGATAAGTAATACAAGTAAAGAGAGCCATCACATGCAGAACTGTGCAAAAGTTTTAGGTTATTGTGGAAAACAAGCTGCAAAGAATGCGATAAAGTGTTAATATTTTTCTTTTGTCAATTAATATACTGCAGAGTGAATGAACAAAAGAGAAACCTAAAGCAAATAAATATTTGGTGTGACCACCAGCCTTTGCCTCCAAAACAGCATCAGTTCTTCTAAGTACACTTGCACACAGTTTTGGAAGGAACTCAGCAGGTAGGGTGTTCCAAACATCTTGGAGAACTAACCACAGATCTTCTGTGGATGTCGGCTTGCTCGGATCCTTCTGTCTCCATGTAATCCCAGACAGACTAGATGATGATGATGATGAGATCAGGGCTCTATGGGGGCCGTATCATCACTTCAAGGACGCCTTGTTCTTCTTTACACTGAAGACAGCATTTCGCATCCGCACTTCATTTAACACATGCGGATTTGTTTTTATTTGATTTGCGGATGCCACACACGGATAATAAATCACAGCATGCTTTATTTCACCACGAATCACATGCGGATGAGCTCCATTCATTTATATGGGAGCTTATGAACCGCAGTGCATCTGCAAATACATTTGCGGATTCACTGCAGATTTGAAGCTTAAAATCAATTAGGGAAGTGGCGAAAAGGCCTTGGTGCCGCAGTTGCGGATTTTTTTTCTGTGCCATGCTTCACTGTTACCTGCAGACACTCATTATTGTACTGCTCTCCACCACGCTTCACTGTTACCTGCAGACAGTCATTATTGTCCCACTCTCCACCATGCTTTGCCGTTACCTGCAGACACTCATTATTGCACCACTCTCAATCATGCTTTGCTGCTGCCAGCAGACACCTATTGTACTGCTCTCCACCATGCTTCACTGCTGCCTGCAGACAGTCATTATTGTCCCGCTCTCCACCATGCTTCACTGCTGCCTGCAGACAGTCATTATTGTACCGCTATCCACCATGCTTCACTGTTATCTGAAGACACTCATTATTATACCACTCTACACCATGCTTCGCTGCTGCCTGCAGACACTCATTATTGTATCTCTCTCCACCATGCTTTACTGTTACCTGCAGACACTCATTATTGTACTGCTCTTCACCATGCTTCACTGTTACCTGCAGACACTCATTATTGTACCGCTCTCCACCATGCTTCACTGTTACCTGCAGACACTCATTATTATACCACTCTACACCATGCTTCACTGCTGCCTGCAGACACTCATTGTTGTATCGCTCTACACCATGCTTCACTGCTGCCTGCACTCATTGCTGTATCGCTCTCCACCATACTTTACTGTTACCTGCAGACACTAATTATTGTACTGCTCTCCACCATGCTTCACTGTTACCTGCAGACACTCATTATTGTACCGCTCTCCACCATGCTTCACTGTTACCTGCAGACACTCATTATTATACCACTCTACACCATGCTTCACTGCTGTCTGCAGACACTCATTGCTGTATCGCTCGCCACCATGCTTCACTGCTACCTGCAGACACTCATTATTGTCCCGCTCTCCACTATACTTCACTGCTGCTTGCAGACACTCATTATTGTACCGCTCTCCACTATACTTCACTGCTGTCTGCAGACACTCATTATTATATCGCTCTCCACCATGCTTCACTGTTGCCTGTACACACTCATTATTGTACCGCTCTCCACCATGCTTCACTGTTACCTGCAGACACGCATTATTATACCACTCTACACCATGCTTCACTGCTGCCTGCAGACACTCATTATTGTATCGCTCTCCAGCTCTTCGGCAAACAAACTGCCTTCTGTTACAGCCAAATATTTAAAATTTTAACTCATCAGTCCAGAGCACCTGCTGCCATTTTTCTGCATCCCATTGTCACCGATGACAACTTCTTTCTCATGATCCTGAGGGATCCGAGTTGTCAGACCCCCAGCGATCAGTCATTTATCACTTATCCCTCTGGATAGGTGATAAATAATTTTCATGAGATAACTGCTTAAATAGGTTAAAGCGAGTCACAACTATGTTTCAGTATCTAGTCGTGGCTGAAGGCAGCTAGATTGTTAACGCATTAATATGCTATGCAGGGAATTTAGAGCTCTGCATTAAAAATCTAGGTTTCATGTAATATAAATATACAGGATGGTCCAAAGCTATGGAGACACCTGAATAAATGGAAAATGGTGGTTGGGAACGCTATTCTGTGTGTGGCATGTGGCTAAGGCAGGGGGGAGGGGGGGTGACAAATCTGAGAAGGCCATTGTCCAACATGGCAGCCATTTTGGAAGCCACCAGCTTGCAACAATGCCGATATTTTCAAGTGGAAAGGGGTGGTGAAAATGTGATGTACCTTTATTCCTGTCAAAGTTATTACCAATTTTTTTTTTCATTACAGACACAGATATGGCTGCAAGATTAACACATGAGGAGTGGAGAGAGCTTGTGCTGATATCTGGAGAGCGCAGTACCTGAGTTATTACAGCGAATTTCAACAGTCAGTATCCTAACAGACCAGCCATCTGTCATGGCACAGTTGGCAAAGTGCTTGCCAAATTTCACAAAACTGGTTATGTGTTGGATCTACTAAAAAGTTTACACAAGAAAACTGCCACATATGAAGCAACAACAATGGCAGTTACTGGCGTCCTTCTGCAAGAGCCCACATTCTAGAAGCTGGAGTCTATCATAGGAGAGCGGGGCGAGTTGAGCCACCATCAGGCAGATACTGGCTATGCACAAATGACTCCCGTACAAGATCCAGTGGCTGCATCATCTCAATCAGGACAATCCCAATCGCTGTGTTGAATTTGTGGAATAAGTGTCACAGCAATTGCAATGGGATCCACATTTCACAAAGATGCTGAGGAGTTGCTTTCAGTGCATCGTGATTAGGAGAAGAGGATGGCCTCTCAATTCAAAACAACGGGGAGCACATCAAGCATATCCTGTAGTGGATCGCTGCTGTGGTCCCTGTCACTGAAAATGTGTTAATAACTTTGGTAGGAATAAAAGTACATGGCATTTGAGCACATATTCAGATTCTTCATTGAGTGAAACAAATGTCACATGCACCTCATGGTAACCTTTAAAATGGCCACCATGTTGGACAGTATCCCTCTCAAATTTGCCCCCTTGCCTTAGCAATAGGCCATACACAGGATGATGCTCCCAACTGCCAATTTCCATTTATTCAGGTGTCTCAGTAGCCTGTATATAAACAAATTAATCATTATTTTCAGTTTTGCCTGCCTTCCTTAAGACATCCTTAATAGAGATGAGCGAGCACCAAAATGCTCGGGTGCTCGTTACTCGGGACGAAAATTTCGCGATGCTCGAGGGTTCGTTTCGAGTAACGAACCCCATTGAAGTCAATGGGCGACTCGAGCATTTTTGTATATCGCCGATGCTCGCTAAGGTTTCCATTTGTGAAAATCTGGGCAATTCAAGAAAGTGATGGGAACGACACAGCAACGGATAGGGCAGGCGAGGGGCTACATGTTGGGCTGCATTTCAAGTTCCCAGGTCCCACTATTAAGCCACAATAGCGGCAAGAGTGCCCCCCCCTCCCAACAATTTTTACTTCTGAAAAGCCCTCATTAGCAATGCATACCTCAGCTAAGCACCACACTACCTTCAACAAAGCACAATCACTGCCTGCATGACACTCCGCTGCCACTTCTGCTGGGTTACATGCTGCCCAACCCCCCCCCCCCGCACGACCCAGTGTCCACAGCGCACACCAAAGTGTCCCTGCGCAGCCTTCAGCTGCCCTCATGCCACACCACCCTCATGTCTATTTATAAGTGCTTCTGCCATGAGGAGGAACCGCAGGCACACACTGCAGAGGGTTGGCACGGCTAGGCAGCGACCCTCTTTAAAAGGGGCGGGGCGATAGCCCACAATGCTGTACAGAAGCAATGAGAAATATAATCCTGTGCCACCACCATCAGGAGCTGCACACGTAGGCATAGCAATGGGGAACCTATGTGCCACAAACTATTCATTCTGTCAAGGTGTCTGCATGCCCCAGTCAGACCGCGTTTTTTTATAGTCACAGGCAGGTACAACTCCGCAATGGGAATTCCGTGTGCACCCACAGCATGGGTGGCTCCCTGGAACCCACCGGCTGTACATAAATAAATCCCATTGCAGTGCCCTGGACAGCAGAGCTAACATCAGATTAAATGCAGGTGGGCTTCGGCCCACACTGCATGCCCCAACCTGACCGGGGTTTTTAATTCATAGACACAGGCAGGTACAACTCCCTATTGTGAAGTCCTTGTGGACCCACAGCATGGGTGGCTCCCTGGAACCCACCGGCGGTACATAAATATATCCCATTGCAGTGCCCTGGACAGCAAAGCTAACGTCAGGTTTAATGCAGGTGGGCTTCGGCCCACACTGCATGCCCCAGTCAGACTGGGGTTCTTTAGAAGTGGACACATGCAGTTACAACTCCGTGTGGACCGACAGCATGGGTGGGTCCCAGGAAGCCACCGGCGGTACATAAATATATCCCATTGCAGTGCCCTGGACAGCAAAGCTAACGTCAGGTTTAATGCAGGTGGGCTTCGGCCCACACTGCATGCCCCAGTCAGACTGGGGTTCTTTAGAAGTGGACACATGCAGTTACAACTCCGTGTGGACCGACAGCATGGGTGGCTCCCTGGAACCCACCGGCGGTACATAAATATATCCCATTGCAGTTCCCAGCACAGCTGAGGTAATGTCAGGTTTAATGCAGGTGGGCTTCGGCCCACACTGCATGCCCCAGTCAGACTGGGGTTCTTTAGAAGTGGACACATGCAGTTACAACTCCGTGTGGACCGACAGCATGGGTGGCTCCCTGGAACCCACCGGCAGTACATAAATATATCCCATTGCAGTGCCCAGCACACTGAGGTAATGTCAGGTTTAATGCAGGTGGGCTAAAAATTAATAGGATTACACTGTAGGCGAGGGCCCCAAAAAATTGGTGTACCAACAGTACTAATGTACCTCAGAAAAATTGCCCATGCCCAACCAAGAGGGCAGGTGAAACCCATTAATCGCTTTGGTTAATGTGGCTTAATTTGTAACTAGGCCTGGAGGCAGCCCAGGTAAAATAAAAATTGGTTCAGGTGCAAGTTTCAACGCTTTAATGAGCATTGAAACGTATAAAAATTGTCTACAAAAATTATGACTGAGCCTTGTGGGCCTAAGAAAAATTGCCCATTTGGGGTGATTACGTGAGGTTTCAGGAGGAGGAGGATGAATATAATGCACAAATTGATGAAGCTAAAAGGTCCCCGTTTTTTATGGTGATAGAGAACGATGCTTCCATCCGTGGGTGCAGCCTACATATTGTTTAGGTATCGCTGCTGTCCGCTGGTGGAGAAGAGAAGTCTGGGGAAATCCAGGCTTTGTTCATCTTGATGAGTGTAAGCCTGTCGGCACTGTCGGTTGACAGGCGGGTACGCTTATCCGTGATGATTCCCCCAGCCGCAATAAACACCCTCTCTGACAAGACGCTAGCTGCAGGACAAGCAAGCACCTCCAGGGCATACAGCGCGAGTTCAGGCCACGTGTCCAGCTTCGACACCCAGTAGTTGTAGAGGGCAGAGGCGTCACGGAGGATGGTCGTGCGATCGGCTACGTACTCCCTCACCATCCTTTTACAGTGCTCCCGCCGACTCAGCCTTGACTGGGGAGCGGTGACACAGTCTTGCTGGGGAGCCAGAAAGCTGTCAAAGGCCTTAGAGAGTGTTCCCCTGCCTGTGCTGTACATGCTGCCTGATCTCCGCGCCTCCCCTGCTACCTGGCCCTCGGAACTATGCCTTCTGCCACTAGCGCTGTCGGATGGGAATTTTACCATCAACTTGTCCGCCAGGGTCCTGTGGTAAAGCAACACTCTCGAACCCCTTTCCTCTTTGGGTATGAGAGTGGAAAGGTTCTCCTTATACCGTGGGTCGAGCAGTGTGTACACCCAGTAATCCGTAGTGGTCAGAATGCGTGTAACGCGAGGGTCACGAGAAAGGCATCCTAACATGAAGTCAGCCATGTGTGCCAGGGTACCTGTACGCAACACATGGCTGTCCTCACTAGGAAGATCACTTTCAGGATCCTCCTCCTCCTCCTCCTCAGGCCATACACGCTGAAAGGATGACAGGCAAGCAGCATGGGTACCCTCAGCAGTGGGCCAAGCTGTCTCTTCCCCCTCCTCCTCATCCTCCTCATGCTCCTCCTCCTCCTCCTCAACGCGCTGAGATATAGACAGGAGGGTGCTCTGACTATCCAGCAACATACTGTCTTCCCTCGCCTCCGTTTCCGAGCGCAAAGGGTCTGCCTTTATGCTTTGCAGGGACTTCTCAAGAGGCATAGCAGAGGAATGGTGACGCTAATGATTGCAGCATCGCCGCTCACCATCTGGGTAGACTCCTCAAAGTTTCCATGGACCTGGCAGATGTCTGCCAACCAGGCCCACTCTTCTGTAAAGAATTGAGGAGGCTGACTCCCACTGCGCCGCCCATGTTGGAGTTGGTATTCCACTATAGCTCTACGCTGCTCATAGAGCCTGGCCAACATGTGGAGCATAGAGTTCCACCGTGTGGGCACGTCGCACAGCAGTCGGTGCACTGGCAGATTAAACCGATGTTGCTGGGTGCGCAGGGTGGCAGCGTCCGTGTGGGACTTGCGGAAATGTGCGCTGAGCCAGCGCACCTTTCCGAGCAGGTCTAACAAGCGTGGGTAGCTTTTCAGAAAGTGCTGAACCACCAAATTAAAGACGTGGGCCAAGCATGGCACGTGCGTAAGGCTGCCGAGCTGCAGAGCCGCCACCAGGTTACGGCCGTTGTCACACACGACCATGCCCGGTTGGAGGCTCAGCGGCGAAAGCCATTGGTCGGTCTGCTCTGTCAGACCCTGCAGCAGTTCGTGGGCCGTGTGCCTCTTCTCTCCTAAGCTGAGTAGTTTCAGCACGGCCTGCTGACGCTTGCCCACCGCTGTGCTGCCACGCCGCGCGACACCGACTGCTGGCGACGTGCTGCTGCTAACACATCTTGATTGCGAGACAGAGGTTGCGTAGGAGGAGGAGGAGGGTGGTTTAGTGGAGGAAGCATACACCACCGCAGATACCAGCACCGAGCTGGGGCCCGCAATTCTGGGGGTGGGTAGGACGTGAGCGGTCCCAGGCTCTGACTCGGTCCCAGCCTCCACTAAATTCACCAATTGTGCCGTCAGGGAGATATAGTGGCCCTGCCCGCCTGTGCTTGTCCATGTGTCCGTTGTTAAGTGGACCTTGGCAGTAACCGCGTTGGTGAGGGCGCGTACAATGTTGCGGGAGACGTGGTCGTGCAGGGCTGGGACGGCACATCGGGAAAAGTAGTGGCGACTGGGAACCGAGTAGCGCGGGGCCGCCGCCGCCATCATGCTTTTGAAAGCCTCCGTTTCCACAAGCCTATACGGCAGCATCTCCAGGCTGATCAATTTGGCTATGTGCACGTTTAACGCTTGAGCGTGCGGGTGCGTGGTGGCGTACTTGCGCTTGCGCTCAAACACTTGCGCTAGCGACGGCTGGATGGTGCGCTGAGAGACATTGGTGGATGGGGCCGAGGACAGCGGAGGTGAGGGTGTGGGTGCAGGCCAGGAGACAGTAGTGCCTGTGTCCTGAGAGGGGGGTTGGATCTCAGTGGCAGGTTGGGGCACAGGGGGAGAGGCAGTGGTGCAAACCGGAGGCGGTGAACGGCCTTCGTCCCACCTTGTGGGGTGCTTGGCCATCATATGTCTGCGCATGCTGGTGGTGGTGAGGCTGGTGGTGGTGGCTCCCCGGCTGATCTTGGCGCGACAAAGGTTGCACACCACTGTTCGTCGGTCGTCTGCACTCTCAGTGAAAAACTGCCAGACCTTTGAGCACCTCGGCCTCTGCAGGGTGGCATGGCGCGAGGGGGCGCTTTGGGAAACAGTTGGTGGATTATTCGGTCTCGCCCTGCCTCTACCCCTGGCCACCGCACTGCCTCTTCCAACCTGCCCTGCTGCTGCACTTGCCTCCCCCTCTGAAGACCTGTCCTCAGTAGGCTTAGCAAACCAGGTAGGGTCAGTCACCTCATCGTCCAGCTGCTCTTCCTCCGAATCCTCTGTGCGCTCCTCCCCCGGACTTACTGCCCTTACTACTACCTCACTGATAGACAACTGTGTCTCATCGTCATCGTCCTCCTCACCCACTGAAAGCTCTTGAGACACTTGCCGGAAGTCCCCAGCCTCATCCCCCGGACCCCGGGAACTTTTCAAAGGTTAGGCATCGGTCACGACAAACTCCTCCGGTGGGAGAGGAACCATTGCTGCCCATTCTGGGCAGGGGCCCGAGAACAGTTCCTGGGAGTCTGCCTGCTCCTCAGAATGTGTCATTGTAATGGAGTGAGGAGGCTGGGAGGAAGGAGGAGCAGCAGCCAGAGAATTCAGAGTTGCAGCAGTGGACGGCGTAGAACTCTGGGTGGTCGATAGATTGCTGGATGCACTTTCTGCCATCCATGACAGGACCTGCTCACACTGCTCATTTTCTAATAAAGGTCTACCGCGTGGACCCATTAATTGTGAGATGAATCTGGGGACGCCAGAAACGTGCCTCTCTCGTAATCCCGCAGCAGTCTGCTGCGAAACACCTGGATCAGGAGCTCGGCCTGTGCCCACACCCTGACTTGGGCCTCCGCGTCCTCGCCCGCGTCCACGTCCTCTAGGCCTAGCCCTACCCCTCAGCATGGTGTATTACGAGTAGAGCAGAAACAGAACACTGTAATAAAATGTGCCGCTTATTGGCCTGTGGTTGGAGGCTGACTTCGCTTACGGAACGCACAGCAGAGCCAGGAAAGAATTTTGCATACAACTGTAGTGAGACGTAGGTGCGTATGACTGAGCTAGTGGAATTCACAGCGCAGAAGCAGTCAAGTGGCCAGACGCCACTAGTAGGCCTTAAGTATTTTGCTTCTATTTTTTGAACGGCAGAGCTGAGACAGTAGACAGATACTGTAGGCAGCGTATATATGTATACTGTTTCAATGTGGACAGGATGACGACGGTGATGTAACGGGCACCGCAGAGCCAGGAAACACTTTTGCACAAGCCTGCTATAACGCTTAGCTGCGTATTAATTAGGACTACTACCCCCAGCAGACACGCAGTACACTGAGGACGGTCACAGGCAGCCCAAATATAGTTTTTTTCCCAAAATTTGTTTGAAAAAGCCCACTGCCTATATAGACAGTATATCTCTTTCACCTTTTTCACTGTCCCTGCCTCACCAGTACTGGCCCTATACTATGTACAATGACTGCAGACTGAGGATGCAATGCTCTGCACGGCCGATATACAAAAACAAATGTGCAACACTGCTAAAAGCAGCCTCAACAGTACTGCACACAGTCAGATGTGGCCCTAAGAAGGACCGTTGGGGTTCTTGAAGCCTAAAATAACTCCTAACACTCTCCCTATAGCAACTCCAGCATCAGCAGCACTTTCCCTGATCTATGTCAGAATGCATCTGTGGCGAGCCGCGGGAGGGGCCGATTTATATACTCGGGTGACACCTGATCTCGCCAGCCACTCATTGCAGGGGGGTGGTATAGGGCTTGAATGTCGCAGGGGGAAGTTGTAATGCCTTCTCTGTCTTTCTATTGGCCAGAAAAGCGCGCTAACGTCTCAGAGATGAAAGTGAAAGTAACTCGAACATCGCGTGGTGCTCGCCTCGAGTAACGAGCATCTTGAACACGCTAAGACTCGAACGAGTATCAAGCTCGAACGAGTACGTTCGCTCATCTCTAATCCTTAACTTTTTTTTACTTTTGCATGGATATATTTGTATGAAAGTAATTTTTTGGGAGGCGGGGATTAGAAAGAGTTAAATGTTTCAACACCACCATTTTTGTATCTGTATCTGATTTACATCTCGAGAGCCTGTAGTAGCAGTTTGTCTCAGGCATTAGACTCTACCCAGCAAAAAGGCCTTCTGCACGCTGCCGGGTCAGATTTCTGACTGTGAGACTCTTGCAGCAGGGTGCGACCTGAGCCCCTACAGTGAACTTTCACTTACCTGTCCGGCGTCTTCTCACTCTGCTCTGCGATGTGCCGGCTGGCGCACAGTCGCACATGCACTAAGCAGAGCTGGCGTGTCAGCAGTGGCATTTCTGTGCGAGCCTCGCACAAAAGTAGGACATGCCGTGATTTTGTTACTGCACGGATTTTCTGCGATCAAAATCACGGCTGCCTGAATAGGATTGCATGCATGCATGCTATTCTATGGCAGCGTGCAATGGCGGAAATTCCACGCGGAATCTCGCTGCCTAAGTCATGTCCAGCTTTAAAAGGTTTTGCCTGCTCCTAAAAAAATGTTGCAGAATACTTACAAACATCTACCACACTTTACAGCTATCCTTTGGATGACAGCCAGCAGCTGAAGGGTGAGGTGCCCCCCTTCCGACTAACCATCGGCCCCTCATGATACAACTGCGGGGTGCTGCTGGTTACCATAGTAGCCCTGGGCCTAGTAAAGGCTCCCAAGGCTCTCACATATTTAACCCTATTAAGTAGTGCCTGTGGTAGAGCCTAATATGTGAAGGTTAAAAATACAATATACTGCAAAACTGAAGTATTTTAGTATATTATAGAAGTGATCAATCACAAGTTCAAGTCTTCTAAGGTGATTAAAAAAAAAAGTAAAATGAAGTCAATTAAAATGTTTTGAAATGAAATTCAAAAATAAAAATATTTTCATACCACACAATCTAATCAATAAAAGATAAACATAAAGGTAGTATCGAAACAGCTTGAAATATTTAAGTATTTAGTTATTTATTCTATACAGTAAATATGGAAGCCATAAATAAACTGTCTCCCAAAAAAAATGTAATAAAAAGTAATCAAAAAGTCGTATGTACTCAAAAATAGTAGCAATAAAAACTACAGCTTACTAAGGGCCCCAGCCTCCTACAGTCCCTGTGGATTGAAATTTTCAATTTGAAGTCAGTCGAATTATTGACTCTCGTCGTGCAAGGATTTCTTTGCAATATTTAGTGCACTGGCGGTGGTACAAACCTGAGGAAAAGACGTGTGTTCCAGATGCTGATGTTGGAGCTGAATGCCTTGTTAAGACGTTTCATCGGTGGAATCCTAATAAACTGGGTCCTAAGAGTCTAGTGGCCCCTCCTCAGTGGGGAGATACTGTCACTATCTATGGTCAGTAATGGAGTCGTGGTACTGGGGTCTCAACAAGTAGATGGTCTGGCTGCACTATTCCAGTCTACCCTACAGGTTAACATTTGTGTTTCTGTGGTTTGGCATTTTTTATGCGTCGTTTGTCTGTATTCCCTCAGTGGTTACCATCATTGATTTCGTTCCCTTGTGTCATACGTTAATTTTACCCAGGTGTTTGTGGAACGTTGTTTAATCTATTGCATTACCTCGGCCATTACATAAGGCTGCTATTGGGTATCGTTGTTGCTGAATATTGTCTCAGTTCCGGTGGAGTGCGGTCGTGTTCATCTGAGATCTGCCACTCATCAAGTTGTGTTTTTGTTGTTTAGTTCTGCTGTAATGCAAAGTGGTGTTTTTGGTTTCAAATGGTTTTATTAAATTTTGTAGTCATACATGTAGTAGGCTTTTAACATTCTAACGTCCCCTCACAGGGGGCCAAATATTGCCATCAAAAATAGTATTTGCCTATTGCTGCTAATGGAATACTTAGGTATAGGGTTAAAACAGAACAAAGGGGTCAACATAAAATTTTAAATCAGTAGGTCGTCAAGAATCCATATCAGCGGATATACGTGTCTGAATTGCGTGCATCATTCCCTTTGGTCACTAGAATAGAGGTTAAATAGATGATATAATGTTGCGTAATCCGGGATCTCTATACATTCGATCCAAGGTTGCCAAATTTTCTAGAAGTTTATCATCGTATCTGTTCTAATAGCATGAATTCTTTCATATAGCATAATTGAAGATATTCTGTCAAGTACCACTGGAAAAGAGAGAGTAGGTGACTTCCATGCGGAGGCGATGTGGATTCCTGTAGCCATACATACATATTGCATCAATTTATGGGCTTGGTACCTAGATCGCACAGGGCGATCCCTCAATAAGAAGACTGTAGGGGATTTGGGAATTGGACCCACAAACATTTGGTTGAGAAGTCTGTGGACTTTCGACCACAGTCTGTCAACTTCTAAGCATGTCCACCATGTATGGAGCATATCTCCTCTTTCTTGACATCCCCTAAAACATAGTGGGGAGGAGGTTGGATAGAAATGGTGTAATCTTTGTGGGACTAAGTAGGTCCTGTGTAATATTTTGATTGAGGTCTCCATAAGGGAGACTTGGTGGCTGCCCTTGGTGATCGTGGTACAGCAGTGCTGCCATCTATCCAAAGTCATTGCAAGCTGAAGGTCCGCTTCCCATCTCCTCATAAACAAAAGTTTCTCCCCCGTCAGGGGTTGGTTTAGCATACTATATATATGTGAGAGCATTCCTTTCTGGGAGGGGTTTTTAGCGCATGTGGCTTCGAATGGTGTGGGTGAAAGTGACATGGGGGTGGGTGCTATAGTATGGATAAAGTGGAATATTTGATGAACTCTCATGTATTCCTGAGGGGGCGGTTTAAATGTGGCAACAAATTGCTGCATGGTATAAAGTTTAGATTGTGTGTAGAAATGTCGTAGGGTAGTTTTTTGATTACTTAGCCACCACTGGAAATGAGCTAGGTCTTGGCCTGGTGGAAACTGTGGGTTATGAAGTATTGGTTACATGGGGGAAATCTTAGAGGAAAGATTGTACTTGAACCGGACGCTTCTCCACAACAAGAGGGAGTGGTGTGACAGCGGGCTCATTTTTTGCAGCCCCTGGAGGAGTGGTCCCGAAGACCAAGTCAAATATGCTATATTGTGTGGATAGATACGGTTTTTCTCCATCCATAAATTTCCTTTGGGGTCGTTTGACCCCGTTACCCATTGGGCTATTTGGGCCGCCTTGTAATATTTGATTATATTGGGCACTGATAGATCTCCCAGCCTTTTATGGTAATGCATTGTTGTATGTTTAATTCTCGCTCTTTTATTGGCCCATATGAATCTAAATATAGCGTGTTGGAAGTTGCGTAAGGTGGCTAAGGGAATGGATGTCGATAGACATCGAAAAAAATATAATATCCTTGGCAAAGTAGTCATTTTTATTGCATTAATTCTACCTATCCAGGAGAGTTGAGGTTTATCCCAATTCCGCAGGTCAGATGTTAGTCTCTTTATTAATTCTGGGTAGTTCCACTTATAGAGTGATTGTATTGAGGTAGTCAATTTAATGCCTAAATATGAGATGTTGTGTATTTTATACTAAAACTGAAAGTTTACGTTTATCAATTTTATTAAGGGTTCTGGGGTGTTGATAAAGGATATTTCGGATTTATCAACATTCACTCGAAGGCCCGAGAGTTGAGACCATATGTCTAATGTGAACATTAGGTTCGGCAATGATGTTAGGGGCTGGGAAAGGGTCAGTAGCAGATCATCTGCGAATAGGCTCGTTTTGTATTCATTATTCCCTATCCAAATTCTTTTTATGTTGGGATTAGAGCGGATTGCTTCTGCCAGTGGTTCAATCGCTAAAGCAAATAATGCTGGGGAAAGGGGGCAACCTTGTCTAGTACCTCTACTAATTGGTATAGGGGCTGCTTTGGTGGATGGTAGTTTAAGGTTTGCAGAGGGTGTCAAGTAGAGGGCTAGGAGGGCTGACAGATAGGGTCCTCTAATCCCAATGAGACGTAGGACTGAGAATAAGTAGCTCCAGGATAGTGTATCAAAAGCCTTCTCTAAGTCTAGTGCTAGGAGGGTCATTTGGGATTTTGAAGTGTTAACAAAATCTATAATATTTAGGACCTTTCTTATGTTGTCTGGAGCTTGTCTCGCTGGTATGAAACCCACTTGGTCTCTGTGGATCAGGGAGGGGAGGAGGTGGTTCAGTCTGGTTGCTAGTATGGAGGTAAAAATCTTGTAATCCTGGTTCAATAATGAGATAGGTCTATAGTTTTTTGGTGACAGGTTGTCTTTGCCTTCCTTAGGAATCACTGTAAGTTGCGAGTCCAGAAATTCCTTTGGGGGTATTTCCCCATTCAAGAGTTTCTGGAACATTTTTTTTAGAGGCTGGACTAGTACGTCTTTGAATGTTTTGTAGTATAGCGCGGTGAAGCCGTCGGGGCCTGGGGCTTTTCCCATTTTAAGATTTTTAATGGTGTCTAAAATTTCTTTATCTGAAATATCGGCATTCAGAACTTCTCTTTGAGAATCAGAGAGGAAGGAAAGTTTTATGGTGTCTAAGAAGGTGGCTCTCGGGGGCGTGGGGTTGCTGTCTTGGGCTTTGTATAAAGTAGTATAGTATTCATGAAAAATATCACGGATCCTGTCAGGATTAGACGTAGTGGTTCCTTGGGAGGTGTTAATCTTAAAGACTGTATTAATTTTTGTCTTGTTTCGCAAACTTGCTGCCAGCAGGTGATCCGGCTTCTTTGCGTATTTTTAATAAGTTGCTCCTGTCCATTGGAGGGCTTTTTCTACCTGATGTGATAGTAGGGCATTCATTTGTAATTTGGTGTCTTTGATATCTTTGGTCGTAGCTATAGTTGGGTTATATTGATTTAAGGTCTCTAGTAGGAAGAGTTTCCTCTCTAGAGCAAATATCGCCTGGCCCTTTTCCCGTTTTTTCTTGGACGCTAATTTGATCAAGTGTCCCCTGATGCACGCTTTATGGGCTAGCCATGTCCACATCGGGGAGGATTCTGGGTTAGTATTAATTTCAAAGTACTCTGTTAGATGTTGTGTGATTTGGGTTAATAGTTTTGGGTCTTTCAGCAGCGATTCATTTAGATGCCACTGGGTCTTTAGGAACAGTGCAGAGGACCATAGTATAGAAGATACCACTATGTCGTGGTCAGACCACGCACAAGGCATGTGTCTAATTTGGGCTCATTTTGGAAGGAGAGAAGTTGAAATTAGTATGTAGTCTAATCTGGAATATAAGCGGGCCGCTGGGGAGTAATATGTATATCCTCGCTTGTTGCCTTAGAGCTCTCTCCAGCAGTCCACCAGTGATAGAGATGTTAGGGTGTCTGACCATCTTTGTCTCTGTGTTTTAGTGAACCTATCAGGTCCAGGGGCCGTTCTGTCCAGCTTTTGAGAGAATGGGAGATTAAAGTCTCCTGCCCATACCACTTTTGCCGATGTGAATTTTGCTAGTTTTTGGCTCAGAAGGAACAGCGTGGGGAGTGGGTTTTCCGCAGGGGCATAGACATTGATAAAGACTACTTGTTGGTCATATAATGTTCCCGCTATCAGACAGAAACGCCCTTCTTCATCTATGTCCCAAAGTGGTGTTTTTGCTATTTGTGTTTTCTCTCTTTTAGGTGCTAAAGTCATTGGCCGAGGCACGAGATGTGGGGCCACCTTTATCAAGGCAATAACCTCGCTTTCAGCCATGGTTGTGAGGTTATCCCTTCCTTCCTTTTGATTATATGGCACTTCACTCAGCTCCCGGTCTGCTCCCTGTGTGAACACAACCTTGCGTTTGTCCTGAATGTGGTGCATCTTGCATTCAGGGCAAAGTGATGAGTGCATGTTCCACATAGTGTGCCCTCAACATACAATATTAATTGGTTCTAAGATGACCATTGTGTGATAAAAAAATTTCTATGTTGAAACCATAACTCTACGGTAAACTGGCAACTGGTTCCGAAGCCTTCAAAATCTCAACCAAGAGTAATACAAAATGAAGATGAAAAAAAATGAAGCATAAAACTAATACAGATAAAGCAAGTTCTTACATATGAAAGTCAGAAAAGAGCTGCTACCATGTTTCCCTGAAAATAAGACATACCCTGAAAATAAGACATAACATAATTTTCCAGGATTTTTGCGGATGCAAAATGATTTTTAATGATTTTTGAGGATGCTTGAAATATAAGCCCTACTCCAAAATTAAGTGCTGCTTATAGTTAATTTAAAAAAGTCAATTTAAATAGTGTCCAGGCAGCTATATGTGTAAAAAAGTTAAATCTTTTTGAGCAAAAATTAATATAAGACACTGTCTTATTTTCGGGGAAACACGGTAGTAGCTGTAAATCACTTACTATGTAGATGACAGGAGCACCTTCAGGGTCCTGTACAGAACACATAGTGTACCAGAAAAATTACATGGAGTCATGTAGTACCAAATTGTACTGTGGAGAGGCGACACTGGACAGCCAATCAGTGCATGCACTTCAGTAACACAGCTGTTTTACCAATGAGATGGACATGCCGATTGGCTACATTTTCCAGTAAAGGGCACTTGCCGCAGATCTGGACTGTCTGTGACTTTGTATGTTGAGTCTGGTTTCAATGAACTAGGAAAGACCCTTGTATGTTGAAAATCTTGTATCCTGAGGCCATTTGCAGGCTGAGAAATCATTGTATTTGGTAATCAATCCTCAGATAAATGAGAACCATCCTCAGATAAATGATCACTTGGGTGATAACGTGTTCTTGTTTTTCACTCCGCTGCTGATATAACCTCAGTTTAGCATGCTTATAGCCCACCTCAAATATGTGTGGAATTATTTTGCTCTTTTTCTCTAGCCTTTTCTGCATATTTCACATAGGTAGTGCGTTGATTCCTGTGAAATATGTAGTGGGACAGACTGCTGACAATACCATTGAAAGTTCTTGGCACGCTGTTTGACAGTTTCCTCCTGAACTTGCACAATCTTTCCCCTTTGAAAATCTCAATATTTCCAGAGGTTGTAAACTGGACTCATATAACAACCAAACAAAGACTTTGAAAACATATGATATGTCTTACCTGTGTCAAGAAACATCCACCATAGCAAAACAGATCTAGCATCTTTCTAAGGACTCATGCCTACGGCCATGACGGGCTCCACAAGCGGAATACCACAGCGGAGTCCATCATGGCGCTCCCCCCAAAGACCCCATATTCACCTCCGGATCTGCTGTGCAGCTCCCGCAATGACGCGCATGCGCAGTACAGCGTATGATGCGCTGGCAGTGTCATATGACATGGCCGGCGGTGCACGTATTATAGTGTGATGGCTGGCTTCCATTAACTAAAATAGAAGCCGTCTGTGCATATTCCCGCAGCTAATAAGACATGCCGCGGGTTATTTCACGATGTGGCATTCCGCAGCGTGAACATTGAGCTATTAGGTTCAGTAGAACCTAATAGCTGCGGTGAAACGCAGAGGATTTCCAACGCGCCTCACACGGCGGAAATCCGGCCGTGGGCATTAGGCCTTAAATAGCATCTATTTATGAGATTGCTTTATACCTCTGTAATCTAGAAATAAAATTTCTGTTGTTACCTGGAAATTGTCAACCAGCTGCTCTTTGATCTCTGTGACTGAATATTTATCCAATGCCTCTGAGTGGGGTTGTTTCTGCAGCATGTGCATGGAAATCTGTAAGCCTCTATCAGACAAGTGGAAGTTTTGCAAAAAATTTTGCAAAAAAAGTATGCTATATATAAACTCACCTTAATACCTCAAAGCCACAATGGAAAAAAAATGGCCTTGAAGATATTTACAAAGAAGCTAGATGTTACACTACCTGACTATACAAGTGTATATTTCTAATGTTAATTTGTTCTCCCTTAGCCTAAACAGCAGCACTATATGGGGGTATTACTTCCCCTGTGTATTGGTAGGACAGATGGAATTTTTAATTAATCAAATTAAACACATTCTATAGAGCTTCCTGAGTCCATAAGAAAAGCATCTGGCCATTCCTTGCATTTATTATAAAGTTGACTACAATCCCCAAAAAGGTTATCAAAATTGGGATTATTTAGTTTAGAAAAAAGATGGTTGAGGGGCGGCCTAATAATTATAAATATATCAGGGAACAAGACAAAGATCTCTCCCACAATTTATTTATACCCACGACTGTGACTGTAACAAGGGGGCGCCCTCTACATCTAGAGGAAAGAAGGTTTAATCACCAACATAGATGGGGGTTTTTTACTGTAAGAGCAGTGAGACTATGAACTCTCTGCCTGAGGATGTGATGACAGTGAATTCGATAAAAGTGTACAAGAGGATGTCTTGTACTCTTTTATCGAATGTCTTTCTTGAGCGATGTAATATTACATGTTATAATCACTAATAACTTCAAAAGGGTCGGTGATCTGGGGATTATTATGATTGCAAGACTGGAGTTAGGAAGTAGTTTTCCCTTAAATATGGAAAATTGACTTCTACCTCAGTGGGTTTTTTTTGCCTTCCTCTGGATCAACATTGGGGGGTAATAGGCTAAACTGGATGGACATATGTCTTTTTTCGGCCTAGCATACTATGTTACTATGGAGTAGTGTATAACTTGGGCAGCAATATCGTGCTGCTGTTTGAACTAATAAAAAGCAGACTAAATATTTCCCTTACGTCCTAAAAAGCAGCACAATAATGGAAATTTAGCAAGTAGTAACTAATAGGGAGGGCCGTTTTGTGTGGTGAAACTAAAAATTGATCATCCGACAGTGGTCACCTCTAAGAACCGAAAATGTAACATATAATGAGTAATAAATATATAGGTCAACCTCCATACTGCATAGCAAATCTAATCCGTCAGGATCAGACTTCATTCAGCCCAAGAGGTAGACACTGGGAAAGTAGAGTGGGCCCTAACAAAATTGGGTGAATCATAGTTCTCGAATATGTACACAAGACTAAATGCCTCTTAAATCCATTTACCCAAGTTAGGTAAGGCGGTGCTTAAGCCTTTGTTTCTGATAGAAAAAAATAATTAATACATTTTCAACCCTCCAAATATCTTTATTCCAAGCTAAACAGATTTTAAAAACAATACAGAATTAGGGCCCCTTTGCATGGGACGACCTGTTGCATGCAGATGCCCGACAGACAATCCTAGGGATAATTGCTCCTGTGCTTTTACACAAGAATGATCATCACTCAGTGCATGGAGGAAGAGCAGGTTGGAGATCGTTTCGGCCCACCTGCCTCCATTTACAGTAAACAGGCAGTCGTTCATAAATGAACGACTGCCTGTTTACGTGGGCTGCTCGTCGTTAAGTTTTAGGTATGCATACACTGAATGACAAATGATGAGAACCAAATTATCGTTCGTCGTTCAGTCTGTGCCTGCATTTAGACTGAACGACAATACATAAGCCAGCCTCCTATATACAGCACAGCCCTTCCTCTCCAAGTACTTTACTTTCCTCTATCATCACAGTGAGCCTCCTTTTCCTGTGATACTCGTTTGCCACTGACAGCACACCGATGAGTCGGAAAACAGTGCCGTATACAAGAATAGTAATGATTGACAGAGGCTCAGCTAATCAACACTATGCTTGATTCAGCCTTGTTCCTCAGCTTATCTGTGTCCTGTCCTGCTCCACAGTTTGTCTTACTACAGTTTTCCCTTGGGTGGAATTCAAAATCATGCTTCACTTAAACAGTTAATTAATCAAATTAATCTCAATAATTGGCCAACCCTACCTCCAGGCGTATTTCTCAATCTAGTTGAGACTTATTTGTAGTCAACAGGATCCAGAATGACTGGATCAAGGATCATTCATTTCTGTGATGTTTCTACTCTCTGTGGGACTGATGAGCATAAGATAGCAGGGTACCTCAACTGCTCAACTTCTCCGGTTAATGATTCTATGGACTCTGGCACTCTCTTTTTGAACTGCTTAAGTGTCATAACTCTGTATTTACACGGACGAATGTGATATTGGTCCGATAAAATTGGACAGATATGGTAATCGTAAACTTACAATTTTTGCAACCTGCAATTGTGATACGCAAACCAGTTCCTCTGCAGTCACTCCCATGCAAGGACTGGCTGAAAGCCACAACATATGCACAGGAAAAAGGAGTTGGTCCATCATAGGATAAAAACTCTCTTTATTGAAAAATCCAGACAAACATAGAAGAACATGTAGCATGTGCCATCTTGCATGTTTCAGCCAAAGTATGTTGTGGTTAATTATAGTCTATGATTAAGAGTCACATGCTTGCCTGGAACATGTAAGACGGCACATGCTTCTTGTTCCTCTATGTCTATCTGGATTTTTCAATAAAGAGAAAGAGTTTTTATCCTATGCTGGACCTACTCCCTGTGAAATTGTGATAAGTTTTGCGAGCTGAACGCATAGCATCGCTATGACTCCAGGGAATGCTGTGACCTTTGTGCACAGGCTTAGATTGTTAGGGGCTTTGGAATATTCTGATCCCTCTCTCTGGACTTCTGTATGTCTTGGCATAAACTTCATGGACCTCTGAGGAGATCTTCTGCATCTAGAGTTTATGGAGCACATTTCCAATAGGGTTTATGCCAGTTTATGGTGCAAAAAAGTTGTACATTTTTGCGACTTTTCTTTTCTGTACCAGCCCCACCACTTTTTTAAAAAGTTGCCAGGGTTTGTCAGGAGTGGACGTGGCCATCCTGGGTCAACAGATTTATGTATAATTAAGACCAGAAACTGGCGTAAATTATACCGGAAATGTACAACAGGTCGGAGCATACATTTTTGTTTAAGCACAAGAAGCTGTCGGGGATGTGCTGAATACTTGAAGAGAAGTAAGCCGCTTCATGTATTCAGCACACTATACGTGCAGCAAAATTGTACTAAGCACGGCACAGGAAATGCCAGTCTTAATGCCTTTTTGCACAGAACGATTATTGTTCAAAAGATTGTTTAATGGAGCAAACGCATACAATAATCATTCAGTCTGAACACAGCCAACAACCAAACGCTAAATCATTCACTTTTCGTTCGTCCTTCATTTTATGCAAACATAAAAACTATTGCTGGCTCATTTACTTATTGCAGTTTAAACAGCAATCATATCTGCCTCTATACACAGGCTGCCCGAGCAAACTCTGACATCGTTTACTCATTCAAACAAGAAATCGGCTAGTCTAAACAGACCCTTATGGCCCATTCATAGTGATGCTCGCTCACAGCACTGCCGGCATGGAGTGACTGCACATCTATCCAATATCTAGTCCATTTTGGACATCTCCACATCATGTGTATTAGCCCTGCACTTTGTATCTTACAGTGTATACATAGCGGGCTTTCCCTTACCCCTATGTCATGCAAAAAAGCAGGTGCGCGTTATACTTTGTGTAGCAGATATAGTTGTGATAGCCTGTGTGACTCACTCAGTGAAAGTTTGAGGGTCAAACTCAGAATCTCATCCCATTGTGAGTCTTCAATAGGGCCGATATCTGCTATTAAACTAATTGAACTTAATTGTCCAGTGAAATTGATGGGAACATGCTTGCGTATTTTTTTGCACATGCAAATATGCAGGGCTTGCGCAAAAAAAGGCAGTGAAATACGCACGCATAAACACAACGCTCATCATGTAAATATGCAGCGCAAATGAGTAAATAAATAACTTACACCCATGCAAATCCTCTTATTCAGGAAGCATAAAGATACTTGCTGATTGGGGATATCTCCCCGTGTGAACTAGGAGATGTACAGCCTGCCTATGGGGATAAACGATCTTGTAGCAATCGCTGGTTCTCATTAGCCAGCTTTGGCCCGTGTGAATTGGTGCTTGTTACATTGGGCTGAGAATTCGGTCATCTTAAGGTCGTTTTACAGGGGACGATGGTCAGACTTCCATAGGACTGATAGTCGTTCAAGAGAATGTAGGTAGAACAATCCCAGCCCGCCCGCCATTCACAGTAAGCAGAAGTCACCCAAATGTTGAGCGTCTCTTATTTACATGGGCTGAGAGTCGCTTGGTTACTAAACACGAAGTGACTGACAAGTGAGTGATTTTTCGATCGGTGCAGTCAGCAGTCGTGTGTACACGGGACAATCCTCACCTGAATTTGCTGTTTCCAGTGAGAATAATCACCCCGTGTAAAGTTTCCTTAAAATAACCTTCAGTTGTAGAGTATACAGCAGTGGTTCCCAAAGTGATCTATATGGACCCCCAGGGGTCGATTTTGACTTGCTGGGGGTCCATGTCAGCAAGAAAAAAATTTGAGGGTGCACAAGATGTAAATGGGGGTCCACGTGAGAAGACTCCATTTAGGCAGGTCATCATTAACATTTAGATGTTCTGTAAATAACATAATACACCTTACACTGATCGTACATAATACTTAGACATAGAAATTAATTGACGATTATCCGTTCAGTCACATCCGACTTTTGGTCACTCTATGGATCTATGTTCTCCACGCATTCCTGTCTTTCACGGCTTCTTTCAGTTCCGCGATTGACATGTTCGTGGTGGCCTTGATTGTATCTAGCCATCTTGTTCTTTGTCGTCCTCATCTTCTCTTTCCACTGACTTTGCCAAGCATCAGTACTGTTTCGATTGAGTTAGCGTGCGTCGCGTGGCCAAAAAAAAAAAAGAGAACCGCCGTTTAATGATTTTGCCCTTCAGTGATATTTTTGGTTTGACGCAATCTAACACTACCTTGTTCATTGCCATGGCAGTCCAAGGTATCCGTAGCATTTTTTTCCAGCACCATAGTTCAAACGCATCAATTTTCCTTTTGTCTGTTTTCCTGATCGCCCAGCTTTCGCAACCATACGTCGTTATAGGAAAGACAATTGCATTGACCAGTCTGTTTTTTGTTGCAATGCTAATATCTTTGCTTTTCCAGATCTTTTACCTTCCTTGCATTACATTCCTACCACGTGTAATCCATCTCTTGATCTCAGGTTCAGATTGCCCATTGAAATTGATTTTGGATCCAAGGAAGATGAAATCTTGGACCGACTTGACTTCTTCGTTGTTAATTTTTATGTTCACTGCACCGTTGCCCACCGCAGCCATGAATTTCGTTCTCTTGCTGTTGAGGTACAGTCCCATGCGGTCGCTTTCTTTTTGCACTCATTTGATAAGGTATTCCAGGTCCCTTTCACTTTCCGCAAACAGAGTGGTGTCATCTCCATATCGAAGGTTGTAGACATTTCTGCCACCGATTTTGACTCCGATTTCAGATTTGTCGAGATTGCATCGCCTCATGATCATTTCTGCATACAGGTTGAAAAGGACTGCTGATAGAATGCAGCCTTGCCATATGCCTTTCTCGATTCCAAACCAATATGTGTTTCCATAAGCTGTCCTGACTGTTGCTTCTTGGTTGATCAATGCCCAGAGCTTTCCTGTTTGGTAGTTGTTTCAGCCCATATGACTTCTTTCTCCATAATGCCCGTTTCTTGTTCTACTTGAATGTACATGGAGTCTGACTTTGCTTTTAATTCCCAGTGATTGTTACAAGGATTGTATAAAGTCTGACTTGGGCTTGAAGGAATGCTGCCTTCCAATATGTGGCACTGTAGAGCTTTTATTCCATCTCCCTTATTTGTTATACTTGATGTACATGATCCAACGTGTTGTCTTTTTCATTGCCTGCATTCAGCTCTGCTGTATATTCTCACCACCTACACTTGATTTGATCTTCTTGTAATAATTTGCCATCGCAGTCTTTGATAGTTGCTGCCTAGCGTGGTACGAACAGTGCCCGGGTCTGCTTCACATGTGCGAAGAGAGCTCGGGTGTGGCCTTGCTGGTTTGCTTCTTCCAGTAGCGCTCTTTGTCTTATCGGACTTTTTTTGAAATTTCGCATTTAGCTATCTGAATTCAATGATGGTGCCCACTTCTTTAGCTGTTTGGTGCTTGTTGGCAATTCTGATAGATTCATCCAATATCCATTGCCGTTGTTTTGCAGATTTTTTGAAAAGGATGAATTGTTTAGCTGTGTTCCGTGTGATGGATTTCATTTCCTCCCATAATTTGTCAGGATCTTTTCTGATGGTGCTGAGCGCTTCAAATCGATTATTCCCTTTGACTGCGTATCGTGAAGGGATGTTGTCTACGTCGAAACGGCATATTGCTGGTGACCTTTTGATGTTGCTGAATTTGAGCTTGATTTTTGCGACTAGGAGCTGATGATCAGAGCCGCACTCTGCGCCTGGAAGTGTTCTCATGGCCAGAATTGAGCTTTTCCAATGCATTTGACATAGGAAGTTGTTGATTTGGTTTCGATGCAGGCCATTTGGGGCCGTCCATGTGTGCAAACAGCGCTTCGGCTGCTCAAACCATGTGTTCACGATCTATGGGCAGTCTTCTGTGCAACATTGAACCATAAGGTCGCCTGCATTATTCCGCTCACTCAATCCGAATTTGCCAACGACATGTAGGTCTTCTCCAGAGCCAATTTTTGCATTGAAATACCATTATAAAAAGTGATGTCCTTGGCAGGGGTCTGATTACTTGCTGGAGATTGGCATAGAATTTTTCAATGTCTTCACCTGTTGCATCAGTTATGGGCGCATAAACTTGGAGAATTGTGATCGAGCTAGGATTCCCATTGATGCGTACGGATATGATCCTATCGTTTATGGCACTGAAACAATGGACAGCTTTGGCGACTGCTTTGTTTGCGATGAATGCCACTACATTGCGTCCGATGGTGTAATTACCTGAGTAGAAAACTGTGTAATCATCGCTATTGAAAAAAACATTGCCTGTCCAGTGAAGCTCACTGATACCCAGCAGGTAAATGTTGAGCAGTTCCATTTCATTTTTTAGGATTTCCAATTTGCCCATGTTCATGCCATGGATGTTCCACGTGCCTATGTTGTGAATCTTTGAGAAACGCAGATGGAGCCTTTCACTTGGAGCTGCATCAGCAGACCGGCTTCCAAAATGGCTTTGTCCTGCCGGCATCATTAATGCCCAAAATATTCAAGTTTTGTCCTTGTTCTTCACTGGTGGCTTGATCGGTGCCTTCTAGCCCAGAGGGCCCACCTTCCAGCACCATATTTGGACTCATTTGGTTTTGATTCAAAAAGTACTTTGGCAGTGGTAGTGAAGTAGTTTGCCATGGTTTTCCCCACCCCTCCACATTTATCTGGGTTTAGGACCAGAGTGAAGCTGTTGCCAATAACTGGCTGGGTTAGAAATTACTTACTTCTTTGATATTTCATGAAATTGTTTATGTAGAGTTTGCGCAAAACATCTTGGGCTCTGGTGATAGACAAAACAGAACTGCACAGAAGCTAATTTACCTATAAAGTTTCTACTGCGCATCATTTTCACATGATCTGCCAGAGCCCAAGAAGTTTTGTACAAACTATACCTACTGCTTTGTGGTGTGCTATGTTCATGTGCAAGTTTTCATATCAACTGCAACGCATTTCGTGCATACCTGTTGCTTATCCTGCGCTATGGACTATTGCAAAAAAGTTTTCAATAGCTTTTCCATCTTCATACCTCGTAGTAAAGGGGTTTTAGTGCGGTCGCCAATCTTCTTACAAAAAAAAAATAAAGCTACTGCAAATCCCTGAATATGGAGATCTGAGACTATACCTCACTAACTCGAAGCCAAATATTGAACAATTGCTATCAGAGCATTCGGCTCATCTCTCCCATTAACAGTATTATTTGTGGATTCATTTTATGTAAGAATTTTAGTAAGTTCTGATGTTTTTGTCCAAAACCCAAATATTTACTTACATTTTGTGTCTTTTCAATAAAGATCTGAATTAAAATTGTACTTTTTTTTTTTTTTTAACAATTGTCCACTGTACAAAATACCCCATCTAAGGGTGGCTTCACACAAAGCCATTGGCTTCCAATGCCTCCATGCACATTTGCGATGTTTTAATGCTTGCGATGCAGCATTAAAAAAAATTGTGGCATGTCCATTCTTTTTGCGATCTCGCCCATTGGTTTCAATGGGGTCAGCGGCAGCAGCGCCAGCCTGTTGGAAATCAATGAGTGAAAATCGAGATCCTCTGCCACTGCTGTGACAGAAGTGGCAGGGGACTCTCCGCTATGACATATCGCCCGTGAACACTCTGCCTACGTGAGCAGCACTGTGTCAACTGACTTTAATAAATTAAGGAAAATTCAATATTAGGCCGGCTGCACACAGCTGGATTTGCATTGCGGAATCCGGAGCAGGCGTCTCCGGATTACGCAGCAAATACTGCCCATAACATGCTATTGAAAAATGCTTTTTCCTGCACACTCAACAATCAATTGCGATTTTACGCTCACAGAGGAAAAAAAAATCACAGCGTGTTCTATTTTTAAGCGAGCTCCGCATTGACAGCTTCCATTGAAGTCAATGGAACGTCCAACCAGCAGCCCTTCCGCGTTTGGCTTTGCAAAAAGGTTGCAGATTTAAAAATAATCTGTACCGCGCAAGTTTGACGGTGAGCCGTGCGGACCATCCGCAGTACAGAAAAGAAGAATGACAGGTATGCGCGGACGCTGGCTGTGCATAGGATTGGATTCCGCTGAGGGCTCCCGCATGTGGAATCCGACCCGGTCATGTGCAGCCGGCCTTAGGCAGGCAGGGGGGTCTGCGGAAAACTAAAAAAAAACAAAAAAAACAAGTGGTCTATGGGGAAAAAAGTTTGAGAACCTCTGGTCTAGAGAGAAGAAAAAATAAAAAAGTGCATTATAATACACAATAACAGGCTATAAACTTCACAGATTGGGAACCCAGTATAAGAGTAATGTAACAACCTCCTGCGTCCCTAGCGCAATCAATAAATTGAAGCAGAGACAAGGCAAGAAGCTTAACCCCTTAGTGACCAAGCCTGTTTGCACCTTAAAGGGGTTGTCCCGCGGCAGCAAGTGGGTCTATACACTTCTGTATGGCCATATTAATGCACTTTGTAATGTACATTGTGCATTAATTATGAGCCATACAGAAGTTATAAGAAGTTTTTCACTTACCTGCTCCGTTGCTAGCGTCCTCGTTTCCATGGAGCCCGTCTAATTTTCGGCGTCTAATGGCCAAATTAGACGCGCTTGCGCAGTCCGGGTCTTCTTCTTTTCTCAATGGGGCCGCTCGTGCAGGATGCCGGCTCCGTGTAGCTCCGCCCCGTCACGTGCCGATTCCAGCCAATCAGGAGGCTGGAATCGGCAATGGACCGCACAGAAGCCCTGCGGTCCACCGAGGGAGAAGATCCCGGCGGCCATCTTCAGCAGGTAAGTAAGAAGTCACCGGAGCGCGGGGATTCAGGTAAGCGCTGTGCGGTGTTCTTTTTTAACCCCTGCATCGGGGTTGTCTCGCGCCGAACAGGAGGGGGGGGGGGTTTGAAAAAAAAACCAAAAACCGTTTCGGCGCGGGACAACCCCTTTAATGACCAGGCCAAATTTTGCAAATCTGACATGTGTCACTTTAACATGGAAAAACACCAGAAAGGTTTTGCATATCCAAGCTATTCTGACATTGTTTTTTCGCCACATGTTGTACTTCATTTAGGCGGAAAAAATAGACCAATAGAATTTGTGTTTATTTATTAAAAGCGCCAAAATTGGGAAAATTTTGAAAAAAATCATCATTTTTTCACATTTCCAACTGCAATATCTTAAATATGTGCAAACATAATATAGAAATTTTTGGTAAGATTTATATTTCCACCCATTTACTTTATTTTGGGCGCACATTGGAAAAACTTTCGTTTTTGTTTTTTTTTAACCATTTAGGAGACGTACAAATTTAACATTACTTTTTAGCATTTTGAGGAACACTTTGTTTTCCTATACCAAGCCAAGATTGGAAAGGCTCATGAGTGTCAGAATAATAGATACCCCCAAATGACCCCATTTAAAAAACTACACCCCTTAGTGTATTCACTGAGGGTGTCATGAGTATTTTGACCCCACAGTTTTTTTTCAGGAATTGATTCAATTTAGAGGAGAAAAAGTAAAATTTCATATTTTTGCAAATCTGTCATTTTAAAGACATATTTTTTTCCTATAGTTTACATGAAAATCAGGATTTACACCCCAAAATGGATACCCCTATTTCTCCCGTGTTCAGAAATATACCCATTGTGGCCCAATTGTTATATCTGAGTCCACAACGGGGCCCAAAATGAAAGGAGTAGTCAGTGTCTTTCAAAACAGAAATTTAGCTTGAAGTTCTTTTAGGCCCCATAGCACACATGTAGAGTTCTTGAGCGCCCAAAACCATAGAAAACCCCCACAAATGACCCCATTTTGAAAACTAGACCCCTTAAGGAATTTATCTAGGGGTGTATTGCATATTTTGACCCCACAGTTTTTGAATGAATTCAAACCAAACAAAAGGAAAAAATTGTGATTCTCGTTTTTTCGGCAATTCTGTCATTTTAAAAACAGCTTTTTTGTACAGCACACATATGAATGAAGACTTGCACCCAAAAATGGATACCCCTGTTTGTCCCGTGTTCAGAGACATACCCATTGTCACCCTAATCTTATGTCTGGATACACAACAGAGCCCAAAATGAAAGTAGCAACCGGTAGCTTTCGGAACACAAATTTTGCTTGAAGTCATTTTAGGCCCCATTGCCCACTTGTAGAGTTCTTGAGCGCCCAAAACCATAGAGAACCCCCACAAATGACCCCATTTTGAAAACTAGACTCCTTAACGAATTTATCTAGGGGTGTACAGCGTATTTTGACCCCACAGTTTTTGAATAAATTCAAGCAGAAACATACCCATTGTGGCCCTAATATTATGTCCGCATGCACAACGGGGCGCAAAATGAAAGGAGTAATCAGTGGCTTTCAGAACATAGATTTTGCTTGAAGTCCTTTTAGGCGCCATTGCCCACTTGTAGAGTTCTTGAGCGGGCAAAACCATAGAGAACCCCCACAAATGACCCCATTTTGAAAACTAGACCCCTTACCGAATTTATTTAGGGGTGTACTGTGTATTTTAACTCTACAATTTTTGAATAGATCTAAGCAAAGCAGTAGGAAAAAATTACGATTTTCATTTTTTGGGCTATTGTGTCAATTTAAAAACAGGTTTCTTTGTACAGCACACATATGAATGAAGACTTTCACCCCAAAATGGATACCCCTGTTTGTCCCGTGTTCAGAAACATACCCATTGTGGCCCTAATAGACTTACAGGACCCATGGCTAGGCCTAAAATGAAAGGAATACACGTTGGATTTCAGGGTACCACTGAATAAATTTCAGGTCCCATTGCCCAATAATAGAGCCATCGAGCGGCCAAAACTATAAAGAACCCCCTCAAATGACCCCATTTTGAAAACTAGACCCCTTAACGAATTCATCTAGGGGTGTACTGCGTATTTTGACCCCACAGTATTTGAATGAATCTAAGCAAAGCAGAAGGAAAAAGTTACGATTTTCAATTTTTTTGGCACTTTTTTCAATTTAAAAAGTTTTTTTGTACAGTGTACATAGGAATGAAGACATTCACCCCCAAATGGATACCCCCGTTTGTCCCGAGTTCAGAAACATACCCATTGTGGCCCTAATCTACTTACAGGATGCATGGGAAGGCCTATAAAGGACAGAACACCCGTTGGATTTTAGGGCACAACTGAATAAATTCCAGGCCCCATTGCTTATTTGTGCGGAATAAAAATTGACTCCCTAAAAATTCCCTCCCCCCCCCCCCCCCACACTCAGCGCCCTTTTTGGCGTTCGCAAATCTTAGATAAAAGTAATAATGTGAACTGTGTAGTATTTCCAAAGACAGGGGTAATTACGGAGGCTGGTTGGAATGGGCCCATGGGGCAATAAAACCGGTATCCCCCCTCCTCTCATGTATTTTGAGGGGCTTTTTTTGACCTCAGTGGCGGGTATGGGGTGTAAAAAGTGGCGTTCCATGAGTCTTCGTAAGCTTGATGAGGTGCGGCGGTCTCACACAGAAGGCACTCAAAAAGGTGCTCCTGGAACTGCATGAAGGCGAGCGTTCCTGGGGCTTCTTGTAAATTACGTATTACAGGTAGCGGTCTGAATAACGCCGGGCTTACGCTGCCGTTGGCGGAATCTGCTTGTGGAGGCCCGCAGTGGATCCCAGCTGTGAGCCGGCTGTGACCCTGCGTACGGCCACGTAATGTACTGCGCATAACTGCGTACTCACACAGGCGGTCATGCGCAGTACACCTTTTTTGTTGTTCGCATTTCCCGCACCGTCACTTAGCGATGACGCGGGTACCCGCAGCCCGTATACAACGTAGTTGCGTATGGGCTGCGGGTATATCCATGACCATGGAGCACAATAGGCTCTATGTTGCAGATATCCACGCTAAAATAGAACCTGCTACGTTCTCTTTTCTTTGTCCGAACAGCCTGGGATGACAGCTCCATGCTGTCGGCTACCTGCGGACACCAACAGCATGGAGCTGTCACGTCCACCGCCCGAGGGGCTTTATTCTCTGCAGGACACGTTTTTACGTTCTCAGAGAACAAAGCCCACTTCGGGAGGACGTAAAAACACTATGGGCTGGTCGTTAAGGGGTTAACAAACCAACTTGTCAGCATGGGACAGAAAAACCCACTTAGAATGCAAAACTAGTAAAGCACAGAAACAATCGACATATTTGGTATTGCTGCATTTGTAACTACCCATCTAATAAAGTCAGACGGACCCCATTGACCATAATGAGGCCCGTTCGGTTTCCGCTTACCTACCCAGCTTTTAGACGAAAGAAAAAGCGCGGAAAAGTCCCATTAGAAATAGTGCAGTATTCTAGGTGTTTGTATGGGAAATTGACGGAAGTTAGACAGACTCAGTTATAATCAATGGGATCCATTTAGTGCCGTTCGGTTGGGACGCGTGCCGGATCGGTGGTTCTGGTATTCTCATTCTTTGGTTAAGGACATAGCCAAATAGGTCAGAACCGCAGGTGTGAATACGCCTTTAAGGCTCCATCAGACGGACATATGATTTTTTGTGTATGTAGCGGTGCATCTTAGGCTGGGTTCCCACACGGCATATTCCCGGTGGAAATCTTGCAGTTTGGCCGCAGTGAAAAACTGAGATTTCCGCCGGGAAAGTGCTGCTTCAAAACCTGCAGCACTCAGCCACGGGTTTTGGAGCGGCTTGGCCGCACGCTTTTCACTCCCATTGATTAAAGCTTGGCCGCAACAGGAAAAAAAAAAAAGAATGGACATGCTGCGGTTGACGAATCCGCGCTGCAATGCCGGCTTCTGCCGCGACGGATTCGCCATCCCGTGTGGACGAGATTTCTGAGAAATGGCTAATCCCGTGATTAGCGGCCGCAGATGGATTTGCCACGGCAAACTTCCGGGCGGAATTTCCACAGCAAATCCGCCCTGTGTGAACCCAGCCTTACTATTCTTTTTGCGCTTGCAGGGCATGTTAACATGAGCACGGTACACCTCCCCCATCATGATTTAATAGGCTATTTAGTCTAATGAGATGTTCTTTTCTCTGCGATTTTGCTCTGTATATCGCGCATCCCGTTGTGTGTTGCGTGAGCGTTAGCGCACTATAGACTTCTATGGCGCCCTTTGGTGAGCAGATGCACACAATATAGAGCATATTCTATTTTTTTGCGTGTAAGAGGAATACGTGCACAAAAAAGGGAAATGAGAACAAACCCATTGAAATCAATTGATTCTATCCTCTGTGTATTGCGTGCGCAAACATGCCCGTGTGAGGAGTCCTAAGGTCGGCTGCACATGGACATAAAAGCAGTTGTGCACATCTCAGTGCAACTTTTTTGCGCATGTATCGGCACATTTTACTGCACACAGCGTGCGGGAGACAAGCGCACCCCAATTTAAATGGTTATTTACCTCAGGAGTTCCAGATGTGTTCATTTTTAAAACAGAATTGCGCAGCGTATTTTGCATCTGTGCTCCCATTTGCACAACCCCCCCCCCCCATTAGCTTCTATGGGGACCTCTGTTGCACGAATGTGCAGAAAGATAAGGCGCGTTCTATCTCTATTTACATGGACAAGAATATGTGCATGTGAAGGACCACAGTGAAATCAACGGGCTCTACTCATTGCGTACGGCGCGCAAATATGTCTGTGTGAAGGAGCCCTTAGACTTGGTACGCTATGAGCGGCCATGTTGCCACTCACAAAACTTGCGTAAAATACACGTGCAAGAAAAATCATAGCGTATCCTATCCTGGAGTGTATTACACGAGCATACGCGCCAAGATAGTACACGGCGATGAGCGGCACGCAGCCAGTATGCAATTTCATAGCATATGTAAATCTCACAACCTGCCTGCTGGGAGATATGCTCATGTGAGCCGGGCCTAAGGGCATATGTGCAAAAACATTTGCATTAGAAAAGTGTGCACGGAGCCCGCCGCTCCCGCCATGACAGGACGGCCGTGTCAGTCGCAGGTGACCGCCGCTCTCCACATGACAGGACGCAGGTGACTGCCGCAGTGTGCATGGAGCTCGCCACTTTCCACATGACAGGGCTGCCGTGTGAGCCACAGGTAACCGCCGCAGTGTGCATGGAGCCTGTCGCTTCTCTTATGACAGGACAGAGGTGTGAGCTGCAGTGATCGCTGCTCTTCACATGACAGGACGACCGTATCAGCTGCAGGTAACCGTCGCAGTGTGCATGGAGCCCGCCTCTGCCCTCATGACAGGACGGCCGTGTGAACCGCAGGTAACCACCGCAGTGTGCACGGAGCCCGCTGCTACCCTCATGACAGGACGGCCGTGTGAACTGCAGGTGACCGCCGCAGTGTGCACGGAGCCTGCAGTTTTCCCCATGACAGGATGGCCGTGTGAGCAGCAGGTAACCGCCGCAGTGTGCACGGGGCCCACCGTTCCCCTCACGACAGGACGGCCGTGTGAGCCACAGGTAACCGCCGCAGTGTGCACAGAGGCTGCCACTCCTCTCACGACAGGACGGCCGTGTGAGCCGCAGGTGACCACCGCTCTCTGCATGATTGGATGGCTGTGTCAGCCGCAGGTGACCACCGCAGTGTTCACAGAGCCCGCCGCTCCCCCATGACAGGATGTCCGTGTCAGCCGCAGGTGACCGCTGCACTGTGCATGGAGCCCGCCGTTTCCCCCATGACAGGATGGCCGTGTGAGCCGCAGATGACCGCCACTCTCCACATGGCAGGACGCAGGTGACCGCTGCAGTGTGCATGGAGCCCGCCTCTCCCCTCATGACAGGACAGCCGTGTGAGCAGCAAGTCACCGCTGTAGTGTGCACAGAGCTCGCCACTTTCCACATGACAGGACAGCCGTGTGAGCCGCAGGTAACCGCCGCAGTGTGCACGGAGCCTGACTCTCCCCTCATGACAGGACGGCCGTGTCAGCCGCAGGTGACCGCCGCAGTGTGCACGGAGCCCGCTGCTCCCCTCATGACAGGACGGCCGTGTGAACCGCAGGTGACGGCCGAAGTGTGCACAGAGCCCGCCGTTTCAGTGTGCAGAGCCTGCCATTTCCCCAATGACAGGACGGCCGTGTGAGTCGCAGGTAACCGCCGCAGTGTGCACGGAGAGCCCGCCGTTTCCCCAATGACAGGATGGCCGTGTGAGCCGCAGGTAACCGCCGCTCCCCTCATGACAGGTTGACTGTGAGAGCCGCAGGAAACCGCACCTCCCCTCATGACAGGACGGCCGTGTGAGCCGCAGGTAACCTCCACAGTGTGCACAGAGCCCGCCGTTTCCCCTCATGACAGGACAGCCGTGTGAGCCGCAGGTAACCGCCGCAATGTGCACGGAGCCCGCCATTTCCCCCATGACAGGACGGCCGTGTGAGCCGCCGCAGTGTGCATGGAGCCCACCGTTTCCCCCATGACAGGGCGGCCGTGTGAGCCACAGGTAACCGTCGCAGTGTGCAGAGCCCGCCGTTTCCCCTCATGACAGGACGGCTGTGTGAGCCGCAGGTAACCGTCGCAGTGTGCAGAGCCCGCCGTTTCCCCCCATGACAGGGCGGCCGTGTGAGCCGCAGGTAACCATCGCAGTGTGCAGAGCCCGCTGCTCCCCTCATGACAGGACGGCCGTGTGAACCGCAAGTGACTGCCGCAGAGTGCATGGAGCCCGCCGTTTCCCCAATGACAGGATGGCCGTGTGAGCCACAGGTAACCGCCGCAATGTGCACGGAGCCCGCCGTTTCCCCAATGACAGGATGGCCGTGTGAGCCGCAGGTAAACGCCGCAATGTGCACTGAGCCCGCCGTTTTCCCCATGACAGGACGGCTGTGTGAGCCGCCGCAGTGTGCATGGAGCCCACCGTTTCCCCAATGACAGGGCGGCCGTGTGAGCCGCAGGTAACCGTCGCAGTGTGCAGAGCCCGCCGTTTCCCCTCATGACAGGACGGCCGTGTGAGCCGCAGGTAACCACCGCAATGTGCACGGAGCCCGCCGTTTTCCCCATGACAGGACGGCCGTGTGAACCGCAGGTGACTGCCGCAGTGTGCATGGAGCCCGCTGCTCCCCTCATGACAGGAGGGCCGTGTGAACCGCAGGTGACTGCCGCAGTGTGCATGGAGCCCGCCGTTTCCCCAATGACAGGATGGCCGTGTGAGCCACAGGTAACCGCCACTCCCCTCATGACAGGACGGCTGTGTGAGCCGCAGGTAACCGCCGCAGTATGCGCGGGGCCCACAGCTTCCCTCATGACAGGACGGCCGTGTGAGCCGCAGGTAACCATCGCAGTGTACACAGAGCCCGCCGTTTCCCCTCATGACAGGATGGCCGTGTGAGTCGCAGGTAACCGCCGCAGTGTGCACGGAGAGCCCGCCGTTTCCCCAATGACAGGATGGCCGTGTGAGCCGCAGGTAACCGCCGCTCCCCTCATGACAGGTTGACTGTGAGAGCCGCAGGAAACCGCACCTCCCCTCATGACAGGACGGCCGTGTGAGCCGCAGGTAACCTCCACAGTGTGCACAGAGCCCGCCGTTTCCCCTCATGACAGGACAGCCGTGTGAGCCGCAGGTAACCGCCGCAATGTGCACGGAGCCCGCCATTTCCCCCATGACAGGACGGCCGTGTGAGCCGCCGCAGTGTGCATGGAGCCCACCGTTTCCCCCATGACAGGGCGGCCGTGTGAGCCACAGGTAACCGTCGCAGTGTGCAGAGCCCGCCGTTTCCCCTCATGACAGGACGGCTGTGTGAGCCGCAGGTAACCGTCGCAGTGTGCAGAGCCCGCCGTTTCCCCCCATGACAGGGCGGCCGTGTGAGCCGCAGGTAACCATCGCAGTGTGCAGAGCCCGCTGCTCCCCTCATGACAGGACGGCCGTGTGAACCGCAAGTGACTGCCGCAGAGTGCATGGAGCCCGCCGTTTCCCCAATGACAGGATGGCCGTGTGAGCCACAGGTAACCGCCGCAATGTGCACGGAGCCCGCCGTTTCCCCAATGACAGGATGGCCGTGTGAGCCGCAGGTAAACGCCGCAATGTGCACTGAGCCCGCCGTTTTCCCCATGACAGGACGGCTGTGTGAGCCGCCGCAGTGTGCATGGAGCCCACCGTTTCCCCAATGACAGGGCGGCCGTGTGAGCCGCAGGTAACCGTCGCAGTGTGCAGAGCCCGCCGTTTCCCCTCATGACAGGACGGCCGTGTGAGCCGCAGGTAACCACCGCAATGTGCACGGAGCCCGCCGTTTTCCCCATGACAGGACGGCCGTGTGAACCGCAGGTGACTGCCGCAGTGTGCATGGAGCCCGCTGCTCCCCTCATGACAGGAGGGCCGTGTGAACCGCAGGTGACTGCCGCAGTGTGCATGGAGCCCGCCGTTTCCCCAATGACAGGATGGCCGTGTGAGCCACAGGTAACCGCCACTCCCCTCATGACAGGACGGCTGTGTGAGCCGCAGGTAACCGCCGCAGTATGCGCGGGGCCCACAGCTTCCCTCATGACAGGACGGCCGTGTGAGCCGCAGGTAACCATCGCAGTGTACACAGAGCCCGCCGTTTCCCCTCATGACAGGATGGCCGTGTGAGCCGCAGGTAACCGCCGCAGTGTGCACAGAGCCCGCCGTTTCCCCTCATGACAGGACGGCCGTGTGAGCCACAGGTAACCGCCGCAATGTGCACGGAGCCCGCCGTTTCCCCCATGACAGGACGGCCGTGTGAGCCGCCGCAGTGTGCATGGAGCCCACCGTTTCCCCTCATGACAGGACGGCCGTGTGAGCCGCAGGTAACCATCGCAGTGTACACAGAGCCCGCCGTTTCCCCTCATGACAGGATGGCCGTGTGAGCCGCAGGTAACCGCCGCAGTGTGCACAGAGCCCGCCGTTTCCCCTCATGACAGGACGGCCGTGTGAGCCACAGGTAACCGCCGCAATGTGCACGGAGCCCGCCGTTTCCCCCATGACAGGACGGCCGTGTGAGCCGCCGCAGTCTGCATGGAGCCCACCGTTTCCCCAATGACAGGGCGGCCGTGTGAGCCGCAGGTAACCGTCGCAGCGTGCAGAGCCCGCCGTTTCCCCTCATGACAGGATGGCCGTGTGAGCCGCAGGTAACCGCCGCAGTGTGCAGAGCCCGCCGTTTCCCCTCATGACAGGACGGCCGTGTGAGCCGCAGGTAACCACCGCAATGTGCACGGAGCCCGCCGTTTTCCCCATGACAGGACGGCCGTGTGAGCCGCCAGTGTGCATGGAGCCCACCGTTTCCCCCATGACAGGGCGGCCGTGTGAGCCGCAGGTAACCGTCGCAGTATGCAGAGCCCGCCGTTTCCCCAATGACACGGTGGCCGTGTGAGCCGCAGGTAACCGCTGCAGTGTGCACGGGGCCCACCGCTCCTCTCATGACAGGACGGCCGTGTGAACCGCAGGTGACCGCCGCAGTGTGCATGGAGCCCGCCGTTTCCCCAATGACAGGATGGCCGTGTGAGCCACAGGTAACCGCCGCTCCCCTCATGACAGGACGGCCGTGTTAACCGCAGGTGACCGCCGCAGTGTGCACGGAGCCCGCCGTTTCCCCTCATGACAGGATGGCCGTGTGAGCAGCAGGTAAACGCCGCAGTGTGCACAGAGCCCGCCGTTTCCCCAATGACAGGACGGCCGTGTGAGCCGCCGCAATGTGCATGGAGCCCACCGTTTTCCCCAATGACAGGACGGCCGTGTGAGCCGCAGGTAACCGCCGCAATGTGCACGGAGCCCGCCGTTTCCCCAATGACAGGACGGCCGTGTGAGCCGCAGGTAACCGCCGCAGTGTGCACAGAGCCCGCCGCTCCCCTCATGACAAGACGGCCGTGTCAGCCGCAGGTCACCGCAGCAGTGTGCACAGAGCCCGCCGCTCCTCGTCACTATGGGCGGCCGTACTAGCATGGAGGCCGGGGCTGCTCGCTCACAGGACGGACCCGCCTCCTCGCCAGTCTGCGGCCGCTGCTCCATGTTTCTGCCTCCCCCTCCCTCCACAACATGGCGGCTCTTCCGGAGGCGGCCGGAGGGTAGGGGTGGGTCAGCCTGGGAAGCTACCGGAGGAGGCACGGGGCTGCAGGGGGACAGTGTAGAATGCTGCGGGGATAGAGGAGCGGCTCGGCCGGCGGTAATCATGATCCCAAAGGTAAGATGTGTCATGGGGGGAGCAGCCCTGCAGGGGGCAGTGCTGAGGGGACTGCGGGGATTACAAGACTAGGTGCCCGCCGGGTGTGGAGGACATGACAGCAGGTGACAGCGGGGACTAAGAGGCTTATCCCCAGGTGACAGGAGTGATGGGGACGGCGGTGTGTTGGGGCTGTTGTCATAGTGACAGCACAGTGATGGAGGTGTATGTTGGGCAGTAGGGATGGCAGCTGGGGGGCTGTAGGGATTATGGTGGTGTGTGGGGTGTGCAGTAGTGATGGGGTGAGGAAGAGTCTGGGGGTGTAGTGATGGAGGAAAGTGCTGGAGGTGCTTTAATGATCAAGGCATTGAGGGGCTGTAGGGATTAGGTGGTCACGGTGGCGCATCAAGGGGGCACAATAGCGTGTCGAGGGGCCACATGGATTAAGGGGCCACAACATCGCTTTAAGGGGCCACAACATCGCTTTAAGAGGCCATGGGGATTAAGGGGGCAAGGTGGGGCATCGAGTAGCCATGGGGATTAAGGGGGGGCGCGTCGATGGGGCATAGGGATTAAGGGGGGCGCGTCGAGGGGTCATAGGGATTAAGGGAGGTGCGTCGAGAGGCGATAGGGATTAAGGGGGGCACGTCGAGGGGCCATAGGGATTAAGGGGGGGGGGCGCGTCGAGGGGCCATAGGGTTTAAGAGGGGGGGGATTTGAGGGGCCATAGGGATTAGGGGGGGGGGCACGTCAAGGGGCCATAGGGATTGGGGGGGGCGCATCGAGGGGCCATAGGGATTGGGGGGGGCGCGTCGAGGGGCCATAGGGACTGGGGGGGGGGCGCGTCGAGGGGCCATAGGGACTGGGGGGGGGGCGCGTCGAGGGGCCATAGGGATTAAGGGGGGGGCGCGTCGAGGGGCCATAGGGTTTAAGAGGGGGGGGATTCGAGGGGCCATAGGGATTAAGGGGGGCGCGCCGAGGGGCCATAGGGATTGGGGGGGGGCGCATCGAGGGGCCATAGGGATTGGGGGGGGGGCGCGTCGAGGGACCATAGGGACTGGGGGGGGGGCGCGTCGAGGGGCCATAGGGATTAAGGGGGGGGCGTGTCGAGGGGCCATAGGGATTAAGGGGGGGGCGTGTCGAGGGGCCATAGGGATTAAGGGGGGGGCGTGTCTAGGGGCCATAGGGATTAAGGGGGGGCGCGTCGAGGGGCTATAGGGATTAGGGGGGGGCGCGTCGAGGGGCCATAGGGATTAAGGGGGGGGCGCGTCGAGGGGCCATAGGGATTAAGGGGGGGGGCGCGTCGAGGGGCCATAGGGATTAAGGGGGGGCGCGTCGAGGGGCCATAGGGATTAAAGGGGGGGGGCTCGTCGAGGGGCCATAGGGATTAAAGGGGGGGGGCTCGTCGAGGGGCCATAGGGATTGAGGGGGGGGGCTCGTCGAGGGGCCATAGGGATTGAGGGGGGGGGGCTCGTCGAGGGGCCATAGGGATTGAGGGGGGGGGGGGGCTCGTCGAGGGGCCATAGGGATTGAGGGGGGGGCTCGTCGAGGGGCCATAGGGATTGAGGGGGGGGGGGGGCTCGTCGAGGGGCCATAGGGATTGAGGGGGGGGCTCGTCGAGGGGCCATAGGGATTGAGGGGGGGGGGCTCGTCGAGGGGCCATAGGGATTGAGGGGGGGGCTCGTCGAGGGGCCATAGGGATTGAGGGGGGGGGGCTCGTCGAGGGGCCATAGGGATTATGGGGGGGGGGGCTCGTCGAGGGGCCATAGGGATTGAGGGGGGGGCTCGTCGAGGGGCCATAGGGATTGAGGGGGGGGCTCGTCGAGGGGCCATAGGGATTGAGGGGGGGGGGCTCGTCGAGGGGCCATAGGGATTGAGGGGGGGGGCTCGTCGAGGGGCCATAGGGATTGAGGGGGGGGGCTCGTCGAGGGGCCATAGGGATTGAGGGGGGGGGCTCGTCGAGGGGCCTTAGGGATTGAGGGGGGGGGGCTCGTCGAGGGGCCATAGGGATTGAGGGGGGGGGCTCGTCGAGGGGCCATAGGGATTGAGGGGGGGGCTCGTCGAGGGGCCATAGGGATTGGGGGGGCTCATCGAGGGGCCATAGGGATTAAGGGGGGCGCGTTAAGGGGCCATAGGGATTAAGGGGGGCACGGCAGCGCGTTGAGTGGCTCTAGTGATCTGTGGGGCACGGCGGCGCCCGAGGGACTCTAGTGATCTGTGGGGCTTGGTAGCGCACTGAGGGGCCGCAGGGAACGGCGGAACATGGCTCCGCGCTGAGGGGCCGCAGGGATCAGGGGGGGCACGGCGGTGCTTTGAGGGGTTCTAGTGATCAGGGGGGCATGGCGGCGTGTCAAGGGGCCACAGGGATCAGAGGGGAACGGCGGCGCGTCGAGGGGCTCTAGTGATCGCGCGCGCGGCACAGCGGCACGCCGAGGGACTCTAGTGATTGGGGGGGGGGGCCCTGGCAGCGCGCTGAGGCGCTCTACTGATTGGGGAGGCACGACGGCGAGCTGGGAGGGGCTGTACCCCTACCACTGTCCCCTGTAACTCTGGTTGCTGTTAGTGACAGCAGAAGAGGAGCTCTAATGATGGGGGGAGATGGCCAGCAGTACACGGCCGGTCCATAGGTGGAGGAATATAAAGATGGTGGCACCGCGGTCATCGTGAGGAGACGTTTTATGGAGCTGATGGAAGTTTGAGGTTACATAGAAATAAGCGATACGCGACATCAGGTGACGTTGGAGACAACTATGGGAGGGGGGCAACAGCTAGGGGCTGACGGGGAAGGAAGGAACTTGTCACTTCTCGCCCGTTGAGAGCTAATTGTTTACAATTTTCCAGATTAAAAAACATATTAATAAAACAGTTGTTCCATAGAGCAATATTACTGAGCGAGTGACAGGCGGAGTAATAGGAGTAACAGTACCTGTGAGAGCAGAACCTCTAACCAATGAGAAGAGGAAGAAATAAGGGGTGATCGGTGCTGGACAGAATACACCAGTTGGAATTAGTGTCCAGCGTGGTTTTCCAACGCGTTTCCCGCTTATTGCGACTGGTACATTCTAATTTTCGGGATGCCGCTCGTTGACTGGTGGTCTGTGCGTCTTATGACTCTCTTGCCCGGCGTAGGTCTGTCCTGCTTCTCCTAGCTACACGGCGTGATACATGATCGGGGTTGCGTGTAGTCCTACATGTATGACCTATAACTGTACATGTGTAGAAGCCCCCGGTGACGTCACTTGGTGTAAGCGGTCGTTTTCATCGGGTTACGAGTCATCTGATCCTCCTGCGGTCGCAGTGATTTGCGGGAGGGCTTCTCTCCGCGGCTATATAATAAGCGCGGAGGTCCCGGGAGAGCTGCGTGCCTCTGTTTGTTGTTGTTGACGTGATCAATATCTGCAGATGGTAATAGAGACCCGCGAAACAAGATGATCATGTAGTCACACTGCTTCCCCAGCAATATGCCACTCGCCGCGTGCTACGTAACACCATTTTTACGCTACTAAATCCGTGAGTATCTGGAGTACGATGTGTGGGGACGCCATGTTTGGTTAGGGAATTGCCCTAATCTATGGTTGATTTTCTAACCAGATCGTCCCTTTAACAACTTGAATTCTAAAATGTAGTGCCACATCACTTAAAACAATACAACAAATGGGTACTTACCCTCCTCAGCCCTGGCGACCCGCTGGTGCAGCCCCATCATTCACCCGGTCTCTGACAGCCGAAGTCAGGTGACTGCCGCATGCCTGTCGGAGGCCACAGTATTGCCGTTTTCTTGCATGATGGCGCCCAGAATGTGAGCGCTGATGCCCTTGCATCTGATTGGCAGGTGGTGGTCATCTGACTTCGCTGTCAACAGAGACCGAATGAATCGTGGGCTTGCAGCGCTGGATCGCCGAGGAGGGCAAATACCTATTAATGGTTTGAAGTGATTTTCTGCGGAGAGCCCCTTTAAACCTTCAGCTACATGCTATAGGCAGGTAAGCCGGCTTCTGCTTGTAAGCTGGGACATCACAAGGACTTGTAGGAGAGCAGGTCCCTACGGCTTTGGTACTAGGGGCACTTGTTACACTTTTTTTTTTGCTTAAATCTACAATCTGCTACAGTTGCAATTGAAATTGTGTGCGATCCTAACTATACAGGCCCAGTATAGACTGTCATTGGAGCTTCTGGGACAGAGACCCGGGCCCTGCTCATTGCTCCATTAGAGGAGCAGAATTGTTCAAGATATCCCGATGGAAACTTTCCAGGGGTAAGCCAAAGGAGAACACTTCTGGCTTACATGTGGCCCTCCTTTTTTTTCCTTCTAGAGTTCACTTGTTTGCAGTTTGGGTCCTTTTTCATGACCTTAATGAAGCCACATGCCAAGTGCTAATCGATACTATCATTGCTTGCTTCAAGAGGACCTGTCATGGCGTAGAATGCATGGCTCTGCTGGCGCTATTCCCACCCCTCTAACTTTTTTTTTCTTGATACTTTTCTGCCTTTGCCCTCCATAGATCTGTTTCTGGTGCTCTTAGCCTGTCAAGTTGGCAGTTCCCTCTGCTCATTCTCAATGGCTGATGTCAGACTCGATTGGTATTCCTATGTTACCCATTGAGAGTAAGTGGTGGGAACTGCCTACTTGACAAATAGAGCGCATTGGAAGTTGGAAGAGCCCATTTGGAAGACTGAAGGAGAGTATAAAAATGGTGGGGGGGGGGGGTGGAAGACGGGAATAGGGTCAGTGAGGTCACTGCTGTAGAGCCATGTAGCCAGCCCCGCTAATTCTATTCTTTGACATGTTCCATCATAGGCTCCGTTTGGAGGACGGACTTATAGAGTTGAGCAACAGAAATGACACTAGAGCCCATGTGCAAGTGAATGTGCCCTTGAGGCCTTATTCACACGACTGTATTAACGCGGCTAATTTAGCCACCTCAAAACATTTTGACCATCTGAAGCATTGGATTCCAATATATTCATTCAGATGAGCGATTATTTTTTTTCTGGTGCGTAAAAGAAATCGCGCCAGAAAAATAGGACCGAAAACAGCAACCCGTTTTATACGACGCTTGAAAAGATTGGTCTTGACCTATCTTTTCCCAAGATATGCTGGAAGCTCCCATAGACTTCTATGGGTGCTAAAAAAAAAAAGGAGGGAGTTTTCCGTGGTTCAACGCTGGGAAAAGACAGCTGCCTCTATTAAACCACTAGAGGTCACTCTGAGGATTTCTGCCGACCGAGGGATTTCCGCGCTGTAGCATTTTTTTTTTTTGCCCCTATGCTGCAGCCACCTGTGTGAATGGACTTGAAAACGCTAATTAAGATCAGGACTTGATCACAGCTTTTTAAAAAATTTCCGCGATTTTACGGCGTGATCTATAAAAAACATATATGGTCATGTGAAAAAGGCCTAAGAGGGACCTGCCTTGTGCTCAGGTCCGTGGGGCTGGCTGCTTAGCTTTATACCTGCGGCCCAACTGACTTCAATGATGTCTTTCCCTTCTTTATACCTCACCTGTTCTCCTGAATGGGTTCTTCTTGTTCAGCTCTCAGAGTTGTGAATGTGTCAAGTGGGCGGTCCCCACTGCTCATTGCCATTGGATGCGGTCAGACTTGATTGACGGTAAGTGGTGAGGACCGCTTGTTTGACACATTCACAGTGCCAGGAACCTAAGCCGTCTGTAGAGGGCGATAGGGATGAGTATAAATGGAAAGAAAGACATGATTGAACTCAGCAGGGGCCGTGGTTGGCCCTACTACTATGAGGATATGATGGGTCATTAAAGGGTCTAAACACAGGCTGATGCAGCTATATGGGGGACAAAGAGCCATCAATATGGTTAGCTGACCTCCATACACTTTCATCATTCAGAGGTGCTGCCAACCATGATTTTTGGTGCAACAGAAGATGCCATCAAGCGGCAAATGATGACGGATGGTAAGAAGGGCGTTCTAGAGAAGAGGAGGGACAGGAGAAGTCCTAGAAAGGAGTCAGAGGTGGTAACTAGAGTTATGCCTTGTTCATTATTTGATGAGGATTTAGGCACGGAGGTAACCTATTTGCTTCTGCACCTCTACTGCTAAGCGTGCAGTCACATCTGTTAGCGTCCAACATCCAATCACGTAGGAGAGTACGCCTGGGCAACCCCTTCAGTTTATCTATTGGATTGGTAAGCTAGTCTATGGTTTCTGACCACAGCTTTCATCTGAAATGCCGAAAACAGCATTCAGACAGAACCGTAGGCGGTAGTTATTGCAATGGATGCCAAAGCTGCACGCCAGTCAACTGCTCTATTCTATCTTGCTAAAACGTTGGAAACTAACAGAAACTTACTGAAACCAAAGCTTCAGTTTTGGTCTCCACTTAAGTATTGACAGCCCATGTCCTGTCCAGAGTTCCATCTGAATGATGATTCCAGAAAGGGATGAGATTAGTTGTGGGCATCTCCTCCAATAGCTCTTATATGTGGGGTACAGCAGGATTATGGTTAGTTACTCAATGCAGATAATATCTAGATGTGGCTGGGTACGATGAACTAAGGTAAACCTGTTATTGCCTTTTGTGCTTGATCTTATCTGCTCGTGGAGAAACTTTGACTTTATGGTCCACTTCTGTTGCCCATTGAGTGCAACATTTTTGGCCAGTGGCCATGTGAGACCAACTCATGTATTTTGTGCGTCCCGCGGATAACTGGTGCAACACATCTCAAACAGCGTGCAGTAATTAAAAGAGGCAGTTTAGAATGAGATAAAAATGTCTCCTGAAAACAACCCCTTTTAGGAGGAATCCGCAGGTCTGGCTTCTTGCACCCCGGCCTCACCGCTGGGGAAAGTTGTGGCCGTTGCAGGAAAATGAAGTTTTACATTCCCGCCATTCAAATACTCAGGAAGCTACAAGCACATACAGACTTGGTGCTGCACAGACAATGTAATATTACATGACATTCATCAATATCCGTAGGGGCCATGCAATAAATGATCACTCCTAGTCCTTCTCTGGCTGATGAAGGGGTCCTAAGGACTTTGTGATGTCTGTAAGCTCTGATGGGCATAAAGATGGGTTGTTCCGTGTGGACAACCTTCTTTTAAGGCTTCCTTCACATACACCTATTATTCAGTGTTTTAAAGCATATGTAAAAAAAAATTAAGTGTTTCAAGATTCAGTAGAATTCATTTTTTTCCTCAAGTGTTTCAGTCTCGTTTTTTGGGTTTGTACGTGCATTTCTGGAGTTTTTGAAGTTCTAACAAAAGCTGTAAATAGAAAAAAATAATAACTAGAGCATGCTGTATTTTGTTACAAACAGTTCCATCCGCTGACCCCAAAAGGCTAAAAAAAACACCAAAAAAAGCACCCCGAAGTGCTGTTTATATAGGCTTACCGTATCGAGCGAACTTTGGAAAAGTTCAGTTTGGCTGTTTTTTTCCGAATTTCAGCAGAACGTTTGGTCCAGATTAGTTCTAACCATTGCCTTGCAGTGCTGGG